>NC_033797.1:90887593-90911250 GCF_001876935.1 Asparagus officinalis | reverse complement strand
AGCCACCCTAGGGTGGCTCGGCCATGGCCGAGCCACCAGGGGGTGGCTCGGTGGCCGAGCCACCTCCCCGAGCTAGCTGGATCTGGACCCAGATCTGAGCCCAGATCCGCTTTCAGAAGGCTATAAATAGAGGGGACATGGTTCATTTTTTAAGGTTGGAATTTTGGAGCCGAAACTCTGCTGGATTTAGAACTCACCTTCGGATTCAAAGCTTAGAAGACTCGGACTCTCAGATCTGGTTCTTGGCGATCATCCACGCCAAATAAGGCAGGAGTTCGAGAGAGATCAGATCTGAGATCTACACAGTTTCCCTCTGGATCAGAGCTTGGTCTTTGATCCCGAGAAGAGATTCGATTTCGCTTGGTCGATTTTGATTACTAAAGGCTATTATTTCCTTGGTGAAATAGTACCCTCGGCTGTTATTTTCTTTGTAAAATAGCACTCGTCATACCGTGTAAATCCGACCGGATCAAGATCGCGCGGTGGTCCACGGATTAACCCCGACGCAGGCAAAGAACCCACAAAAGCGAGAGACCGCAAAACAGGATCTCGCGATTCGTTCGACATAAAAGGAAAGTTGTAATTTTTATTTCTTTTTTGATTTTGTTGTAACCGGATCTTATAAAAAGACCGAATCTTTTGTAATCGATAAACTATTACTCAAGAGTACAATGGAATCAATGAACACAAGTTTCACCGCGAACACTTTTCTCTCAGAAGGAACTCAACCAGAGACAAAGGAAGTGGATTAAGTTTACCAAGGACTACGAGTTCGTGATTCAGTATCATCCAGAAAAGGAAAATGTTGTAGCAGATGCCTTGAGTAGGAAGCGTCAACATCGGGTTTCAGCTTAGAAGTGCTCGTTGTATCAAGATATTCTCACCCTCAGTCAGTGTGATTTTAGACATGAGATTGGTGGAACCAGTGCATTATAGGGAGCTGTGTCATTGCATCCATCTTGGAGAGACAGAGTTGTCAGAACTCAGTTGGAAAACTATTGAATTCAAATCCAGAAGGAGGAAATTTCCAAAGCGCCTAAGACTGATTGGGCCGTTGGAGAATATGGAAGTCTACGGATGAAGGATAGACTGGTTATGCCAACCAGTGCAGAGCTTAAGAGGGAGTTGCTAAATGAAGCACATCGTACTCAGTTCATAGTACATCCAGGGACCCCTAAGATGTACAAGGACCTAAAGAGACACCTTTGGATGGAGTGTTATGCGTAGAAAGATTTCAAAGTATGTAGCTAAGTATCTTACTTGTCAATGAGTAAAGGCGGAACATCAGAGACCAGTAGGATCACGTCAGCTTTTAACCGTTTTGGAGTAGAAGTGGGCGGACATTTCTATGGACCTTATTGTAGAGTTGTCGAAATCGAAGAAAGAGAATGATTCAATTTGGGTGGTAATGGATGGACTGATGAAGTCAATACATTTTTATTCTAGCAAGGACTAACTATACAGCTGAGATGTATGCGAGGATACCTATTCAAGAGACTATTCGACTTCATGGAGTTCCAGATGCGATAGCATCAGATTGAGATTTCAGTGTTCATTCCACATTTTTGGAAGGGTTTCCAGGATTCTTTTGGGTAACAGATTTATCGTACTATAGTGCATTTCATCCATAGATGGATGGTCAGAAGGAAAGAGTAAATTAGATGTTGGAAAACAGATGCCGGGCTTGTGTCATTGACTTTCAAGGTAGCAATTCGGAAGACGGAAAAAGGTTACGACGAGATACATTGGACCGTATCAGATTTTAGAGAGATAGTAATTGTGATGGTGAAGCATGTTATTGTACGGTGTGGGCATGGCAGGTTTGACATTCCTGGTTTCATCTTGGACTGTAGCCTTGTGTGAACCCAGGGGCGTCACAGGAGGAGGAGAAGAAGGGTGATACATGGTATATATATGGGGGGTTCCTTGTTTGGATTTTTCGCCCGACGTATTAGTTCCATTTGATTAAGGGTTGAGTGGGAATATAGTCATCCTGGACTGTTAAATATAAATATCCATATATGCTTATCAAGAGTAAAATTCTAAATGTTTCTGGTTGCGGGTTGAATTAGACCCACTATGTGTTTTTCTAGTATTATTATTTGCTTAAGTATGATTTCTGAATTTCGAGGACGAAATTCTTTTAAGGGGGGAAGAATGTAAAACCCTGAAAATTTGAATATAATGTGATAAATAATTATAAATATATTATATGGTAAAAATAATATATATTTGATGTTTGGGTATGATAAGAATTGATTTGAGGTCAATTCAATATATATTTGTGAATATATGAGTTCAAATTCACAAAACATGCACAAAGGCAAAGAGTGAGAATCTGAGAATTTTGACTAGTTGAGAGTTTTTATATTTTTATTACCGTTCTAGTCAGAATATGAAAACGTGTATAAGATCAAAGTTGTAGGCCTCTTTAAGAGCTTTCCAATTAGTCTTAGATCACCTCATTCCGAGATCGGATGAGAAAGATACAGCTTTTATACCAAACCCTAGTCTGAGCATGACCCAGAACGCGAATCTGGTTCTGTCAGTTTTGTCTCGGGTCAGGTTGTGTTTATACCGAACCCAATTGTTATCCTTGGTATTTATACTCGTTTTGAAGCTCTCAAAACTCCCTTTTAAACCCTAATAGCCTCAGCCCCCTCCTCTCTCTTTTTCAAACCCTAAAACCCCTTTCTTTGGCAATTCTTGGAGGATTTTGGAGGAGTCGACGCGAGATCCATCGGTGTTCAGCGAAGGAGGATCGTTCTCACTCGTTTTTGGGAGTTTATCTACACCCCTCAGGTGAGTAACTTCTCGCCCAACCCTATCCCATGTTTTAAAATGTTTTTATAATGATTTTCATGAGTTTTAATGGGCCTAAAAGGTATTTTTGTATAAAGATGGATTCTCTATAATGTGGATTGCAAGAATCAAATGTTTCAGTTTATAAAAGCTCACCAATGTTTTGTTTATTGAAGATCTAGATCTGAAATTTGCTTAAACAAGAGTTAAATCTGATTTACTGTTTTCAAAACGTTTTTAACATATTTCATATGTGTTTAGAGTGTTGGGGATGTAGTTTACATGTTTAAATTTCGTTGTTTTCTTCCATATGACATATTAGAAATGTTAGATTTTTGTTAACATAGAAATCATCAAGTTTGCATTTGTTTCGAAGCTGACAGAAATCCTAACTGGGCTTCTGTCTGCTTCGCGGTTGACCGCGGTGGACGCGGCGGTCAACCGCTGGATGCGTAGAAGGACAGAGTCTGTCTGCCCTTTGCGCGGTCGACCGCGGTGTGCTCGGTGGTCGACTGCGGAGTGTTTTGGCTGAGCAATAAGTTCACTGATTTGATTGTGAATTGATATAGGTAGATTTTACTATGTATCTCAGTGATATTTTTACCATTTCACAGTCCTCGTGTTGGACTATAATCCATAGAAGTCCTCGTGTTGGACTATAATCCATAGAAGTCCTCGTGTTGGACTATAATCTATTTCAGTCCTCGTGTTGGACATTTACCATGTATTCCAAGAGTTTGGAAACCACAGTATATAATACATGTATCGGACATATTTTTTTCTTGACCCTGAACATGATTTTCTCACAGGAGTTTATGACATGACACTTATGTAGATTATGACATGATATTCATGTAAGTAATAACATGATACCCATGTTGGCTATATCACAGCACTGTATTTATGCTCTGGTATTTGTCATATTTCTTTTATTATTGTTACTGTATTAGAACTTCGGGTTTGGTGGTTAGGGGTTTACAATTTGAGATATAAGGTATATACATGAGGGTTTCCTTGTTTGGATTATTTCGCTCGACGTACCTATTCTCGTGTTGTAAATTTCTAAATACTAAAACCCTCTTTTGTGAGATCAATGATTTAAGATCTATTATGTATTATCTATATTTTCTTATACAACAAGCCATGTTCCCTTGGGGTTGGTTGTGAAGTTGCTCGCTAGCGCTTTGACGCTCGTTGTCCCTCCCCCTTTCACGTAACGAGCCAGGAGCCCGGAGAGTCGCAGGTTGATGGCGAGGCATTTTAGCTTCAGCTGTGTTGTGATGTTGCTCGCTAGCGCTTTGACGCTCGTTGTCCCTCCCCCTTTCAGGTAACGAGCCAGGAGCCCGGAAAGTCGCAGATTGATGGCGAGGTATTTTAGCTTCAGCTGTTTATTTAGTTATATTTTCTTTTGAGCTCCACTATAGACTTTTGTTTAGACATTTGAGAGTTTTATTCTAAAAGTTGTAAAGGCAGTGTGCCTTATTTCCTCTTGTCAGACATTTTGTATTTGAGACTTGTTGAGAACTTCAGTTCATTTATTTCAGACATTTACTTGTATTTCAGTATGTTAGATGATGAAATATTAATTTGATCTCTATTATTTCATCAGTTGATTCTTGTATTATCTTTTACTTGCTTTTGTACCTACACCTGTTATTGACTCTACTAGAGAGATAGTAATTGTGATGAAATCCATGAAGGGGTCAGAGAATAGAAGGAAGAAGCTGTATGATCACGTCACAGGCGCACACTCCTATGCCAATCTGGAGGATGTTTATTGTCATGATACGGTATATGTCATTTAAAGCTTAAAATGATCTTAATGCTTAATATGATTATGAAATCTCATAAATGTATAATATGACAGGGAAAAGCAAAAATGTCGATACACTTGAAGGCAAAAGCGGCGTATGGTACTTTTCGTGATAGTTATAGGGTTAAGGAGAAGAATCAAGAAAAGATCAAGGCAAATCTCAATTTGGTGGTAAGACTTATATATATCTTAAGTAGGGCAAATCTCAATTTGGTGGTAAGACTTATATATATCTTAAGTAGCATTATTAACTCTATTTCGTTGAATATTACGAGAAAACTAGAGCACAAATAATATATCTTAAGTAGCATTATTAACTCTATTTCGTTGAATATTACGAGAAAACTAGAGCACAAATAATATTATCTTTACCTTGAATTAACTATATATTTGTGATTTAGGTGGGATTTGAGACTGCATCTAAGGAGGCTGCATCAATGAGGTTGTCGCAGGAGGGGGAACAAGGCGAGTTGGACCCTCATATGCTTTCTACAGAGGAGAACATCATTCTTACGCAGAACGTAATGGGACATAATAGGTATGGATGGTAAAAGATCAATTCAATTTGAATGCTACGTTCCTATTTATATTTGTTTACATTATTGATTCGAAAGCAAAATCTAAATTTATTTCTCCTTAATAATAGGAGAAGAAGATATCCTCTGCATGGTGTTGGAGCTTCACCCGACATAAGCATAAGATCATCCACAGCATCCTCCACGCTATCTATAACAACAAGAGCAGCCCCAAGCAGTTTTTAGGCCATGCCATTTATCGCACGCATCTCAGCGTACTTGTTTGACAAGATTGATCCAGAACTGCATATTCAGGTGACTACTGAGATGACTAGAGTTGCGAGGACGGCCAACTCAATGGACGATCTCATGGGGTATGCTATGGAATATTTAGGCGGTGTGATTCCCCATAACGCATACGGTGGAATCATACGGATCATAAGCTCGATTGGCGATAATTCCGGTGCTAGGCAGAGCAGCATTCAGGTACCTTATTTTTTTATATGTATAAATTCATTTTTTGTTTACTATGTTATTAAACACCACATAATTATTTTTTAATTGGATCTTCAGAGTGGAGATATTGGAGGGAGCAGCACCCGTTCTCGTAACCGGGATAGAGATGCTACTGACGACGATGAGAGTTGAGGTTTTTTATTTATTTTAATGTAATAAATAGTTTTATTTGTTATAACACTCTACTTTTATTCATGTTGTGTACCTTTTATCTTAATCATGTGTATTGTTAGTGAACATGTGGTTGGATGTATATATTGGTCCGAATTGATTGATGTATATTTTGGATTTGACCGAGTTGGATATGTGTATTGTGTATGATGAAATTGTTGGATATGTGCATTGGATGGTTTGATTATATTTGGTTATTAATGTAACTGTTATGAATTTTGATTATATTTAGATGATTGGATGTATTCATGTAATTCTACAGGAAATCGAAAATTTTAAATAATTTTTTTTTGCTGTAAAACAATCAAACTACATGAGTTTTTGGACACACTTGCAAAATACATGAGTTTTCACAAGTAGAAATTCAATATAAAAAATTTTTTTTCTAACATGTTTGTTTTCATGTTTATAAACATTTCGCAAAGTTTCATCAAGTTTGGAATTGATTTGTTATGTTTAATGGAATTTACAAAATCATGTTTTTCGTTCGTGCATGTTCGTGCATGTTTTACAAAACAGATGAGTTTTCATAAATGGGAAGTGATATTCAATAAATTCTTTCTTTGACATGTTTATCTACATGTTTAGAAACTTCTCTCAAAATTTTACTATTTTTGGAGTTGATTTACTATGCCCAATTGATTTTACAAAATCGTGTATGTCTGCAGTTTTTCAGAAACTGTAAATCTGTGTTCAAACATTTATTTCTCTCAACTGGGAAACGGTTTTTCATAAATTCTTTCTCTAACATGTTCTTATACATGTCTAGAACCTTTCCTTAAAATTTCATACTTTTTGGATCTGGTTTACTATTTTTAACTGATTTTATAAAACTGGATATAGCTGCTACAGTACCGGCGGTCGACCTGAAATTCTCTCGGTCGACCGACGAACTCTCTGTGCGTTTTCTCCGTTTGGAACCTGGATCGCGGTCGACCGCGAGAATTTCCGGTCGAACTCTATTTCTAGCTTTTTTATATATTTGATTATCATTGTTATTAAGCTAGAACTACATTGAGTTTAGTTTTGATTTATATCTCTTTGTTCACACACAACCTTTTGAGCTTATTGTATTTACATTCATAGTATAATTTTGGGTTGTGAGATTAGTGACTAAGAGTTGTGCTTAATTGAGTTCTCACCTTGTTTAGAGAACAAATCATTTGATTTATATTGTGCTTATTGTGAGGATTCACTTGTAATACACTTGTACACCGAGAGAAGTGTGTGGTGAGAGACGGGGTCGAATCCAAGAGGAGTGGCGTCGGTTGACGTGCCTAGGGAGAGGTTGTAACCGAGCACTTGAGGAGGAGGACACGGGCTAGGACCAACACTTAGTGTGTGAGGTGTGATTACATAGTGATTGTATTGTGAGGTGTAAACGTTGTTCGGGTGAACGTAGAAAACCCGGTTGTGATAGTGGAGATCTCCTCGAGGTGAGGAGCGGGGACGTAGGTCGTGGGGACCGAACCTCGTAAACATATCGTTTTGTTTGTGATTGCATTGGCGTTCTTATTCTTGTTTTCATATCTTATATCGCCTTTGTGTATTGCTCATCATATTACCCTATCACTTGTGTAGATTGTTTATTTTACCCTTGTGTTAGTTCATATATCCTTGCTCATATATTTGTAATATCTCATTGATAGGATATATTCATTTGTTCATATTGCTTATCCTAGCTTACGTATCTTGTTGTATTTTATACTTGCTAGGATAACTTATTAATTAGTTTTAATTGGTATTTAATCGGATTAGATTAGCATAAGACCCTAATCACCCCCCCTCTAGGGTCTAACAATTGGTATCAGAGCTTGGTGCTCTTTGATTTAAGGTCTAATCGCCTTGAGTTAAAGATCCAAGTTATCTTATTTGTGCTAATCTAGTTATGATTACTTTTGTCTTGCTTGCATATTTTCATATATATATCATGAATATAAATGTATTTCGTTTAGGCTATGAATCAAATGTTGCTCCTAAATTCATTAATTTTCCCTATGCTCAATGGGCTTCTAGATTTAAACTATTTATTGAATCTAGAAATATCGACTTATGGAAAATTATTGATTGTGCTTATATTGTGCCCACATTGGAGAAATCCAAGTGGAGCGATCATGATAAGAAAATGTTTTCAATGAACAAGCTTTTGTTAGAATTTTTGCTTAATGCTTTTGACTCATCTTTTTCTAACAAATTTGTTCATATTGATAGTGCTTACAAACTTTGAAAATTTATTGAAGCACATCAAGGGGACTTGGAGGCAATCCAACAAGCTTTGGAGGATTCTTCTTCAAGTTCATGCGGAGCATCATGCACTCGGCCACAAGAAGATAACTTTTGTGTAGTAAGCGATTCTGATTCCGATAATGATTTATCTATTGATGAACTCGCTAGTGCATATGAGAAATTATCGCATGCCTACTCAAAATTACAAAATAATTTTATTGGTCTTAAAAGCAAGCATGTTAGTTTAAAATCCGATCATGAGAAGCTAGTTTCCAATTTTGATATTTTTTCTCAAGAAAATGTTGCTCTTAAAGAAATTAATGATATGTTAAAATTGAAAAATGAAAAATTAGCTTAACTCATGCTAATAATGATGCCATGATAGAAGTAGAAACTATTAGAAATGAGTTTAATTCTTTTAGAAATGATAATGTTTCATCTACTTCTATTTCCTATACATGTATGCAAAATGTTGAGTTGAGTCAAGTTAAACATCGCATATCTTGTTTAGATTCAACCTTAAAAACATGTATGGTAAACCATGATAAGCTTATGAACATGTGTGCTAAGTCTCATGCTACTACACCTAAACATATCACACATCATGCACACATGTATAGCAAAATTTATAAGTGCTCTATTTGTGGTCGTAAAGGCCATTTATCTAAATTTTGCTATGATGCACAAAAATCTAAAAATAGTAATATCAATGCTTCTTGTGCATCTCATAAGGCTTCTTCATCACACACACATGTACATGCACACACTCATAAAGTTCATCACAAGCATGCTCATGTGTAAAGATGTGATCATTGTGGTAGATTTGGTCATTTGGCCAAATTTTGTTTTGATTTAAAGAAAGTTTCATATTTGCAAAATAATTTTAAAAGACCATCCATGTTTGCAAATGTTTTTAATGTTTCCCGTGCACAACCGTTTGGTCAACATAAGCAAATGCTTCCTTTCCATTGTACTCATTGCAATCGGAAGGGTCATTTGAGTAATTTTTGTTATGACCGTGTTCGTGCACCACATATGCCCAAGAGGGCTCATAACCCTAGGGCTTTGAGCTTGAATGATAGGGGTCATGTCCCTAAACAATCCGGCACCAAGAATGCTTGGGTGCCAAAATAATTTTTAAACCAAGAATTTTAGTGTTTTTATTTTTCTCTTTCTTGGTTTTGAAAAATGCATTTTAAACTTTTATGAAAACAATTTCTTTTATTCGCTAAATTCTTTTGTTTTCATGATCATTGGTTTTGCTTTAATGAGAGGTTTGCATTTATATAACCCTCCGGGTTTATTGGGTGTTTATTCCCAAATCATGTTTACCGGATGCTAGAATGATCATATGGGTTAGAACGAGCTTTAGAGCTTGATATATTGTTGCCTCTTTTGAAATTCTTTTGTTAAAGATTTTGTTTTTTTCATTTGAAAACTTTTTGCATGATTCTCATGTTCCTCTTCTTTTGATTTCATAAATCTATTCTTTTATATGGTTTTTATATTTTTTTGTGTTAATGAGACACTATTTTTATTTTAACATATTTATATGTGTTCTCATTATCTTGTTTGTATGTGAGTGATATCTAGCATATCTTTCATTTATGCTTGCTCACATTTGTTTGCCATGTTCATAATTGCATATTTTCCACATGGCAATTTGATAGGGGGAGCAATCCCTATACTATGTGTTATATAATTTGATAGGGGGAGCAATCCCTATACTATGTGTTATACTCACCTATGCTTTATGATAGGGGGAGCTTTCGCTCTCTTCATTCTTTTGTCCCCTTTTTTATGTTGTCAAAGGGGGAGAAATATTATGAGTATGCATTTCCTTGTTTATATGCATGTAAATTATAATTTGTATATTCATTTCCTTTCATGCATATATCCTTTTTGTAAATTGTTTGTCATCATCAAAAAGGGAGAGATTGTTGGCCTTCTTATTTTGATGATTTTTAACAAATAATTTACTTCTAATGTTGTTTGTCTAGTATTTGTGTTTTTGTATTTATAACAACGAGTTGGAGGATGGATGGAATAGAGCTTCAACGATCATATCCAAAGGAGGTTGGAGGAATTGTGGAGTGAAGCAACGTACAATTCAAGTTAAAGATCAAGTTCAAGCTTCATTCGCATGTGTACCAAGTTGAGCTACATGTGTGTTAAGTACTTTAAGCTCAATATCATATGCACACACGTATTTGGTTTCTATGAATATATATAGTTATATATATACATGCATGGTTTTGAGTTTTCATGTTTTTGGACACACTTGCAAAATACATGAGTTTTCACAAATAGAAATTTAATTTAAAAAATTCTTTTTCTAACGTGTTTGTTTTCATGTTTATAAACATTTCACAAAGTTTCATCAAGTTTGGAATTGATTTGTTATGTTTAATGGAATTTACAAAATCATGTTTTTCGTTCGTGCATGTTTTACAAAACAGATGAGTTTTCATAAATGGGAAGTGATATTCAATAAATTCTTTCTTTGACATGTTTATCTACATGTTTAGAAACTTTCCTCAAATTTTTACTATTTTTGGAGTTGATTTACTGTGCCCAATTGATTTTACAAAATCGTGTGTGTCTGCAGTTTTTCAGAAATTGTAAATCTGTGTTCAAACATTTATTTCTCTCAACTGGGAAATGGTTTTTCATAAATTCTTTCTCTAACATGTTCTTATACATGTCTAGAACCTTCCCTCAAAATTTCATACTTTTTGGATCTGTTTTACTATTTTTAACTAATTTTATAAAACTGGATATACCTGCTACAGTACCGGCGGTCGACCGGAAATTCTCTCGGTCGACCGACGAACTCTCTGTGCGTTTTCTCCGTTTGGAACCTGGATCGCGGTCGACCGCGAGAATTTCCGGTTAACCGCCGCTCTGCCAATGTGACCGTTGCCTTCCCAACGGCTATTTTCTGAGCTGATTTTTTTCTGAGCTTTTTGGACTTTTACTTAGGGGTTTTAGCTGAGATTTTTAGTGGGTATAAATACCCTATTGCTGTTCTCTTTCAAGCTATCCAAGAGAGTTTCAAAACAAGTTTAAGAAAGTTTTAATCAAGGGTTTAAGTTTGTTTAAAGTGTGTTTATAAGCTTTTAAGCATTTGAGTGTTTTGAGTTTGTGAATTCAATTTCACAAGAGCAAGTGGAGATCATCCTTTGGTGTTTGAGCATTCACTCTTCTCCCACTCTCTTGTCATCTTTAGAGAAGTTTCCTTAAACTCAATTCTAGCATTTTATAAGTTTGTTCTTAATTTCATAAGCTAGATTTCATATTGAGTTTATATTGTTTTATCTCTTTGTTCACACACAACCTTTTGAGCTTATTGTATTTACATTCATAGTATAATTTGGGGTTGTGGGTTTGTGACATTGAGAGTGAGCTTAATTGAGTTCTCATCTTGTTTAGAGAACAATCAATTGATTTATATTGTGCTTAATTGTGAGGATTCACTTGTAATACACTTGTACACCGAGAGAAGTGTGTGGTGAGAGATGGGGTCAAATCCAAGAGGAGTGGCATCGGTTGACGTGCCTAGGGAGAGGTTGTAACCGAGCACTTGAGGAGGAGGACACGGGCTAGGACCAACACTTAGTGTGTGAGGTGTGATTGCATAGTGATTGTATTATGAGGTGTAAACGTTATTCGGGTGAACGTAGAAAACCCGGCTGTGATAGTGGAGATCTCCTCGAGGTGAGGAGCGGAGACATAAGTCGTGGGGACCGAACTCCGTAATCATATCGTTTGTCTGTGATTGCTTTGGCGCACTTATTTTTATGTTCATATCTTATATCGCCTTTGTATATTGCTTGTTGATTATATTACCCACTATCTAGTTTAGTTTGTTTACCCTTGTGTTAATTATATATCCTTGCATATATCTCGATAGTACATCTCGTTGCTAGGATATATCTCTTAGTTCATATTGCTTATCCTAGCTCATATAGCTTGTTGTATTTCATACTTGCTAGGATAACTTGTTAATAAGTTTTAATTGGCATATAATCGGATTAGATTAGCATAAGACCCTAATCACCCCCCCTCTAGGGGTCTAACACAATCTAGACGGAAATATTCTAGACGGAGCAAACTAGACGGATTTCCGTCTAGGTAAACCAATCTAGACTGAACATAGAGCAACCTAGACGGAAATTTCGATCTAGATTGGTCGTTTTTCTACTAGTGCCTCATGGCCTTGTATCACCATATTAGTTATGGATCTTCATGACTCCTCCTACCCACCGTAACAACTTATATTTATCATACCCACCTCCTATCTCTACCAAAACTTTGACTTTCCTCAACATTTGTGACTTATTTGCGGCATCTCATTTGTTAATTAATTTAAAGTCATCAAGAAAACTATCTGCGAAAGATCCCACTTCATTGGGTTGTATCTTAGCTTCAACATACACAACTTGGTTTTTATGGAGCCATATTGTCCATTGCATCACCAAGATCATATCTAGTGCTTCATGACCATGAATCTAGCCACCTATGCATGCTTTCCATAGTTTACACAACATAAATTCCATTGACAAAACAATCATAAGGAGGGTTAATACATACTTCTTTCGCTCATTCACAAACCCATAATACATGGACCATTGTTTTAATTTCTCTACCATAGACATTGGACATCTCCTCGACTTGTACTCCTTGGCATATCAATCTTGTCTTAGTTGGTAAAAAATATCATGGAAGACCCTCCATCCAAATATATTGACTTTGTTCAAAGTTTTGCACTTTCATAGCCTCCTCCATAACAAAATCTCATTTTCAGATAAGATTGTTTGCTCCTCAGCTCTATTAACTACTATCTCTCGAGTGACATGGTAGCACTTTTAACCCGAAACAACCCATCCAAACAAGCAGTCCATGTAATTTGATCCGCTCATTATTGTGGGCTTAATAGCAAAGACAAAATTCCCTCAATGACTTGAGAGACAAAATTGCTGAACAAATCCTTGATTCTATGCACTTGTAGAGTCATCAATAAGTTCTCTCACCTTCGCAAGTGGTCACTAGTAGAAAAATGAACAAACTAGACGGAGCAAACTAGACGAAATTTTTTTTTTGTCTAGTTTGAGGCAAACTAGATAAAAATTATTCCGTCTAGTTTGCGTCAATCTAGACGAAAATTTCCTAGAGTGATAAACTAGACAGTTTTATTTTATTTTTTTAAATTTTGCCCTCATCCAAGATGGAATTAACTAGACAGTTTTATTTTATTTTTTTAATTTTGCCCTCATCTGTTTAGGATGCAACCTAGACGGAATTTCCATGTAGGTTGCCTAGACAAAAAAATAAAATAAAATAAAAAATCAAAACCCTAACATTTCCCCACCCTCCCCCACCCCCAACCAACTCTCCTCTCCCTTTCTATCGATATCCAACGCTCCTGGCCCCTGGAAAAAAAAATTTGTTCTGCCACCGCATCGCTGCCTCTCTCTCCTCTTCCTCTTCCTCTCCCTCTTCCTCCCCTCTCTTCGCCTCCCGCGCCCGCTCTCTCCTCTCCCTCTCCCCGCCGCCCCCGCTCCGCTACCCTCTCCTCTTTCCCCAGCGCTCGTCGCCTCTGTTCCCCGCCGCCCTCTCTCCTCTCCTTCTTCCTCTTATTCGCCCCCCCTCACCCCTGCACCCCACCGCCCCCCTCAACTAAGAAACCCTACATGCCGTTCCCGCATCCTCTTCCTCAGCCTGACCGTGACCACCGGCGCGCTCGTTGTTTTTGGAACTTATCGTCTCTCATCTCCTTAAAAGTTATGATTTTCATGAAAATTTTAAATTTTTATATTGTTTATTGCTGAATTTAGTTTAAAACCCCTAAATTATGATAAAAAATAAACGAGTTCGAATCTTGTAACCCTTATTGGAAAAATTTCAATGATATATTAACCCTAACTCAACTACATTTTAACCTATTTGAATAACACAAGTAATCGTAAATCTAATTAAACACTTGTGAACTATTAACTCTAACTGAAAACCCAATACATGATAGCCGATTTACACTAAGTTTCGTTTATGCTATAAGTATGTGTGATTATTTAAGTTTGTGATGTGAAAATATGCGAAATAAAAAATTTTCAAAAAATAGAGTGATATATAACACATACTAGAACCAAGCTCTCTCCAACTTCATTGCTTAACACATTAAAGTTTCTTATTCTTGAAGGTTTTCCTTTACAAATATCCATGTAGAGGCACTTTATGCTGGATGTGTATGTTTGGTCAACTTGTAATGCATCTTTTGTTATTCTCTCAATTCCATCAGTTTTCATATCTGAAGAACTGCGAAGTAGCTCCTTATTCTGTTCACTGCTTCTGGCAAATGTGAAATGTTTAGACAAATTGGTTTTAGTTAAATCAGTATCCCTGCTTATCAGTCATTGTTAAATTAATATGAAAATCTTGGTCCAAGTAATTATACTTATACCTTGTGTCAATTTCTTCTTACAGAAAGGTTATATTATTCTGTGTTCCTTAAATTCTTGGAGTTGAAAATCTTTGTATTTCTCTTGACTTCTCCATTTATTACTTTGTGAAAATTGATCTTTTGTCTTTGTGCTTACAAAGATCTTTTATTCAGATGGCATATTGCTCAAAGAAGTAGACCGTCTTTTGCGACCAAATGGATACTTTGTTTACTCAGCTCCACCTGCTTATAGGAAAGATAAAGATTTTCCGGTCATTTGGCAAAGGGTGGTAAATATTACTACAGCAATGTGCTGGAAACTAATTGCTTAGCAGGTCCAGAGGGCTATCTGGCAGAAATAAGAAAATGAGACATGACGGCTGCAGAATCAGGAGAGGAATTTATTAACCGTATGTGAACCCATCGATGACACTATTCCTCCTTGGAAAGCTCCATTGAGAAACTGTGTGCAGTCGAGTACCGATCAATCAAACATTCAGAAGCACCCTCCTAGACCGGATCACCTCTCAGTATATTCAAGGAGCCTTGAAAAATAGGTAGTTGTTTACTACATCCTCAGATGTTTATTCTCCTTCCTTAAATTCCTTTTGAGACTAGTAGAAAACTGGATATTGACGACGGGAAAATCCATCACCAATACCCCAAAATCCGTCACCAATACACATTAGTGACGGACATGGATCCGTCGCTAATAAATCCGTCGCCAATAAGTATTGGCGACAGGGTTCCCCGTTGCCAATACTTATTGGCGACGGACGACTATTGGCGACGGATTTCTTTGGCGACGGGTTACTTCCGTCGCCAATAAATCCGTTGCTAATGTTTTAAACATTAGCGACGGATTTCCCCGTCGCTAATATTCATTGGCGACAGGAGAATCCGTCGCCAATGTTTAAAACATTGGCGAGGGGGGAATCCGTCGCTAATGTTTAAAACATCGGCAACGGATTACACCGTCGCCAATAAGTATTAGCGACGGTTTTCCCCGTCGCAAATGCATATATTTACGTAAAAAAATTAAATTTTCTGGTAACCTCCTATACAAGAATACATATATAGCTTGTATCCACATCAATCCAATGACAATATTTAACAATATATCATAAAATCAACCATTATATACATTCACATTCCAAATGAATACCCATCCATCAATCCGCAATATCAAACAATACTCATCATATAATCACAATCATAACACATCTCGCATGCTCAAACAATATTCATTCACTCCGCAATAAAATCACAAATATATTACATATAGGTAAAATTCAAAAGTCATAACATGTCTTGACACAATCTAAAACTACATAAATATAAGAACAAGTCTCACTCCTCGTCATTGTTGTCGGCATCCCTGTTATCAGCGTCGTCTGCATTAGAACATCATATTGTACTGCTGCTCCCTACTGTTTTGCAAATTCAGATTAAGTACAGAACAGAATGCATAGTGAATTGTCCAAATATTGTTTTGCAAATACCCAAGTAACTGATGATATCATTCGATCCTCAAGGGACCGAGTATGGCTGCAATTGGTATCCTCTTCGAAATATTCATAAAGCTGCAAAGGATGTTTTTCTCAAATCCATCTCATTTTCAGAGCTTGTTTCCAATTTTCATGAAAAGTGTCATTAATCATATGAACATTGGCTCAAATTAAAAGATTTTTTTTAAAGTGTCACAATGACACTTGCTATTATTGGGAACTTATTTTATAACATGAAAAAGGATCAGATTGCAGCAGCAATTGTGATCAGAAATCTTTCACAAGCTTAGTTCCTTCTAACAGCTAATAGCATCTATGCCTATTGTGACTTAGTTAAATTTATCCAAGGCAAGCACACTGAACGTATATCTTGGATAAGTTTTTTCATTTCAAATGTTTTAGATGCCATCACTGGAATACAATGTTTGAAAAAGCTTTTTTGAAGTTCCTAGGACTTAATTATGACCGCAGTGGTTCGTTCTCACCAATTAGGAAAACTCAGCTAGGTATAGCTTACCTCGATATGCACGGCTTTACCAATTTTCCAAGCTTCAATGCAGCAACCGGCCCCAGAACTAGCAAGGATCATCCAAGATGTGTCGTTGTCAAGAAGGTAAAGGAAAACAATTAGCTGACTTATAAAGCTCACAACAACCGATTTTGCAGATAATCCTTCCATTGATTTGTTCTTATTCCAAAACTGGATATCTGCAAGAAACAAGATAAATCTCCAATCATAACACACAATTGAAGTTGAATTTAAAAACCACCCTTCAAGCCTCATGATGAACATTCATTTAACATACCATTCTTGAATGCCAAGAAATCAAACACAGAGTGGAGCAGTGACACGACCATGGTTACCACCAGAAGGTAAGGATTCCCCTCCAAGAAAACCCTCTGATAAAAAAGTGAAGTAAAATAAACCACATTAGGCTTTCACTTCTTGATTCAAGTTTGAAGATATGTATATGCAAAATGTACAGAAGAATAAAAAGGACAAAGTTAGAACACTACATATTAAAAAATCAGGAAAGACCATGATCGAGTGTAGAAGAACAAACTAACAGTTCAACCTGACCAATGTTGTCGCAGATCAATTGTAGCATAAATAGTCCGTAGCGGCATTACATCAGCATCCTGGTGCTAACTTTATGTGTAAAAGTGAAGAATCTGTAAGCATCGTGCAGCACTGAAAAATTCATTTTATCTAATAATGCTCGACAGGCTAAACTGATCGGGTAGCAGCACGGTCCTCTGAGATTACCCAAGGGAAACAGACTGCAAATGAGCATGTAAGTCCTATTTTAGCAACATCTAGAAAGCTTTCCTTAGAGGTACAAGCCAAAAGTAACATAATAATCCTAAAGCTAAAGGAAAACACAAGGCACAAAGGCAAAGAAATTGAGTTTGGATTAAACTGTTGAATTCAAAGGAACACCGAAAGTCAGATTTGATAAATGGTAATATTCACAAACCATTTCCAATTCTTAGTAGGGATGAATGAACCATCAAACAGGCCAATTTAAAACTTAATATGTAAGCATTTACTTTAATAGTCAAAAGAAAATTTGTTTCAGAACAATATTTGTAATTCAGAAGAAAGAAAGATTTTATTTGGTTATCCAGAAATATATTAAAATCCGTCCATAACAAATGTTGGCATACCTACCAAAGCCTAAAGATACAAAAAAGAACTAAGCTGATCTTCCTTAGATGTCCGAAAGCTGTAACACAGAGCTCAGGATGAAAACTTCAGGATTCAGTAAAAACAAACCTAAGAATCATATTGTTGGAGATATTCCAGTATCATAACAATCAACTGTAGAAGAATATACCTGTTGGGGATTCGAAACAATCAATCGAACCCTTGCCCTTCCGGACCTTGTGTTGAAAGTAGGAAAGTAGGAATAAACCACAAATAAAGATCTAACCTTGTAAAAAACAGTAAAAGAGACGAACACACAGATTTAACGAGGTTCGGCAACGTGCCTACGTCCTCGGGAGCCACACCACACAATCTTTCTATTAATTGAAGAAGAAAATACAAGCTCTCAAACAAGGGGTAAATCTCTCTGAGATTCTCTCTCTCTTAGCAGCCAAAAAGCTCTCTTTTTGATGTCCTTACAAACCCTAGAAACGTTTGGGTATTTATAACAAACCCCAGCAGAACAGGATTCCTAGATAAAATAGGAAACAGCGAATCTGCGTCGCGGTCGACCGCTTTGCCAAGGTCGGTCGACCGGTCAGAACGACAAAATCCTACAGGGTCTTGTGCACGATATCGGTCGACCGCAGCGACCACGCCGGTCGACCGGCCAGAGCGAAAACTTCTTCTCAGTCTCCTGCAGTGCACGCGGTCGACCGGCTCTGCCACTGCGGTCGACCGCACAGTCTTCTGACTGTTTTCTTCGTCTTTTTTATTGCAGCTTTGGGTCTACACACTTAAACTAACAATCTCCCACTTGGAGAGCAAAGCGCCATCAATGAGCTCACCCGAACTCTCCCCTTCTTCGCATGTATCTTTTCCCCCGAAAAGTTCTTTCTTCAATCAACATCCCGATGATCGCGCCGATCCTCGTAGTGTGGCTCCGCCTTCGTCTTCTACTCGTGAAGGCCAACTGAAGTTGCGCACAACTCCAGTTTCTCAATGGTGACTGCCTTCGTCAACATGTCCGCCGGATTTTGACTCCCCAAAATCTTCATTAAGTGCAACTTTCCGTCCTCGATCAGCGAGCGTATAAAATGGTATTTAACGTCGATGTGCTTCGTTCTGGCATGATATACTGGATTCTTGGCAAGATGTATAGCGCTCTGGCTATCACAATAAAGAACTCCTCTCCCTTGCTTCAGATCCAACTCTTCCAAGCACCCGTTCAACCAGATCATCTCCTTGCTTGCTTCAGTCACCGCGACATACTCAGCCTCGGTTGTAGACAAAGTCACAATCTTCTGCAGACGTGAGACCCAGCTCACTGCTGTCGACGCTAAGGTATAAACATACCCCGTGGTGCTTCGCCTCGTATCATGATCACCGGCGAAGTCCGCATCCACGTATCCCTGCAGCACCAACTCCTTCCTCCTGAAACATAGTGGCTTGTTCGTTGTTCCCCTCAAGTACCGCATTATCCACTTTACGGCCTCCCAATGCTGCTTTCCTGGATTGCTTGCAAATCTGCTCACAACTCCCACTGCATGGGCGATGTCCGGCCTCGTGCAAACCATCGCGTACATGAGACTCCCAATGGCCGAAGAATATGGCACCCTGCTCATATGCTCTCTATCTGCATCTGTCTTAGGCGATTGCTCCTCAGATAACTTGAACTGACTTCCAAGGGGTGTGCTAACAACTTTAGCATTCTGCATGTTGAACCTCTGAAGTACCTTCTCAATGTATTCAGCTTGGCTCAAACTCAATGTCCCTTCAGCTTCATCCCTACTGATTCGCATCCCTAGAATCTGCTTCGCTGCACCCAGATCCTTCATTGCAAATTCCTTTGCTAGCTGCCTCTTCAAACTGTTTATCTCTTCTAAACACGGTCCTGCTACCAACATGTCATCAACATATAATAACAAAATAATGAAGCTGGACTCGAACCTTTTGAAATAACAGCAATGATCCGAATTGCATCTTCTGTAGCCATTGTTCTGCATGAAGTTATCAAACTTCTTATACCACTGTCTCGGAGCCTGTTTCAAACCATATAAGCTCTTCTTGAGCTTGCACACCATCTCTTCCTTTCCTTCTTCAATGAAGCCAACAGGCTGCTTCATGTAGATTTCTTCATCCAAGTCACCATGAAGAAAGGCAGTCTTCACATCTAACTGCTCAAGGAAGAGGTCTTCTGCAGCTACCAAACTCAACACCACTCTGATGGTTGTGAGTTTCACAACAGGGGAAAATATCTCCGTGTAGTCCACTCCTTCCCGCTGTTGAAACCCTTTCACTACTAATCTGGCCTTGAATCTCTTGCTTCCATCACTCTCCTGCTTGACCCGGTAGACCCATTTATTGTGCAAGGCTTTCTTCTGTGCAGGTAGCTGGGCTAACTCCCATGTCTCATTAGTGAGTAGAGAATCCATCTCCTCCTGCATCGCATGCTCCCACTGCTGAGATTCACTCACTTGCACTGCCTCTTCATAACACTCCGGCTCTCCGCTATCTGTTAAGAGTAGATAATCAAGTGACGAGAGGTATTTGGGATTTGGTTTGGGTACCCTAGATGACCTCCTAGGCTCCACGCCCTGGGTAGTAGCTTCTGCACCTGTAGTCTCCTCCGTTCTACGGTCAGAACTGACATCGTCGCCCCCATCTGGAAGTTCCTCCAAATCCATGTACTCGGATCCACCTGTATCCGTAGTGCTGCTCCCACTGCTTTGGCTATCCTTGGCATTGTCCCTGTCCTTGTACATCACCTCCTCATTGAATATCACATCCCGGCTCCTGATGATCTTCCTGTTCTTCTCATCCCAAAGGCGATACCCGAACTCATCAATGCCGTATCCAATGAATGTGCACTTCTGTGACTTAGCTTCTAGCTTGTCCCTGACATGGTCACTGATATGAACATAAGCCACGCAACCAAATACCCGCAAGTGTGAGAGATTTATCTTCTTTCCACTCCAAACCTCCTCTGGAATCCCAAAATCTAATGGAACTGATGGCCCGTGATTAATAAGGTATGCTGCCGTATGCACCGCATCCGCCCAAAATGTCTTAGGCAGACCTGCATGTAATCGCATGCTCCGCGCACGCTCTGTCAAGGTCCTGTTCATCCTCTCTGCAATGCCGTTCTGCTGCGGCGTCCCTGGAGTAGTCCTCTCTAAGCGAATCCCATTCGTAGCACAGAACCTCTTGAACTCCTCCAGCTCGTATTCTCCACCATTATCTGATCTCAAGCACTTCACCTTCAGATCTGTCTCGTTCTCGACCATGGCCTTCCACTTCTTGAAGATCTCGAACACCTCTGACTTGTGCTTCATGAAGTAAACCCACACCTTCCTCGAGTGATCGTCGATAAAGGTGACGTAGTATCTCGAACCGCCAAAAGAAGACTGATAATCATATTTTATTACAATTTTATACCCTCATTATCTATTTTACATGAATAAATATACCATTAATAATTATTGTTAGATTAGTTTGCACATAATTGAATGAAAATATAAATAAATATTATTAAATGTAAAAACCCCTCAAAAATCTCTCTTCTCTATTTTGTAGTATTTAGAAGCCTAAAGAGCATGAAGCCCATCAAGCAAGTGAAGAAAATGATCAATTGAAGCCAAAAGCCAAAATGTCCAAAAGAAGCAAAATCCTCTTTATTCTCAAATGAGCTTGGATGCAAATAGTGGAATGAGATGGACTTGAATGCAAAGTCCACATAACCAAATAGCACATTTCCAAGCCAAAAGATAGGATTTGTGCTGTCCAAAAAAAGTCACTGTTTTATCTCTTTTTAAGAAACTTTTTCTTAAATTTTTTTTGAAGCAAACCCAACTTTTAGAATCCTATAATGGCCCAAAACCTAGTTTTTATTCCAAAAATGCTGGTTCCCTAAAATTTTGGCCCAAACAAACAGCCCCTTATCGGAGAAATTATGTGAGGAAATGATCAGTTGTTCATTGGATTGGAATTCATAAATTTGACAAACTTAGTTTGTCATTTCCTCTTCTTAGGTGAAATTAAGTCTTCGGTTGGTTGGGTTCTCAATGGACATTTGTCCACTTCCCTTACAATGAGTGTGCATAGCTTTAGCAAAAAATACTTTCCTAGAGTATGATGTTTTAGAGTATTGATTCTACTAGCTTCCTTAATTGTCTTGTAACCGGTAGAAATATGCCATGTAATGAATAAAAATAAAATAAGGAACTTCTGATTGATCGTATTTTAATTCACTTTATCAATTTTTGATGTCTAGTTCTGCATAATTGTTTGTGGTGCTACCCCAGTTCCTTAAATAACTTATAAACTAAATTCATGCAAACAGCATGCCACTAACTATTGCTTTCAGTATATCACGTACCTTGTACCTTGTTGCCTATATGTACGTAAATGCGTGCTGATGCATGTATCTGGGTGTAAAACTATGAGTTTGGATATTATATGTGTATTTACCAACTCTGAGCTTGTTATTTGAAAGCATTCTCCCATCCATACTCATGTTAATCCAATAAGAATTGTAAATGTATGGAAGTTAGTTCCAATATCATTTTTCTGAATGCGAAATGTTGTTTAAATTCTACTTCCAAACGTTCTATTCACTCTCTTTCTCCCCTAATTTGACAAAAATGCCCGTAAAATATTTCAGGTTTTGACGGATCTTTTGGTCAAAATGAAAGGAAAGAGCGAAAATCAGATTTTGAGAACTCAGAGGATGAAAGAAGAACGAGGATGGGATCTTTTAAGAAAAAGGCACTAAATGCTTCAACCAAATTCAGGCATTCATTGAGGAAGAAAAAGAGTAGGAGGAAGAGTGACAGTCAAGTCATCTCAGTCTCAATTGAAGATGTCAGGGATGTTGAGGAACTTCAAGCTGTTGATGCATTTCGTCAATCACTGATACTGGATGAACTGCTACCTGCTAGGCATGATGATTATCACATGATGTTGAGGTATGTCTTGTTTTCAATTGGCATGTTTGATACACCTTGTTTGGTCTCATTAGGACAAATTTTCAAGTTTTCCTATGTCATTACCGCGTCATATAGTAGCTGATTTTCTTCTCTCCATAGAGTTCACTGCCCTTTAAACCTGCAAAATCAATGTGCTATTCTTCTAGCATGCTGTTACGTACATGGAAAAAAGAAGCTGATGCAAGAATTAGATGATCTACATTTGATAACATAAGTTGCATTGACACAAGAAATATTATTGGCAACAAAACCTATCACTTGTGGAAAACTCATATACCAGAAAGAATTATTCAATTGAATTTCCTGTGATTGTATCTTGCTTTGTGCATTTGATGATACTGGTACTCTGTTAGTAAATGATCCCCCCATATCATGTAAACAGTATAGTTTTGTATGTCCTCAAAATCTAAAGTTCTGATCTGGTCATTTTCCTTGCAGATTTTTGAAGGCAAGGAAATTTGATGTTGAGAAAGCAAAACAAATGTGGGCTGAGATGCTTCAATGGAGGAAGGAATTTGGTGCTGACACTATTATAGAGGTAAAATATATCTTCTAGTTATATCAAACATTGAAAACCCACTGACTATTTATAGTCTATTTAAAGGAGTCAGCCATATTGTATATATTAATATGATACTTGATACATATTGCCTTGGTTAAAAATAATGCATTTAGGACACGGTTTAAAAGTTTGATAATGCTATGCAAGCCTGGGTGGTAAGGTTTGTGGGTCAACAACATTTTTCTTCCATGTCCACATGTTTCCAATATAGCAACTTTTTGCTATGTGATGCATCTGTACAAATATCACACTTGCTAGATGCAGAATTGCAGATTCTGTGAAAATCAATAAGATTTATTATCATAGTATCTGATATTCGTTTATCTTATGATGGTCAGCTTTAATGCTTTATAGATTTGTTGAACATTTTATATTTTACCTGTTAAGTCATTTTCAGTTTTTAAGTTTCAAACTATGATATTGAGAATTCTTCCCATATAGACTATTTCCATTGAAATGCTTTTCTTTA
>NC_033797.1:90850172-90887577 GCF_001876935.1 Asparagus officinalis | reverse complement strand
GGGGATTTGTTGGCGATTTTGGGGAGGAGGAAATTTTTGGGGGGAACGCAAAAATATTTTGGGGGGAAAGCGAAAATATTTGAGTTTTAGTTAAGGGGCTGTTTGGTTCGTTTCCTTGATATAGAGAAGGGGATTTGTTGGCGATTTTGGGGAGGAGGAAATTTTTGGGGGGAACGCAAAAATATTTTGGGGGGAAAGCGAAAATATTTGAGTTTTAGTTAAGGGGCTGTTTGGTTCGTTTCCTTGATATAGAGAAATACAATTCTATGTAAAGAAACACAAGTTTTGAGTTTTCCAAACTTTTCCAAGAAATAGATTGTTTTGCTTTGGTTCGCACATAAAAAATGGTGGGAAACCAATGTATTTATTTTTCTTGTGTTTGGTTCGCATAGAAAAAAAAGGAAAACTTTTGTAAACAAAGCAGAGAAGGAAAAAAATCTGACGTGGCAGAGTTTTCATCAATTTTACTTGGTTGGGGAAGGAAATCGGAGAGGGAAAAAAATCTTAGTTGGCGGCGATTTCTGCAGAGTTTTCCCTCTTCCATTCGAGCGAACCAAAGCGGCACAAAGAAATGGACGGAAACAAAAAAGCTGACGTGGAGGGCTAAAAAGCTGACGTGGAGGGGTTTTCTGAGTTTTCCACCCCTTATAATAGCGAACCAAACAGCCCCTAAAAAAAAAGGCTGACGGGAGGCCGTTAGTATATTAAGCCACTAATAAGTTACACGTGGCGTCAATGTTATCGTCAATTTGAATTGAAATGTTTTATATTTTTCATCAACTGCAATCTTATGTATAACAATCCAATGATTACATTTGCCATAACAATCCAATGATTATATTTGCCATCAACTGCAATCTTATGTATAACAATCCAATTCAATGTTATTCATCCAGCTATTCAATCATATTTGATTCGCTATCTCATTTGACAGTAAACAAATAGCTTAAATGGAAAAGACAATTCACTATCTCATTTGATTCGCTATCTCATCTTCGCTCTAACTTCATTTCGACGACTCTTTCTCCTCTTAACCTTATAAAAACTCCAAAAGAACTTTATCTAAACTACCTCCATCCGTTGCTTTAGTGCTTAAATCTCATTTAGCTCCTCTCAAATTCATTAATGATTTTTGCAGGCTTAAGTTCATTCGTAAATGAAGCCAAGAATAGTGGAGGTCATCGAATCTGCTAGCATATAGAATAAAAGAAAAATAAATTTTAAAAGTAACATAGAATTCCTAATTAATTGAAAAGGTCTATGATAAGTTCTAACATATCATCAGCAAGATCAATATGATTATATGTTTGAAAAGGTCCATTACGTCAGGAGTTTGTCGAGATTTTGAGGGACAAATATAATTTTTTTTATTTTTCATATATGAAAAAGGAAAATAAAAAATAAAAAACCCTAAAAAGTAAATCAAAAATAAAAAACTTAAAAATATGTACATGTAACATATTGGTTCCCACTACCAATCATTACACCGTATCTCTTTTCATCAATTAGTTCTTAAGTCTCATATTTTTTAAGCTTTGCAGAAGGAATCATTACATCCATACTGGAGCATTTGAGAAGCTCTTTCACATCTCCTGTAAGATAAACACACCATATATGTAAAATACAAACAATAACTTGTGACAGAATCCGAGATGTCAAGTTAAGAAAGCCAATAGTAGTAGCACACCTAACTAATTGCATGCATTCTTTACAATCAAGATTGTAGAGAATCCGAGACCAATAGTAGTAGCACACCTAACTAATTGCATGCATTCTTTACAATCAAGATTGTAGAGAATCCGAGATGTCAAGTTAAGAAAGCTTTCATGCTAATTGCATGCATTCTTTACAATCAAGATTGTAGAGAATCCGAGATGTCAAGTTAAGAAAGCTTTCATGGCATTAAAAATAGTTCACATGGTTATGACAGAAACGGCCCAAGTGAAGGAGTAGTTTGTGAAATTTAGCCCTTATTTATTCATATGTCCAGTTTTTTCATAAAAGACTTGATTCATACATTCATTGGGAGTAATAAGTATCGGAAACTTGCATCAAACATCCATTCATTTATTAACAAGAAAACTACTAGATTCGTTCTCCAAGCAAATTCAAATTCAGAAAGCATATATTACTTCTCCCTGAAGAAGGGACATGCCTCCAGCGACAAAGTTGCGGTTACAGCCTCCTCGATGGCGGCGCTAGCTAGAGGGGAACAGTGGGCCCTTGAGAAGGCCACCAAACAACTGTCCTGGATCATAGTAGACTTCCACGTCCTCAGCTCTCAAGGTATCATCTACCTGAGTGGAACAAAATAGTATTGGACTACATTTAAAATATTATAGATTTGAGGGACTAATATTAAAATAATTCTTAATTTTTTATGGGGCCACTCATTAACAATGGGATAATCAATCACTAATGTTAATTTTTTACGATGGACACATTAGCATTGGCGACGGATCGCCAAAAGTATTAGCGACGAAAAAACATTGGCGACGGATTCGATTCGTCGTCAATAAGTATTGGCGACGTATTCAAATCTGTCGCCAATAAGTATTGGCGACAGAACATTGTCGACAGATCGAATCCGTCACCAATACTTATTGGCGACGGATTCGAATCCGTCGCCAATAAGTATTGGCGACGGATCGAATTCGTCGCCAATAAGTATTTGCGGCGAATCGAATCTGTCGCCAATAAGTATTGGCGACGAATGTGGGTTATGGGCGACGGAAAATCATTGGCGACGGATTGAAATCCGTCGCCAATACAAACATTAGCGACGGGAACCACCCCGTCGCCAATGTTCCGTCACCAATGTTTGTATTGGCGACGGATTTCAAATCCGTCGCCAATACCCCGTCGCCAATGCTTAGTTTTCTACTAGTATATTTATGTTTCTGATTTAGAGTAGAAGCTTACACTTGCTTGCTTATTGAATCATTAAATCATATTCCAGGAAGTCTATGACTCCCTAAGACTATAGTGTTCTACTGTAGGTTCCCGAAAAAGATTTAAAAAAAAGATTGGTTCTCTTAACTGTTTTATCTTTAGAAACAAGATTCTATCACTTTATAAGAATCTCTTTACAATCGCTCTTTCTCAAAGTACAAAAGAGGAGAAGAGTGATTTGACTTCTCCTTTTGTTTAACATGGGTTCTGTGTGGCGGAAGGATGCTTCACTCGATGCTCGAGTCGAGTTTGCTTCCGGTTGACGTATCAGAACAAGATCGCTTCAACTTGAGAGGAGAATCAGCCTCTGTTGATGGCTTAGATAGCAAAAACCGAGGTTCGGGTCTCAAAAGAGCTATCAGAATATGAGTGCTAGCTCTGTATGTACGCGTCCAAGCTGCCAGATGGCCCCATCTTCATAGCAGCTTGCGGCTATTTATAAGCCTCTAACGCGTAACTGACGTGCTGAATGTGGGGTTGAGGGGGCATAACCGACTCCTCAAATTTTTCCTACGAGGCTTGACTGGGTCTTCAGGACTGTTACTGTCGAACTTCATTTGGTATGACGGGCCTCGCTGCATGGCGAGGTTTGTCTGACGAGACGAACCTTTGTACGCAGTGAGGTTCGTCCAACAAAGCGAGCTTCGCTATATGGTGAGCTTCGTCTTCTGAGAAAACTTCATCTTCACTGTCGAGTTTGAGTTTCGTCTTCACTGACGAGTTTGAGCTTCGTCTTCACTAACGAGCTTCGGACTTCACCTCCAATGACAAGCTTTGTTGTCTGAGACGAGGTTCGTCATTGTGATGACCCTCGTCATGTCTGTTGTGGGCTTCGACGCTCATTTGTTTCTTGGCATTTTTTAGTGCCTACATCTACCACTTGAGAATGAAACATGTTGCTTGCTATAGTGCTAAATGGCTAGTGGAAGTGTTCCTACACCTGCTTTATGAATCCATTTCCACAGACCAGTTTGTCTAAAACTAATATAGACAAAAAAGGTTTTTATCTAAAGTTCTGACAATTGAAATATTGCTTTTGCAAGAAGTTTTCTTCTATTACCAAATTTTATGACTGAAATGTTATGATCAAGCTGCAATTTATTGTCAATTTGTTTGAGATAAAATCTTAAGATGAGGTTATTGAGAGAGGCGCATGTGAGGTACGTGATCAGTTAGCTGCTTTGTGCACGAGTCTTAAGGATTAAAGGGTGAATACATTTGTTACAAGCTGAAAATTGACGAATAATTGCTCCAGACTGGGGGAGTGTAAAGAGGGGCATTTCTGGTATTTCATGTGATTAAGATACTTGAGATATAGATGGAGATAAAATATGTCATTATGCTCTCTATAAGGTCTTTCCTGTTTAATAAGTACCATCCTTAGTAAACGCTGAGTGTATGCGTCCCACAATCACATGAAGACAAGCAAGAGAAGGGTCGATATGTTGTGCGCCGCGGAAGCCGATTCGACAAGTCAATAGCACACACAAGAACCAATAATAGACCACAATAACTTGGAACTAGGTGGTAAAAAACTAGAACTCATATTTATTTTGTTATTTTTTATTTTTATATTTCTTTTGTTATTTACTTCTTTCCTATTATGGTTATCACCATCTTTAGACCATCATTATAATAATAATTGTCAATATCTTATAGTCTAACCAAAAGTTATTTAATAGTAAAGAAGGAAGCCGATTCGACAAGTCAATAGCACACACAAGAACCAATAATAGACCACAATAATACAAGTAACACACAATCACAACAAGAACACAAAATTTACGTGGTTCGGCAATGTGCCTACGTCCACGGGGCAAGGAGGGGAGAATTTTACTAATAGAAATCAAGGGGAATACAAATTAGGGTTACAAATCTTACCAAAACCCACAAATAAGCCATCTTAATCTCTCCAAATGGCTCCAACAATAAAAGCCCAAAATCTCCTCTTTCTTCAGCTCAAAATCCTCACCCATAAACCCTAAAAACGAGTTAAGGGTATATATACAACTCCCAAACGAAACGGGTCTAGAACTCAGAATCAGCCCAAACCCGCTTCGGCGGTCGACCGTGAGGGTCGACCGCGCAATACATAAATAGTATTTTTATCTTCAAAATGCATAAATATATATTTCATGATTATAAAAATTTATTCCATGTTATTTTATCAAAATATCCCGCTTCATAAAATTGTTCCTATTTATCCCACTAAAATATCCCACTAGCAAAAAATTATTCCACTTTAACAATTATCCCATTTTGCATAAAAATGTCCCAATTGACTAACACCCCCAATCAAATTTTCACTGAAAACCCCAAAAATAAGTTAAATAAATAAACGTCTAAGGTATGTGACTTGCATCCTTACTAGACCTAAACATTAACAAAGTGATTCATGTGAGTTTTTAAGAGAATTTTTGGATTTTTAGAGAAAATTGATTTGGAGGGGGTTGATTGGAACAAAAATCCACTTTAAAGATGGTTTATGTATAAATTAAAAATGAAAAGTGATTTTTGTATAATGATCCTATTTTAAGGTTGTTCCTAGGAGAGCCCCTAAAAGTTATAGATATATAGTGTAAATTACATATAAAGCCCTCATCTATACCTACATAACATTTAGCACCCTGCAGTTTATTTACTAACACTAAGCACCCCCTAATAAGAGTTTTATCTGCAATTTATTCTCCTAAAACTAGCAATCCCAAGACGATAACAGAAGTAGAGTTTTTTTCCAGTATAATACAAATGGCTAACAAACTACTTTATTGAACAACACTTATACTTAAAATATAGCAATAACTATTCAATCATACATACAATTTTACTGAAATTTATGTATGAGACTAATTCTTGTGCACGTGCAATGCACGTGGTTAAATATCAATTTTTTAAATATTTTCTTACTATAAAATAAGTCAGATTCATTTTGAGTTAAAATCTATAAATATGGATTATTACATTTGACATAAGTTTTATTTAAACATTAAAAAAATGAAATAGATGATTAATTTTGAAAATTTCCTGGGGTCAGGAATAAACGACTAACAAGTTTGCTGTGAAAAATAGGGGAACGCACTACATTATTAAGAATTATTAATCTTTACTTAGTTTGTTTATAATGATAGGATCCCATTATTAATTAACTACAATGCTTAGTGCATTATTATTTTTGTTGAACGTTCAAGGCAGGCAGAGGACCAATGTGAGTCCTCATCGCAATGAATGTTATACAATTTAAGTACAAAGGAAAAAGGAGAGTTAATAAATGGTGTAGTTGGTTAGGAAAAACTCCAACAGTATAATTTGGTATGTGGATATATAATAGATGGATATGGAGAATGGTGATTTTGAAAATAGTGGGTGCGTGTAGGTAATTAATATGGTTTTTATTTGTGTGGTTTTCTTCGTTTATTTTCAAGATATTTGTGGTCCTGTGGATATATATAGCTATAACATTGCTACTCTCTTTTGGTTTTGTGGAAGAGTTTGAGTGTTAAAAAAATAAATTATCTAAGTCCATACATGAAAATTTATTTTAACCAACACTCATGTGTAAATATTACAATTGGCATTGAGATCTAAGATATGTGTGAGGTTCTCTTTGATTTTTATACAAACAGTATCTATTTAAATAATAATAGTATAATTAAACTTTGTGATCTAAAAAAAAGATCAAACATACAATATAACTAATTGCTTTAAAATAATCTAATCTAGTCTAATAAGAAGAAAATAATGTGAAAATTATTGTAATTTCATAATTCATAATTTTAAACAATCTAATCTAATCTAATAAGAAGAAAATAGCAAAGACACATACCTGTTGAAGGAGAAGAAAATGCTATGAAAATTGTTGCAATTTTTTATCTGAAAAAAGATCAAACATACAATATAATTAATTACTTTAAAATAATCTAATATAATCTAATAAGAAGAAAATAGATGAAAGTGCTGTGAAAATTGTTAATATTTCTTGATATGAAAAAGATCAAATATAAAATATAATTAATTATTTTAAAATAATCTAATCTAACGTAATAAGAAGAAAATAACAAATGCATATACATGTAGAAGGAGATGAAAGTGCTACGAAAATTGTTGTAGTTTCTTGGCTTATAAACATAGGTATGTGATGGTGCAAGTGAGAGGATAATAATTGTAAATATAGTTCTACTTAAATAATAATAGTATAATTAAACTTTGAAACTAATTTTAAAGTCAATATCATCAAATTTAAGTTCGGCTACATCAGTATGAAAAAATTTAAGTTCTAACATACTCTCGAAGATTAATTTTAAAGTCAATATCATCAAATTTAAGTTCGGCTACATCAGTATGAAAAAATTTAAGTTCTAACATACTCTCGAAGATTAATTTTAAAGTCAATATCATCAAATTTAAGTTCGGCTACATCAGTATGAAAAAATTCGAAAGTTGCAATCAAGACTTACGTAGACCTATATGAATGGATGGTCATGCCTTTTTATTTTTACAAATTGTCTAGAAATTTCATACATTTGATGAGCTATGTCTGAAGCTGGTCATTTAAGAGTCTGGTCATCTACTTTAGTGATGTACCTGTCTACAATAGGAGGAATGAAGATTGCATTGAACACATACCAACTCGATCCAGTTGAAACCTACAGATGCAATAAATATAGTTACATTCTAGAGTTCTCCTGGGACTTTTAGGTATTGAGGAGATGGCCATGCAGATTGAATTAAGGTCCTGCAAGTAAACAACAAGAAGTTTGTCTTAAAGAACTTGATATGTGTCATACTTTTCAAGTGAACAGAAGGAGGTTAGAACTTGATAGCGACTAATCAGATCTCTTCTTCATTACGATCATTATCGAAATTCTGATAGTCTAGTATCATTCTAAGAACTTTATCTGTATTTAAAAAATTCCAGATAAATACTGACCAAAATAAGCATACCCATTTCTCATATATATAGGTTAGGACTCAGCTAACTGTGAGATCAACTTGTGAACGCCATTAACTATTCTCGATAAACGTTTAGAAAGAGTTGTCACAGACACTGTCCATAGATTACTTAAAAACAAAAGGGAGGTTAGGGGACTCGTTTTTAATCATATTTGATGAGACACTTCTTTCCATCTAATTTGGCAATAACACTCGTATGGAGAACTAATTGCATGATACCAAGTCTATTGTGACTAAATATGGAAAAATTACACTGTAAATTGAGCTTGTTTTCTAGTGCTTTGATCTCCATAAGGACATTTAAATTAAGTGTCCAACGTAGTTGCACCTACTTATGTCATCTCGTGTCTCTAGCAAAAGACTTATGATGGTTACGAATTATTTCAGGTTTACCCTTCTGAAATATTTGGATTGGATAGGATTGGTGATCATTCTTTGATTCCAACAGCTATTGACGAATCTGTTCCAGAGTCTGTCACCAAGAACACAACTGAACAGGAGAGAACACATTGCCTTGGCAAAGAAAAGGTAGAAGCATCATCTTTCTCCCTCATTCACCTCATATCTCTTTTCACATGATATTGCGTGGATGTACATTTTTTTCTTGTTTTATGCACACTAGTCAGCAATCTCTGATGAAATGAGCCGAACATTTCTCATTTTCTTTTAAAGGCTGCAGACAACTTCACCGAAGTTTATGAGAGGGAAGTGTGGGGTATCAGTTCCCTTCTCTTTCCTTGTGCATCTCTTCGATTCTTCAAGTCTATTGCTACAAACATATTTGGCTCTGGTGTTTCTACTTCTCTGTTAGGCCTTGTAAGTTGGTTAATTTCCATGTCCCATTAAAATTATCCTCATCCTTATAAATTCTTTGTTTAAAACACTATGAGATGTCCAGTGAAAGGTGCTTACTTTCTTATTATTTCACTGCTCTCTCAAGTGAGAATAAAGGAGGAGAGTTGATTTGGAAAGCTGATGACCAATATAAAACTTGTTGAGTCTCTACTAATCTGGTGTAATGTCAAATGGGCGAGGGTTGTCTGCTATGTTGTGATGATAGGGTGACACATTAGTGGGAAGAAAATCCTTTTCCGGTCTCGGGATGCCAAGATTTTTCTTGTATTCCATGACTGGGAGCTTTACCCCTTGACATGCACTGCTACCACACTGTTGTGCAAGTGACCAAGGCTAGCTTAGTCTACCAACGGTGTCTATCTGCCCTCAGATGTAGCATCAACTAGGCGTACACTAGTGGGTCATAGGATACTGAAGGAAAGTGGCTTATATATGATAATGCGAATTAGTAGCATATCAACTTTATGAATTATGTTAGTCGTTCTGGCTGTTGTGCGCAGCGGAAATTTCGGCAGCACTTCGGCAGCACAACAAGAGAGATTAGATCGATAAGAATTCCCGTCTCACCAAGGAAACAAGAATCTGAAGCGGATATCTCAACCAAGTGAGATATCGGCTCTTCCTCTCATCAGTTCTAGGACTGACTTGTCGAGGGATCCTACAAGCTATTACAAATCACAGCAAGAACACAACTTTTACGTGGTTCGGCAAATAGCCTACGTCCACGGGGCAAGGAGGGGGAGATCTACTATACTAGTATATTTATGTTTCTGATTTAGAGTAGAAGCTTACACTTGCTTGCTTATTGAATCATTAAATCATATTCCAGGAAGTCTATGACTCCCTAAGACTATAGTGTTCTACTGTAGGTTCCCGAAAAAGATTTAAAAAAAAGATTGGTTCTCTTAACTGTTTTATCTTTAGAAACAAGATTCTATCACTTTATAAGAATCTCTTTACAATCGCTCTTTCTCAAAGTACAAAAGAGGAGAAGAGTGATTTGACTTCTCCTTTTGTTTAACATGGGTTCTGTGTGGCGGAAGGATGCTTCACTCGATGCTCGAGTCGAGTTTGCTTCCGGTTGACGTATCAGAACAAGATCGCTTCAACTTGAGAGGAGAATCAGCCTCTGTTGATGGCTTAGATAGCAAAAACCGAGGTTCGGGTCTCAAAAGAGCTATCAGAATATGAGTGCTAGCTCTGTATGTACGCGTCCAAGCTGCCAGATGGCCCCATCTTCATAGCAGCTTGCGGCTATTTATAAGCCTCTAACGCGTAACTGACGTGCTGAATGTGGGGTTGAGGGGGCATAACCGACTCCTCAAATTTTTCCTACGAGGCTTGACTGGGTCTTCAGGACTGTTACTGTCGAACTTCATTTGGTATGACGGGCCTCGCTGCATGGCGAGGTTTGTCTGACGAGACGAACCTTTGTACGCAGTGAGGTTCGTCCAACAAAGCGAGCTTCGCTATATGGTGAGCTTCGTCTTCTGAGAAAACTTCATCTTCACTGTCGAGTTTGAGTTTCGTCTTCACTGACGAGTTTGAGCTTCGTCTTCACTAACGAGCTTCGGACTTCACCTCCAATGACAAGCTTTGTTGTCTGAGACGAGGTTCGTCATTGTGATGACCCTCGTCATGTCTGTTGTGGGCTTCGACGCTCATTTGTTTCTTGGCATTTTTTAGTGCCTACATCTACCACTTGAGAATGAAACATGTTGCTTGCTATAGTGCTAAATGGCTAGTGGAAGTGTTCCTACACCTGCTTTATGAATCCATTTCCACAGACCAGTTTGTCTAAAACTAATATAGACAAAAAAGGTTTTTATCTAAAGTTCTGACAATTGAAATATTGCTTTTGCAAGAAGTTTTCTTCTATTACCAAATTTTATGACTGAAATGTTATGATCAAGCTGCAATTTATTGTCAATTTGTTTGAGATAAAATCTTAAGATGAGGTTATTGAGAGAGGCGCATGTGAGGTACGTGATCAGTTAGCTGCTTTGTGCACGAGTCTTAAGGATTAAAGGGTGAATACATTTGTTACAAGCTGAAAATTGACGAATAATTGCTCCAGACTGGGGGAGTGTAAAGAGGGGCATTTCTGGTATTTCATGTGATTAAGATACTTGAGATATAGATGGAGATAAAATATGTCATTATGCTCTCTATAAGGTCTTTCCTGTTTAATAAGTACCATCCTTAGTAAACGCTGAGTGTATGCGTCCCACAATCACATGAAGACAAGCAAGAGAAGGGTCGATATGTTGTGCGCCGCGGAAGCCGATTCGACAAGTCAATAGCACACACAAGAACCAATAATAGACCACAATAATACAAGTAACACACAATCACAACAAGAACACAAAATTTACGTGGTTCGGCAATGTGCCTACGTCCACGGGGCAAGGAGGGGAGAATTTTACTAATAGAAATCAAGGGGAATACAAATTAGGGTTACAAATCTTACCAAAACCCACAAATAAGCCATCTTAATCTCTCCAAATGGCTCCAACAATAAAAGCCCAAAATCTCCTCTTTCTTCAGCTCAAAATCCTCACCCATAAACCCTAAAAACGAGTTAAGGGTATATATACAACTCCCAAACGAAACGGGTCTAGAACTCAGAATCAGCCCAAACCCGCTTCGGCGGTCGACCGTGAGGGTCGACCACGCAGGTATCGCGGTCGACCGCCACGGTCGACCGCCCCAACTCCAGAGGCTTACTGGAGTCCTGGATCCATCGCGGTCGACCGCCACGGTCGACCACCTCAACTACAGAAACTTCTACGGTCGACCGTCACGGTCGACCGCCACAGGTGCAGACGCTTATCCAACTCCGAGCACGAATTCGGTCGACCACCAAAACCCGCGGTCAACCACCAAACTGCCAGATCGACTCTTGAGCTATTTTCCCGCCAATCCTATAAATCTCCACCTCGGTGAACGTTTTGCCAAAACTGAGCCGACACTAGACGAGAGCTCAAACAATCTCACCCCAAATCAAATTCAACTCATACAACCGGCTGTATCTGCAAGACTGCCTACGTATCCTCTTGTCCAAGGAATTAAGCCGAACGTAGTTCATCCAAATGGCCGCCAACAGCCTCAACAATGAAGAATGTTCAATAAATTCAAACAATGACCAAATTCCACACCTGGAACAACTTTGGTCAACATATCAACAGGGTTGTCCTTAGTGTTGGCCTTCTTGTTTTGATGATATTTAACAAACAATTTATTTCTAATGTTGTTTGTCTAGTGTTTGTGTTTTTGTATTTATTCTAGGCAAACAACGAGTTAGAGGTTGGATGGATTGCGCCATAACGATCATATCAAATAGAGGTTGGTGGAATAGTGGTTGAAGCTACATACAATTCAGTTGAAGATCCAAGTTCAAGCTTCATCCGTAAGATTACTAAGAAGAGCTTATTGAAGATCAAGATCAAGCTTGGGTAATTTAGTTTAGGAGTTTATATTATGTGTGTTAAGTACTTTAAGCTCAATATCATATACACACACATTTTATTGGTTTCTATGTATATATATATAGTTATATATATATATATGTACACATTTTGGATTTTGGTTTATCCGTTTATCCACAAACAAAGTTTTTACAAGTATATAAATAAATATTTATATTCATACATGTTTGTTTTTATGTAGATAAGTTGGTTTGGTTTAATTTCAAATATATGAAACAAATATATATTCATATTCATACTCATATGTTTCATATGCTTATGTATTTGTGAAAATACTATATTCATTGTTTATAGACTTCATAACAATAGTTTACATCTTTCTTCAAGTCTATAAAATCATTTTGTATTGTTTCAAAACATGGTTAAGCTAAAATGTCAAAACTCATGTGTTTACATTTTCATGTTTTGGACTATTTTGTCAAAACTCATGTGTTTACATTTTCATGTTTTGGACTATTTTGTAAAATGATGATATTTTTCATTTGAGAGGTCCTTTCTGAAAACCAGTTTTTGTAGCATGTGTATTATCATGTCTACAATCATTTTCCAAAGTTTTATATTTTTTAGAATTTATTTGATATTTTTAAACATGGTTTTAAAATCATAAAATAACTTTCAAAACCTGTATATTTTCTGTATCAGTTTGCGGTCGACCGCCACGGGCGACCGCCCCTGAGTTTTTACCTGCGGAGTCACCGTGGCTCATTCAGAGACTTTCGCGGTCGACCGTCGCGGTCGACCGCCAGCTTTTCAAAACGATTCTGTTGGATTTTGTGCTTCGCGGTCGACCGCCAGTTTCTCACGGTCGACCGCCGAACTGATGATTGCTTTCCAACGACTATATTCTGATTTGATTCTTTGGGGGTATTTTGATCTTTTCAATATTATTTTGGCTGATGTTTTGAGTGGGTATAAATAACCCATTGCCTTCACCTCTTCAACAAGAAGAGAGTGTTTTTAAAATAAGTTTAAAGAGTTTTAAACAAGGGTTTAAGTTTGGTTTAAGTTTATTTAAGAAGCTTTTAAGCATTTGGAAGTTTGAGTTTTTTAAACAAGGGTTTAAGTTTGGTTTAAGTTTATTTAAGAAGCTTTTAAGCATTTGGAAGTTTGAGTTTGTAAAATCAATTTCACAAGAGCTTGAGGAGATCATCTATTGGTGTTTGGGCATCCAACTATTCTCCCTCTACCTCTTGATCTATTGAGAAGTTTTCTAAACTCTATTTGTAGCTTTACATCTATTTATTTGATTATCATTTTATTAAAGCTAGTTTTATATTGAGTTTAGTTAATTTAATTTCACTCATTGTTTACACATACCCACTTGAGTTTGTTGTATATGCATACATTGTATATTTGGGTTGGTGAGAGTTGTAACAATTGAGTGTGAGTTTTCATTGTGTTCTCATCCATATTAGAGAACAATCATTTATTGTAATTGTGCTTATTGTGAGGATCACTTTGTAATACACTTGTACATCGAGAGAAGTGTGTGGCGAGAGTCGGGGATCGTCCCAAGAGGAGTGGCGTCGGTTGACGAACCTAGGGAGAGGTTGTATCCGAGCACTTGAGGGAGACACGTCTAGTTTAACACTTGAGAGGGTGTAGAGTGGGATTGCAAGAGTGTGTAAGTTGTAGAGTTTTGGGTAAACTAGAAAACCGTATTGTGAGGTGTAAACGTTGTTCGGGTAAACGTAGAAAACCCGGTTGTGATAGTGGAGATCTCCTCGAGGTGAGGAGCGGAGGCATAGGTCATGGGGACCGAACTCCGTAATCATATCGTTTGTTTGTGATTGCATTGGCGCACTTACTTTTATGTTTATATCTTATATCGCCTTTGTATATTGCTTGTTGATTATATTGCCCACTATCTAGTTTAGATTGTTTACCCTTGTGATTATATATCCTTGCATATATCCTATAGTATATCTCATTGCTAGGATATTTACATTTGTTCATATTGCTTATTCTTTCTTATATCTCTTGTATATCTATTTTGCAAGAATATATTTGCATTAGTTTTAATTGGCATAAAATCGGATTAGATTAGCATAAGACCCTAATCACCTCCTCCCCCCTCTAGGGTCTAACACTTAGTGTGGACCTTCTCTCCAACATGACATCACCATCATCTAATACGTCACGTACAAAGTAAAATCTGACATAAATGTGCTTCGTGCGTGCATAGTAGACTTGGTTCTTCGCTAAATAGATAGCTGACATGCTATCACAATATATCTGAATGGTCTCCTGTGTAATCCCCAAATCAACCAACAAACCATGTAGCCACAAAACCTCCTTCACTGCTTTAGTCACTGCCATATATTCCGCCTCCGTAAGCCACAAAACCTCCTTCACTGCTTTAGTCACTGCCATATATTCCGCCTCCGTAGTAGAAAGCGCCACTGTAGACTAAAGAGTGTATCTCCAACATACCTGTACACTAGCCAATGTGTAAACATTACCTGTAGTGGACCGACGCTTGTCAAGATCTCCGACATAGTCTGAATCCACGTAGCCAATATAATCCTACCCTGTCTTATCATTCTTCACAAATATCAACCCAACATCCACGGTACCCTTAATATACCGTAGAATCCACTTCACGGAATCCCAATGCCCCTTCCCGGGGTTGTGCATTTACCTAGATACCATGCTCACGGCCTGTGACAAATCTGACCTCGTACACACCATAGCATACATCAAGCTACCCACTACACTAGCGTATGGAACTTTGGACATATAGTCCCGATCCTCCACTAAAACTGGTGACATCAAAGCTGAAAGCTTGAAGTAGGGAGCTAATGGAGTACTCAACACCTTGGTATTACCCTCAAAACTGAATTTCTTCAGCATCTTCTGCAAGTAACTCCTCTGTGTAAGCTTCAATCTCCCATTCACCCTATCTCTCTTAATCTTCATACCCAAAATCTTCTTAGCCTCTTCCAGGTCCTTCATCTCAAATTCAGATGACAGCTCCCTTTTTAATTTCCTAATAGCTAAAGTGTTCCTGGAAGCAATGAGCATATCATCAACATATAATAACAAATAAATATGCTCACCATCCTGTAGCTTGCGCATATAAACACACGGGTCATAAGGGCTCCTCATGTACCCTTGGCCAATAATAAAGCTATCAAATCTCTTGTACTACTGTCGCGGTGATTGCTTCAGTCCATAAAGAGATTTCTTCAATTTGCACATCAAATTTTCCCTTCTTGCAGCTTTAAACCCCATAGGTTGTGTCATGTAGATCTCCTCATCTAACTCTCCATGTAGAAAGGCCGTATTCACGTCCATTTGGACCAAATCCAAATCCAGCTGTGCTACCAATGCCAATAGAATCCGAATAGACAAATGCTTCACAACGGGTGAAAATACCTCGTTGTAATCGACGCCCTCAAGCTGTGCATATCCCTTGGCTACCAATCTGGCTTTGAACCGAATGTCCCCAATAGAAGATCCTTCCTTCTTAGCATACACCCACTTACAACCAATAGCTTTCTTACCCTTAGGTAGCTTTGTAAGTTCCCAAGTGTCGTTCTTCTGAAGAGATTGTATCTCCTCCTCCATAGCATTCCTCCACCTAATGGAATTAGAGCTAGACTCTGCCTCCCTGAATGTGGCAGTAATCAAATCATCAACGACCTCCACAGATAAAGCATATGCCACCATGACATCATCATATCTAGCTGGCCGACGAATCTCTCTCCTCGGTCTATCTGCTGCAATGGACCCCTGAGCATGACACTGCTCCTGAGTCTCATCATACACTGTATCTTCCAAATGCTCGACTGTCATCTCAACTCCTTCCAGTGTCACCTCTGTAGGAATCTCAATGGACACAGTATTGTCTGGAGTGGGTGGAGTCACATCATCCTCCACCTGCTGCGATATCCCTCATATCTGATCTTCCTCCACCTACTGAGGAACTCAAGGCTTCATCATGTACGCCTCTTCAAATGTGACATCTTTGCTAATGACCATCTTCTTGTCTTGTGGATCCCATAATTTGAAGCCTTTGACACATTCTCTAAATCCCACAAAGACAACCTTCCTAGCTCTCACATTCAACTTCCCATCACTAACATGGAAATAAGTTGTATACCCAAATATCCGAAGGGTCTCATAATCACTAGCCACAAAACCAGACCAACGCTCCATCGGAGTCTTCCCCTCTATCGCAGTGCATGACAACCTGTTAACGAGATGGCTCGCATAAACTAACGCCTCGGTCCAAAAGGATCTAGCCAATCCACTCTTCGTCATCATACATCGTACCTTCTCCAGCAAGGTACGGTTCAGCCTCTCAGCCACCCCATTCTGTTGCGGTATCTCTCTAACTGTGAAGTGTCTTCTAATGTCGTGATCCTGACAAAACTGCAGAAATGGATCACTCTTATACTCTCTACCATTGTCTGAACGAAGGGTCTTCATATTTCTACCTGTCTGTAGCTCCACTTTCTTCTTCCACTCCACAAATATATCTAGGACCTCATGTTTATGCTTCATGGTATATACCCAATTCCTCCTGGAATAGTCATCAATGAAAGTAACAAAATAATTTACCCCACCAAGCGATGTGTGCTTAGAAGGGCCTCAAACATCTGTAATAATTCTAAGTTTTAAGATGGATATATATAAGGAAAAGTATATAGGCTTTTATGTAAAATTAGTTAGAGGGTTATAATAGCAAATAGGGACTTTTATAAATACCCAAACCCTACCCTTCTTTCCCCGTCAGCCGCTCAAAAAAAGGGTTAAGATCTGCACTGCATGTGGGCGGTTATTATTAACACAGTAACAAGGTATAAGTCTATCTCTACTTCCATCAGTTTTATATGGACTAGAGTAAGCATAGTTTCATGTTGTGCAATAAATTTTATTTTAATATATTTGGATCTTGTCTTAATTGATGGTTCTACCATGTCCCACGTGATAGGCCTTGCTTTTGTGGCCATGGCTATTTTCCTTAATCTAGTGTAGTATTTCCCCGTCTCCTCTTCTTTTGTTTCTTTAAAAAAATTATTATGCATGCAATGTTTAACCGTGACTATAGGGCCCGTCTCCTCTTCTTTTGTTTCTTTAAAAAAATTATTATGCATGCAATGTTTAACCGTGACTATAGGGTACAATAGCATATGTTGATTGATTTGAGTATAGTTAATTTAAGTTAGTATATCCTAAAATTTTTTATAGGCATTCGCGTCATAGATTATACAGAAATTTTGATGATTATTTATAAATATTATGTAGAAATTCCAAGGGACTTCGAGGAGGCGTCGTGATTGGTATTTCGATAGCCTTTCGGATTTGAGTAAGTGGTGAATTTGTAGATTATTCGCTGCGTATTTTTCATATAAAATTATATTGACTATATGTAAGTTTGTTCTGATGGATTATACCCTTCTATATGGTTGCTCGCATACTAATTGTTGATTGGATAAATGCATGTGATTATTTAGTATAAGCCTATGCTTATTTTCTTTATCAATTTTTATGATTTTCATATTGTAGTAGATTGAGATGCATATGTGATTGATTTATTTTACTATCGGTTAGCCTTTGGCATTTTTATATAATGTATTTAGTTATGCAAACTTTGTTTAATTTTCTTAAGGCATATGCATCTCAGGTCAATATACCGGTATATGTCGTATATAAGCAAGCTATTAAAACAGGACTTAATGTGCCTCTATGAGGTTTTATTTTAGCGCTAAGAGCCCAAATTGGGTCTCACCGTCCCGGAACCACGGGCTTAATAATTGTGGGGTTTACCGAGTCAACCGGAGTATGAAGTGTTGACCGCATTGAGACGTAGCATGCTTATTTCTATTCCATGATTTCTAATTTTCTTAAATATTTGTATCAAATACTAGAGTTCATTAATGATTCTATATCATTCTTATATTTTGTTTATTTCTCGTTGTAATATTTTAGTTTTGCAAAACCAGTGTTTAATGTATGAATTTATCCACTTATTGAGTTGTGAACTCATTGTGTTATTTCTATTCTTTTCAGAGACTCGGGATTAGGTGGAATTGAGGATTGTCAAATTCTTAGAACGAAGCAAAGAATAATTCGAGATTGTTATTGTCTTCTAGGCGAAGGTTAAATAAAGTCTTTAATGTTTAGATGATGAATTGAGAGTTTGTAATAATGAGATTCTTTCTTTAGGTTGAGATTTATTTGGAGTTGAGGAATATTTATTTTTATCAAGTTAATTGGCTTAGTTGACTTTTGGGATTATAGAGAATATTTGTTGTTGGTTTTAGTTCAATGAAGAGATTTGTTTTAGTGTTCTTTTAATGAATGTATACTTTGGAGGACTTTTCACAGGTTTAGTCCGGCTCTAATATTCCTTTGAGGTTAAAAAATTGGGGTCGTGACAGAATGGTATCAGAGCCTAGGCTGTAGGTCCTAGTTAGAGTTAGAGGAAATAATAATGATGATGGAATATAATGATGGAATATGATAATTTATTTTTGAAGTGTGATCGAGGACGACATGAACACTATTAGATCAAATTTCATGTATAGAAATATATAAGATTAGAACCATGGATGACATAATCTCTTTAGTTTTGTTTTCTTAAAGATAAAAGACTTTAGTCTGGGTAGTTTAAGGTATGACTAGTGTATGCATTTCAAAAAAAAAATATTATTTGATTACTTATGCTTGTGATGAATATGTTATGAATTGATTTAATAATAATTAATATGATGAATATTTTGTACTAAATATATTTGTTTCTGGTAATGTTAGATTGAAATGGCTCGTGGTAAGAGAGGTTCTAGTGTTGCAGCGAGGCGCTCTTCTCCTAGACTTGATGCTAATGCGGGGGTTGCGCTACCTTCGAATATACCCCAATCGAGTAGGCGTCCCTGGACTAGGGTTGGTGGAAATGATGATGCAAGTCGACAAAACATCGAGACCCCTAATGTTACAAATGAGGCTCCTGATGAGAATGTCAGGGGAAGATCAGGACCCAGAACTCGTGGGGGTATGGCTACCCGTACTGCTAGGACCACGAGAGGGATTGCTGGAGCTCAGTGGGGTGTTGAAGGACTCGCCAGTTTTATTGAGATGCAGAGTGGTTTCATGGAGAGGCAAATGGAGATCCTTGAAAAGCAGTCAGAGGTAACTGAGAAGCTGAGCGAAGCATTAAATACACAGAAGAAGACTAAGCCTATTGGCAGTGACTTTGAAAAATTTAAGAAGATGTCTCCACCATCTTTTCAGGGAGGTTCTGATCCAACAGCAGCACAGGAATGGCTGAAGAAAATAGAGAAATACTTCAGAGCCTTGGGATGTTCAGAGGAACAAAAAGTTATTTATGCTACATTTATGCTAGAAGGAGAGGCAGAGATCTGGTGGGAAACTAAGGAGGCTAGTTTATCACTTGAGGGGGAGGATGTTCCTTGGAGCACATTTGTTAAATTATTTAGGGAGAAATATTTTCCCTTGTATGTTCGATCTCGCAAGAAGAGGGAGCTTATGGAATTGCAGCAGGATGACATGACAGTGGAAGACTATGAAGCCAAGTTTAATGAGTTATCTCGATATGCACCTGAGCTAGTTGCAGAAGAATTTGATAAGATAGAGATGTTTGAGAATGGACTGAGGCCAGAAATTCATCAAAAGGTTATAGTAGTTATGTCAAAGACTTTTGAGGAGGCAGTGGAGCGAGCAAAAAGGGCTGAAAAAGCAAGTAAGGGAGAAAAGATTGCAGATGAACCAAACAAAAGCTGGGACCAGAAGAAACGGAACAGGGATGAAAATAATCAGAAAGATAAGTCAACTTTTAAGCCTTTTAAGAAGCCAGCATTTCGAGGGTCAGGAGCTCCAGTACAGAGATCGGGCCAGTTTGTGCAGAGATCAGGTCCTTCTATTCAGAGGCATGATGGACAGTGTTATAAATGCGGCAAAAATCACAAAGGCCGTGTTTGTTCTTTATTCCGAGGTTGTTTTGAGTGTGGCCAACAGGGCCATATTATGAGAGATTGTCCAGCAAAGAAGGGACCCAAGACTGATGATCAGAAAGCGAAGCCTATACCTGGTGATGGTCAGAAATCTAAGACACAAGGGAGAGTATTTGCCTTGACAAAGCAGGATGCTCTCGCATCTAACTCTGTTGTTGCAGGTGCACTCGTTATTTCCTCTCAGCTCGCACATGTGTTGTTTGATTCTGGTTCTTCTCATTCATTTATATCTCATAGCTTTGCTAGTAAGTTGGATAGGACTCCAGAATTCTTAGAATCTGAGCTATCAGTTTCCACCCCACCCGGTGATTGTATGATCACTAATCACATCTTTAAGGGATGTGAGGTCATAGTGGGAGATCAAACTTTGCTTGCGAATCTTGTGTTACTTGATATTCATGACTTTGATGTTATTCTGGGCATGGATTGGCTTTCTACTTATCATGCATCTCTAGATTGTTTTCAGAAGCGAGTTTCCTTCAGAATTCCTGGGGAGTCCGAGTTTTGTTTCGAGGGATCGAGTGTTAGTGTACCTCCATGTGTTATTTCAGTCAGCTATGCGAGCCTGTAGACTTCTAAGAAAAGGTTGTCGTGGTTATCTTGCTAGTGTGGTTTGTACCAAGAAGAATGAAGTCATTTTGGATGAAATTCCAATTGTTCGAGAATACCCTGATGTTTTTCCTGAAGACTTGCCAGGGCTACCACCTGACAGGGAGATTGAGTTTGCTATTGATTTAATTCCAAGAATAGGGCCGATCTCAAAAGCACCTTATCGCATGGCACCAGTAGAGATGAGGGAGTTGAAGACTCAATTGCAGGAGTTGTTAGACAAGGGCTTCATCAGGCCGAGTGTATCTCCTTGGGGTGCTCCAGTACTTTTTGTGAAGAAGAAAGATGGGAGCATGAGACTTTGTATAGATTACCGAGAATTGAACAAGGTGACTGTAAAGAATAAATATCCTTTGCCTCGGATTGATGATTTATTTGATCAGTTGAAGGGAGCCCAGGTGTTCTCAAAGATTGACCTTCGGTCTGGTTATCACCAGCTCAAGATTAAGCCTGAAGATGTTTCGAAGACTGCATTTAGAACAAGATATGGACACTATGAATTCTTGGTGATGCCATTTGGATTGACAAATGCTCCAGCTGCTTTTATGGATTTGATGAATAGGGTATTTAAGTCTTACTCGACCAGTTTGTAGTTGTTTTTATTGATGATATTTTGATCTACTCGAGAAGCCGGGAGGAACACGAAGAACACTTAAGAACTATTTTGCAATTACTTTTGGAGCATAAATTGTATGCAAAATTGAAAAAGTGTGAATTCTGGTTGGAGAGTGTCTCATTCTTGGGGCATGTTATTTCTAAAGATGGGGTGTCGGTTGATCCTTCAAAGATAGAAGCAATTGTTGATTGGAAGAGACCTAGCACCGTGACCGAGATACGAAGCTTTCTGGGATTGGCTGGTTACTATAGAAGGTTTATCGAGGGATTTTCTCGCATTGCAGCACCTTTGACTCGATTGACTCAGAAAGGGGTCAAGTTTCAGTGGACAAAGAAGTGTGAGCAGAGCTACCAGGAGTTGAAGGATCGGTTAGTGTCCGCACCTATACTCACGATTCCTTCTGGATCAGGTGGATTTGTGATATACAGTGATGCTTCTCATATTGGCCTTGGTTGTGTTCTTATGCAGAATGGGAAAGTAGTAGCATATGCATCCAGACAGCTTAAACCTTATGAAAAGAACTACCCTACACATGATTTGGAGTTAGCTACTGTTATCTTTGCATTGAAGATTTGGCGACACTATTTGTACGGGGAGACTTGTGACATCTACACTGATCATAAGAGCCTTAAATACATTTTCACACTTAAGGAGTTAAATATGAGACAAAGACGATGGTTGGAGTTAATGAAGGATTATGATCTTAATATTCATTATCATCCCGGCAAGGCAAATATGGTAGCTGATGCTTTGAGTAGGAAGTCCAATGCTAGTGTTGCCACTTTGGTCACAAGTCAGAAGCATATGCTGGAGGACTTAAGGAGACTGGATATTGATATTCGACTTCGGGGATCTGCAGTGATGTTTGCTCATCTAAAAATTCAGCCTGCTTTGATTGACAGGCTTGTGGCTGCACAAAGTGATGATCCAGTTCTTGTAAAAATTAAAGCAGATGTGGATCAGGGACTTCAACATGATTTTGTAGTTCATGATGGAGCTTTGAGATTTAAAAATCGTTTATGTGTACCTAATAATCCGGAGTTGAAGAAAGAAGTCCTAGAGGAGGCGCACTGTTCGGCATATACAATTCATCCTGGATCAATGAAGATGTATAGAGATTTGCGAGAAACATTTTGGTGGAATGACATGAAGCGAGATATTGCAGAATTTGTGTCTAGGTGCTTGGTGTGCCAACAAGTCAAGATTAAACATCAGAAGCCTGGCTGACTACTTCAGCCTCTCCCAATTCCTGTGTGGAAGTGGGAGGAGGTAACAATGGATTTTGTGACTGGTTTTCCTAGGAGTCAGAGTGGTAATGACACTATATGGGTGATTGTTGATCGACTTACTAAATCGGCTCATTTCTTGCCTTGTAAAATTACTCATTCTCTTGGGAAGCTTGCTGAATTATATGTTAAGGAGATTGTGAGATTGCATGGGATACCGGTGACTATTATATCAGATAGAGATTCGAGATTTCGTTCTAGATTTTGGCAAGGTCTGAATAATGCTCTGGGAACACAATTGGGTTTTAGCACATCTTATCATCCGCAGACGGACGGGCAATCAGAGAGGACTATACAGACATTGGAGGATATTCTTCGTGCTTGTGTTTTGGATTTGAAGGGTAGCTGGGAAAAGCATTTGCCTTTGGTGGAGTTTGCATATAACAATAGCTATCACTCCAGTATTGATATGTCCCCTTATGAAGCACTGTATGGTAGGAGATGTAGATCACCTATTTGTTGGGATCAGGTAGGAGAAAGAAGGCTGCTCGGTCCTGAGATAGTACAGATTACCACTGAAAAGATTCAACAGATACGTGAGAGGCTTCGTATAGCTCAAAGCAGGCAGAAGAGTTATGCCGATAATAGAAGAAGAAAGTTAGAGTTTGAAGTCGGCGATCATATTTTCCTTAAAGTATCACCTACTAAGGGAGTGATGAGATTTGGAAGAAAGGGCAAGTTGAGTCCAAGATATATTGGACCTTTTGAGATTTTGGAGAGGGTTGGAGCTGTAGCATACAAAATTGCATTGCCTCCAGAGTTGGCTAAAATTCATAATGTTTTTCATGTATCAATGCTGAGGAAGTGTGTACTTGATCCGAGTCATGTATTGAATTATGAGCCCCTTGGGATCAGGGAAGATTTGACATATTCAGAGTATCCAGTTAGAATTTTGGACCGGAAGAAGCAAGCTTTGAGATCAAGAATTGTTAAGCTAGTGAAGGTGTTATGGAAAAATTATTCAGCTGAGGAAGCTACCTGGGAGCACGAAGATGAGATGAAGGAAAAATATCCTAATTTATTTGAAGACTCAGGTATGTCCAAGTTTTGAGGACAAAACTTCTGTTAAGAGGGGTAGTATGTAATAATTCTAAGTTTTAAGATGGATATATATAAGGAAAAGTATATGGGCTTTTATGTAAAATTAGTTAGAGGGTTATAATAGCAAATAGGGACTTTTATAAATACCCAAACCCTACCCTTCTTTCCCCGTCAGCCGCTCAAAAAAAAAAAAAAAAAAGGTTAAGATCTGCACCGTGGGCGGTTATTATTAACACAGTAACAAGGTATAAGTCTATCTCTACTTCCATCAGTTTTATATGGACTAGAGTAAGCATAGTTTCATGTTGTGCAATAAATTTTATTTTAATATATTTGGATCTTGTCTTAATTGATGGTTCCACCATGTCCCACGTGATAGGCCTTGCTTTTGTGGCCATGGCTATTTTCCTTAATCTAGTGTAGTATTTTCCCGTCTCCTCTTCTTTTGTTTCTTTAAAAAAATTATTATGCATGCAATGTTTAACCGTGACTATAGGGTACAATAGCATATGTTGATTGATTTGAGTATAGTTAATTTAAGTTAGTATATCCTAAAATTTTTTATAGGCATTCGTGTCATAGATTATACAGAAATTCTGATGATTATTTATAAATATTATGTAGAAATTCCAAGGGACTTCGAGGAGGCGTCGTGATTGGTATTTCGATAGCCTTTCGGATTTGAGTAAGTGGTGAATTTGTACATTATTCGCTGCGTATTTTTCATATAAAATTATATTGACTATATGTAAGTTTGTTCTGATGGATTATACCCTTCTATATGGTTGCTCGCATACTAATTGTTGATTGGATAAATGCATGTGATTAATTAGTATAAGCCTATGCTTATTTTCTTTATCAATTTTTATGATTTTCATATAGTGGTAGGTTGAGATGCATATGTGTTTGATTTATTTCACTATTGGTTGGCCTTTGGCATTTACTTTGTTTAATTTTCTTAAGGCATATGCATCTCAGGTCAATATACCGGTATATATCGGATATAAGCAAGCTATTAAAACAGGACTCAATGTGCCTCTATGAGGTTTTATTTTAGCGCTAAGAGCCCAAATTGGGTCTCATCGTCCCAGAACCACAGGCTTAATAATTGTGGAGTTTACCGAGTCAACCGGAGTATGAAGTGTTGACCGCATTGAGACGTAGCATGCTTATTTCTATTCCATGATTTCTAATTTTCTTAAATATTTGTATCAAATACTAGAGTTCATTAATGATTCTATATCATTCTTATATTTTGTTTATTTCTCGTTGTAATATTTTAGTTTTGCAAAACCAGTGTTTAATGTATGAATTTATCCACTTATTGAGTTGTGAACTCATTGTGTTATTTCTATTCTTTTCAGAGACTCGGGATTAGGTGGAATTGAGGATTGTCAAATTCTTAGAACGAAGCAAAGAATAATTCGAGATTGTTATTGTCTTCTAGGCGAAGGTTAAATAAAGTCTTTAATGTTTAGATGATGAATTGAGAGTTTGTAATAATGAGATTTTTTCTTTAGGTTGAGATTTATTTGGAGTTGAGGAATATTTATTTTTATCAAGTTAATTGGCTTAGTTGACTTTTGGGATTATAGAGAATATTTGTTGTTGGTTTTAGTTCAATGAAGAGATTTGTTTTAGTGTTCTTTTAATGAATGTATATTTTGGAGGACTTTTCACAGGTTTAGTCCGGCTCTAATATTCCTTTTGTATATTTTGGAGGACTTTTCACAGGTTTAGTCCGGCTCTAATATTCCTTTGAGGTTCGAAAATTGGGTCGTGACAACATCTGTGTGAATGTAATTCAATATACCTTGGGTGTTGTGAATAGCGGTGCCGAACTTTACTTTAGTCTTCTTCCCAAGTATGCAATGCTCACACAGCTCCATCTGTGAATAGCGGTGCCGAACTTTACTTTAGTCTTCTTCCCAAGTATGCAATGCTCACACAGCTCCATCTTACAGGTCTTTGCACCTTTCAATAGCCTCTGTTTTGCCAATGACTGTAAGGACTTATCATCCGTGTGTCCAAGCCTCATGTGCCATAGTGTGGTAGTGTCCTCCTCTAAGGCGTCCATTACTTGACACATCCACAAACCGAAATTGATCTTGCCGTCAAACTTTGGAACATCAATTTTAGTGTTATTGATGCTCAAATTTTGGATCGTCTTTGTCAAAGCCGACCCCGATGTACTTGGATCACCCATATTGTAGATCTACTCTCCAAACAAGAATCCAGCAGTGAATCCTTCGAACAAAACTCCCAAATCCAACCTAGAGCTCCGATACCACTTGTTGTGCGCCGCGGAAGCCGATTCGACAAATCAATAGCACACACAAGAACCAATAATAGACCACAATAATACAAGTAACACACAATCACAGCAAGAACACAAGATTTACGTGGTTCGGCAATGTGCCTACGTCCACGGGGCAAGGAGGGGGGAATTTTACTAATAGAAATCAAGGGGAATACAAATTAGGGTTACAAATCTTACCAAAACCCACAAATAAGCCCTCTTAATCTCTCCAAATGGCTCCAATAATAAAAGCCACAAATCTCCTTTTTCTTCAGCTCAAAATCCTCTCCCATAAATCCTAAAAACGAGTTAAGGGTATATATACAACTTCCAAATGAAACGGGTCTAGAACTCAGAATCAGCCCAAACCCGCTTCGGCGGTCGACCGTGAGGGTCGACCATGCAGGTATCGCGGTCGACCGCCACGGTCAACCGTCCTAATTCCAGAGGCTTACTGGAGTCCTGGATCCATCGCGGTCGACCGCCACGGTCGACCACCTCAACTACAGAAACTTCTACGGTCGACCGTCACAGGTGCAGATGCTTATCCAGCTCCGAGCACGAATTCGGTCGATCACCAAAACCCGCGGTCGACCTCCAAACTGCTAGATCGACTCCTGAGCTCATTTCCTGCCAATCCTACACGATAGTAGTTCACTAACAAAATCATGCGTCTTAAATGCTTCATGAAGTCTTTCATTCCATAGTGAAATCTTTTCCTTTGGATGTCAATAAAAATGTAATATTCTTAGGGCCTGTTTGTTTCACCAGTTTAAGGAATAGGATTAGTATTTGGGGTCTGACAGTGGCAATTTGGTAATTTTTTGATTCTCTGTGAATCCTATTCTGGGGTTTGGCTCAGCCAGAAATTTGGGATTACCAAATCCATAAAGTAGCTACAGTATCGGTTTTTTATAGAAACCCATATCGGATGAAAATGAACGGATTTGGGCGAGATTTCTGACAGGGCGCTTCAACGTCGATTCCGATTCCTATCTCACGAATTCGATCCCTAGATCTGGAATCGCTGTTCGTCTCCCGCCTCATCGCCCTCTTCTTCGCGCCTCTTCTCCCGCGCTTCGTCTTCTTCTACTTGGGGTCGGGGCTCCAAATCGATCTCCCGCGCTTCGTCTTCTTCTACTTGGGGTCGGGGCTCCAAATCGAAACCCTAGCTTTGTTTTCCCCAAGCTTGTGTTAGGTTTCTTGCCTTCGATTCTTGGTGATCCCTTCTCGATCTTGTTCTGCTTCGAGTGTGATTGTTGGCTACGGTGTTGTGATTGACTTCGGTGGGTTTTTTGGTTGGACGTCGGCATTCTGGAACTTCATCAGACAGGTATAAATTTTGTTTTCTTATTTTGCCTTATTTCTGCAGTTATTTTTTTATTTTTTCTATTTTCGCTCAACTAGAAACTCTATACGGATCAAGAGGGGAGAAGAGGCTGTTCATCTTCTTTCAAAGATTAATTTACCCAAACACTTTTGCACGCATAATGTAATCCTCTATGTATTTTGAGGATCTTCTTTCAAAGATTAATTTACCCAAACACTTTTGCACGCATAATGTAATCCTCTATGTATTTTGAGTTAATTTTATATTTAACTTTAATAATCTTTTATGAGAATTAACTCAAACTTCTCACAAGTTGTTTTAGAACATATAACAAGTAATAGAGGGTGATGAGGTTTTGAATAGTTACAGACCTTACCAACCTTCATACTGCAGTTTTCTTCCATTGTTTGGTTACAGAGTACAAATATACATTTTCTTCAAACAAGTGACAATAACAAAGTTAACAACTTTGTCTCCTATTTTAGTATGGCAAATAGAGTGACTGTAATAATGACTTAAATAGATCCTTGGTACCATCATGAGAGTCTATTAATTTTTAGCTTCACATATAATTTCTGAGAAAGAAGTGCCATGGGATACAAATACTGCACAGATGAGCTTCAACTCAAGAGATGGATACAAATACTCAACAGATGAGCTTCACATATAACTTGTGCTGTATTTTTGGTATATACTACGTGCAATAATAGCAAAGCTTTAACCCCAACTCATTCGGTGTTAAATACATAAGAGATTAATTTCATAATATTAGGGTAAAACAATTCATGCGGGTGTTTGTGTACTGGATTTTGTTGTTAATGTGCAAGAATTAGGTTGTTAGATAGATAAACGACATGAAAATAGAATAGAAGTTATTTTTCTATTTTCGCTTTCTTGCACAAATCTTTCTAAAATCTAAATAAGGCCCTCAAATAATTAGTTAAAATTGCTGTGTACTGAACTTGCTGTTTTTTTCCCTTTTATTTCCTTATTTTTTGTGTGTGTGTAAATTATTAGCAATCTAACCATATAGTTTGTTTGTTTTTGGGTCTATATTGCTTCTTGATAATTGTGTGAGATGGAATGCAACATTAGTTAAAATAATTTTCATTTTAATTAGATTACTTGCTTTAAAAGAAATAAATATTTGTATCAATTATCTACTTAATTTTGATAAGAAATACGTAGTCATCTTAAGCTGTAACTGTATGATAATTTTAAAACGGATGTAGATGGATATGGAAGATGAGGAAGAATTGAAGAGGATGTGTGCTAATACAGCTGTCTGCGCCGTGGTCACTTTGGTAACATGTATTTTGAGAATACGTGCTAAGCGCAAGAGAATATCAACTTGTACGACGCAAGAAAAGATCAGAAAAATATATTGTAGAGAGGCTCACTTCAGACGTGTACTGGAGGGCTATCAAGATAGCTGCTAATCTTATATTAGAATGAGACCGATGGCCTTTTTTAAACTTGTTGAAGTAATGAAAGCAAACGATTTATTAAAAGATACAAGACACGTTCAAGTTGAAGAACAGCTTGCTATGTTCCTAAGTATTGTTGGGCACAAAACTAAAAATAGAATAATAAAAACTGAGTTCATAAGATCAAGGGAAACAGTTAGCAGGTATTTCAATAAAGTCTTGCAAGCAATGAATGGATTACGTGATCGGTACATGAAGCAAGCCCCAAAAGAAGTTCCCGAGTAATTTCATAATATGTTTCAAATCAGTATTTTAAGAACTTAAATTGCTGTTTTTTTTAACTTTATTTAATTTTTTTGTGTGCGTGTAAATTATTAGTAATCTAACCATATAGTTTGTTTGTTTTGGGTCTATCTTGCTTGTTTAGAATTGTGTGAGATGGAATGCAACATTAGTTAAAATAATTTATTATTGCAATTAGATTTCTTGCTTTAAAAGAAATAAATATTTGTATCAATTATCTACTTAATTTTGACAAGCAATAAGTAGTCATCTTAAGCTGTAACTGTATGATAATTTTAAAACGGGCTCCGAGTTTACGATGGTATTCATTCTCACTTGTGCACATTATGAATAATATATTAACTACTTGGCAATATTTTAGATTTTAAAATACTATTTAATTAATGTAGGTAAATATTACCTATGTGACGCTGGATACACCACAATGCCAGGTTTCATATCCCCGTATCGCGGTGTCCGATATCATTTAAAGAGCACACCGGTAGGACACCAAAGAATAGCAATGAGTTGTTCAATTTAAGGCATTCATCTTTAAGATCAAAAATTGAGTGCACATTTGGGATACTGAAGAATCGGTTTAAAATTCTTGCGGGGAAGCCGAATTATCCATTTCCCACTCAAGTGGACATTGTACTAGCGTGTACTGTGTTGCACAACTTTATTGCCATGGAGGATCCGGATGATGATATTTTAAATGAAAATGTTGAAATTGATGAAGATACTGGGGAAGAGACAAATGAAGACGATTCAAATGTGGTGGACTATACTCAAAGTAGGTCACAAAGAGAGGATCGAGATGTTAGAAATGAATGGAAGGAGTTACGAGATCAAATTGCTTGGGCGATGTGGGTGGATTATTGTGCAAAGTACAATGGTGGTAACACAATAGAGAGCGGTTTAACTTAGTGTGACATTTGTCCTATGGCTATGTAATAACTTGGTGGATTTTAACATACTGTTCGCATCGATATCGTTTATTGTTTCTTTGCTTGTAACAAACCATTACTACTTTTATCACTTGCTATTTTGTTATGTTGTTTGAACGTAACACAATGGAGAGCGGTTTAACTTAGTGTGGTATTTGTCCTATGGCTATGTAATAACTTGGTGAATTTTAACATACTGTTCGCATCGATATCGTTTATTGTTTCTTTGCTTGTAACAAACCATTACTACTTTTATCACTTGCTATTTTGTTATGTTGTTTGAACTAGAAATATCATCGTTTACTATATTCCCTGCTAAATGCATACATATCCCATATTCTATAAATTTCTTTATTGTTAATATGGCTATGCTTACAAAATATATTAGGTATGGCTAACAATCCGGCAGATAAGCAAAGCGTGCCTTCTCATTCGAATGCAATGCCAAATCCTACATCAGGGATTAACATGAACTACATGTCTGTTCGACCACAGCCATTCACTTCACCTCCGCATACATTCTCACTCTTCCCACCATACGATGGTAATTATGGTGGGATGACACAGCCGCCAATGTCATACATGAGCTTGTTAGGCAGTCCACAAGGTTTGATGTTTCCCACAGCCAGTTCTCAAAGTAGTGGACCTAATCAATTTTCACCAAACACCGGTGATTCAGTTGGAAAGGATATTCATGACGTTGATGGTGCGGAGCACACTTCGCCATTGAAAAGAGGGAAAAGATTAGCACACAAAAAAAAAAGTTCCGTGTACCAGGTTGAACTCAAGAGGCGTGGCTAATAAGTTTTGGCTTCCAGAGCACGATGATGTGCTTATTCCTTATCTTGCAGATTTAGCATTGGATAGCATGAAGCCAGACAAGAACTTCAAGGTTGAAGCATATAAAATGGCTGCCATGAAAATCAACATGCAATTCAGGACCGATTTCACTCACCTGCATGTCATTAACCACTTGAAATGTTTGCGGAACAAATTCAATGACATGAAAGCTTGCCTTGATATAAGTGGTGCTGGGTGGGATGAAACAAGTAAAATGATTACATTGGATGAGGAAACCTTGAAATCTTGGGCCCAGGTATAACAATTCAGCATCTATCTTGTCACATTCAATTTAATACATTTGATTCTCTGGATTTATAAGTATTTATTATTGCAGGACAAATCCAATTCTAAGTACAAAGCATACATAAACAAACCCCTTCCTCACTTCAAAAATTTACAAGTTATCATGGGTGATGATCAAGCCAAGGGTGATTTTGTTAGACCCGTGTACGCTAACATTGGGTCTAGTAGGTCCATACCTATTCCCGATGATGATTGCGAGATTCTAGAGGAGAGTGAAGCTGAACCACAGTCTGATGCTTGCAACCAACCACGTTCTGGTGCTGTTAACCAACCACAACCCACTAGATATAAGACTAAGAGTAAAGACAACACGACTTCATCATCTAGCAAAAAAACCAAAAAATTTAATCGTGAAGAGGAAATGATGTGTGCCTTTGTTGAGTCCATGTCTCAGTCAATGAGGAATCAACACGTTATACACTGGACTGAGCAGTTGGCCACAGCGTTGAAGGAACATAGGTCTGAATATTCCGAGGAGTTCCTCGATAGGGTTTTAGACCATTTATATGACAATGAACGTGAAGCTAGGAGGTTTTTCATAAAAACCAAGGAAGGTCAGCAGAGGTACATCACCAAATTAGTTAACGACCAAGGTTGGTCGGATAGCTAGTTTGTTGGGTTTCGATTATATTTTGATGGATATTGTTGTGTTAATTGCAAACTATTAATGTTGCAATATATATTTTTATTATGAAGAACATCTATGTCGTTGTGGGATTGATGAATTGGTATATTTGCAATCTTTGTTGCAGGTAAGGTCGTGGAATGATCATTGATTTCTTTGAATTTTCCGATTATATTTTGATATCAGGTAAGCTTTCTGCAGCTCATGCTGATACTTGAAATGTTTGGGTGAGCTCATGTTTTGAGCTTTCTGCAACTCATGCTGCTGCTGGTTGCTGGTTTGTGCATGTTTTAAGTTTTCTGCAGCATTTGCTGCTGCTGGTTGCTTTGTGCAGCATTTGCTGCTGCTGCTGGTTGCTTTGTGCAGCATTTGCTGCTGCTGCTGGTTTTCCTTGCCTTTGCTGCTACTGTTGGGTTTGTTGCTTTTTTCTTCTGAGCTTGTGTAGCTCTTGACCCCTGGGTTTGTTTCTGTTTTGTCCAGAGCTTGTGTACCTCTTGGCCCCCGGGGTTTGTTTATGTTTTGTTCAGAGCTTGTGTAGCTCTTGACCCTTGGTTTGTTTCTGTTTTGTTCAGAGCTTGTTTAGCTCCTTGCTGGGTGGGTTTGTGCCTGTTTTGTGCTGAGCTTGTTTGTCTCCTGTGACTTGGGTTTGTTGCTGTTTTTGACATAGGTTGTTTACCTCCTTGCTGTTGGGTTTGTTGCTTTTTTCTCATTTCCTTGTGTAGCTCTTGACCCCTGGGTTTGTTTATGTTTTGTTCAGAGCTTGTGTAGCTCTTGACCCTTGGTTTGAATAAGTTTTGTTCAGAGCTTGTGTAGCTCCTTGCTGGGTGGGTTTGTGCCTGTTTTGTGCTGAGCTTGTTTGTCTCCTGTGACTTGGGTTTGTTGCTGTTTTTGACAGAGGTTGTTTACCTCCTTTGCTGTTGGGTTTGTTGCTTTTTTCTTTTGAGCTTGTGTAGCTCTTGACCCCTGGGTTTGTTGCTGTTTTCGTTGTAGGTTGTCTACCTCCTTGCTGCTGGGTTTGTTGTTTTTTGGTTCTGAGCTTGTGTAGCTCTTGACCCCTGGGTTTGTTTATGTTTTGTTCAGAGCTTGTGTAGCTCTTGACCCTTGGTTTGAATAAGTTTTGTTCAGAGCTTGTGTAGCTCCTTGCTGGGTGGGTTTGTGCCTGTTTTGTGCTGAGCTTGTGTAGCTCCTGTGAGTTGGGTTTGTTGCTGTTTTTGACAGAGGTTGTTTACCTCCTTTGCTGTTGGGTTTGTTGCTTTTTTCTTTTGAGCTTGTGTAGCTCTTGACCCCTGGGTTTGTTTATGTTTTGTTCAGAGCTTGTGTAGCTCTTGACCCTTGGTTTGAATAAGTTTTGTTCAGAGCTTGTGTAGCTCCTTGCTGGGTGGGTTTGTGCCTGTTTTGTGCTGAGCTTGTTTGTCTCCTGTGACTTGGGTTTGTTGCTGTTTTTGACATAGGTTGTTTACCTCCTTGCTGTTGGGTTTGTTGCTTTTTTCTTCTGAGCTTGTGTAGCTCTTGACCCCTGGGTTTGTTGCTGTTTTCGTTGTAGGTTGTCTACCTCCTTGCTGCTGGGTTTGTTGTTTTTTGGTTCTGAGCTTGTGTAGCTCTTGACCCCTGGGTTTGTTTCTGTTTTGTCCAGAGCTTGTGTACCTCTTGGCCCCCGGGGTTTGTTTATGTTTTGTTCAGAGCTTGTGTAGCTCTTGACCCTTGGTTTGTTTCTGTTTTGTTCAGAGCTTGTTTAGCTCCTTGCTGGGTGGGTTTGTGCCTGTTTTGTGCTGAGCTTGTTTGTCTCCTGTGACTTGGGTTTGTTGCTGTTTTTGACAGAGGTTGTTTACCTCCTTGCTGTTGTGTCTCGCGGGCCGAGACAGCAAACACTGTCTCGCCCGTCGAGACAGCAAAAGCTGTCTCGCGAACCTGTTTTCTGCCAACTGTTCTTGGAGGTTATAAATACCCTCCTAAGGCCATTTTTCCAGAGGCTGATCATTGTGAGTACTTCAGAGCAATCCAGAGCAATCCAGAGCAGAGAGAGAGCAGAGGTGCTGATCTTACGGCCAATCCTTGATAATCAGGCTTTGACTTGATTTCAAGAAGAACGACTATCTTACATCGATAAGATATCGTTTCAATTTCTCACTTCGATAAACGAAGTCAGAATCATAAACCCCTCACGGTTCAATCAGAATCTGTGATTTGGTGGTCCACGAGTCAAAGCGCTCCCGGCACAGGCAAAGATCCCACGAAAGCAGTGATCCAAACAACGATCCTGCGTTTATTTTCTCAAGAGTTGTAATTTTCTTTTTGTTGTGTAAAAGAGTCTTATAAAAAGGCTGTTTTCTTTGAATTTATTGTAATCGACCGAAGATATAATGAATTCCACAACGAAACCAACTTTTGACGCAAACAAGCTGGCGACCACAGTGGGAGCCAACGGTCTCGCTGCCGAGACCGTCGTGTCGCAGCCGATCAAGATTCCAGTTGAATCCATGGTCGAATACGAATTCGACCAAACCAAGTTTGAGGAATATTTCTCATCATCCTCTTCAAGATCTTCAGTATCTCGCAAGTACAAGAGGATCTCACAATTGAGGAAGACTTACATGCCAAAGAAGGCACAAAATGAAGACTCTCGCTTGATTGTTGCTGAGAATTTCACTCGCAATACTTCTGCTCACAATGGCTCTTATCTAGTTAAAGAGTCATCGAATCAAAGCCCGCCGGCATTGACGAAAAGAGCTCGTCAGAGACAACGCCAACGCTGTGCTCGCCAAATGGCTAAAGCCTTGGAACAAACCGACGGGGTTCGTTACCACGCGGACCTAGAGTCGAGGAGACATCGAGTGGTTCAGTTGTCTCAACAACCAATCACTCGTATCTCTGCTAAAACAACGACGGATGAATGGACTATTGTCAAAAAGACTCGTTCGACCCTCAAAGAACGTATACAAAAACGTCGTGCAAAAGCTGCTAATGCCCATGCTCTCTCACAACAAAGACGAGAAAAGAGAAAGGAAATGGTGACCAAAGAATCACCAAAACTTCGTCAAGTTTGGATTCCAAAGTCTGGACTTATGCAAAATCAGCATTCGGAGCCCGTTAAGACTCCATACCCACAAGGGGGTGGTTCTAAACGTGCGACTCCCGACATAACCTTGGATCGCTTAAAGACAAAAATAAATTGTCCTGAGAATGCCAACAAGGTTTTATACCCCCAGAAGAAGACGCATTCACCAAATGATATCGTCATACCTGGGAGATCATACCAACAGACGATACGATTTTTTGGCAATCATACCGATGAATCGTATTATCAAGTTGAAGTTGTGAATAATTTTCGAAAGAGAGTTATTCGAGAGATAAACTCTCGTTGTTCCTGTGCGCGACTCGTTAAAACAGCATTATCAGAATGTGACTGTTTCAAACGAGAAGTCATCCCACGAAAAGTCTCTGTATTATCGAAACCTAAGCCGAGACATTTCCGCAAAAGAAGAGCAGCTGTCCAAAATGATGAATTCCCTGAAGTCACCATCAACGTGGCTGATAGAAGAAAGTCTAAACAGCATTCAAGTGACTCAAATCCCGACTTTTCCCCGAAAGGAAAAGTCAATCCAAGAATTGCTCAAAGGATGTCTCGACTCCAATTAGGAGCTATCAGACGCAGAGACTACAAGAGAATGCAAGAAGGAATGTCCTCGGAGGATGAATTCTCGGACACTTATTCTGCAATCGCTTCTGATGATACAATGTCTAGCACAGGACAAATCAGAGAAGTATTCACAATCACTGCTGATCAGTTCACTCAAATACTTCAGGAAGCTCTAGCCAAACAACGTGAAGAAATTAGAGCTGAAGTGAAGACAGAAATGAAGTTGGCTATCCAACAAATGAGAGAACTGTTAACTCAACAGCCTCAACCTCCTGAGTCCAATCAGCGATTTGAATCCAGCCACCACACTCGGAATGTTGTAGATGACAGTGATCCAGAGGTGGATGAAGTCATTATGGCTGATACACCTCCCAATGGCAATAACGCTGGGGGTGGTTTAACGGATCCTCCCAATAACGATATTGGGGGTGGTTCAATAGCACCTCTCACTGGGGGTGGTCCAATTATCTTTACTCGACATCATTCAGAAAGAAATGAAGACGATGACGGGAAAATGCAAAAACTTGAAGACAAAATCAATGCTTTGATGACGGCTCAAGAAGTTAAGAAGACGGGTATTCCATGTCCCTATCCAAGGGAATGGGATTCAATACCGTACCCGGCGAAGTTCAATCTGATTAACTTCACGCCGTTTGAGGGGAAGAGTTCGCCGATTCAGCACTTGATTTATTTCAAGTCTCATTTGGGCATAATCTCTGGAAACGAGGCCTTAATGATCCGGTCATTCGTTGGCACCCTTCGTGGGCCCGCCTTCGATTGGTACCGACGGCTCAAGCCAGGGAGCATCAATTGTTGGGATGACATGGAAAGTTTGTTCCTCAGCAATTTCTTCGATGATGACACCGAAGTGTCAATCGGAATCCTTTTGGATGAGAAGCAAAAAGACGGAGAGTCAGTCGACAATTTTGTCAAGCGTTTCCGTAACATGGCGATGAATTGCAGAGATCCTATTACAGAGGAGTTCATCCTGCAAACATGCCACAATAACCTCTCCATCGATGTCTTGGAAGCTTTGGGGGTTGAGCCGTCCACAACTTGGAAGGAGTTAAAATTTCGTGGCGAACAAGCTGAACACTTTCTTAAAAGAAAGGAAGCTGAGAAAGGCCAACAAATGACATCTGCAATCATTGGGAACGCAACTTTCGATCCGAAGTTTCAAAAAGAATATTCATTCGAAGAGGATGAAGCTCCAGCCATATTGGAATACCTCCTCGCTAATGACAAAATCGAGCTACCACCTATTAAAGATCAAGATGGTGCTAAGATGATTATGGATCCAAATTACTGTGCGTACCACAGAAGGATTCTTCATCCCACCGAAATTTGCTTTGGACTCAAAAACAAAATCCAAGCCTTAATTGACTCCGGCGTCATAACGGCGAAAGAAGTCGAGGACGACCATAAAACTCCAGTGGGTGCACGAGTATAAACTGTTTCCCCACACTCCGAAAAGTATACGAGTATAAACTGCTCCTTAATACTCCAACAGGTATATGAGTCTAAACTATTTCCTTTCTTTCACGGGAAGTTCCTGAAGGATGCCATGCATTGTACTTTTAAGGATAACCCGATCATATAGCTAAACATAATGATAAACTCAGTTTCGCAAGAAAAAGCTGGGGGTGGGTGGTTCATATAATGGAAGTTCCCGAATGAATGCTATATGTAATTTTCTTAGGAATAACCACAAAGTGTTAAACATTACATCCCCACGGTGATTTCCGAATATTCTTTTACTGAGATGAGATTCGATCACTTCGTTGGATCAATCTTCCCTCTCAAACCCTCTTTTGGTCAAACCTTTAAACAGTTAGGACCAAAGCCAAAATCCTCTCTCGATTCGTTACATGAACGAGAGGTCCACAAATTGAACGATCAAACTTTTAAACAGTTAGGATCGTCTCAAATCCCCATG
>NC_033797.1:90844305-90849172 GCF_001876935.1 Asparagus officinalis | reverse complement strand
ACCAGCTTCTGCAGGCCTTTCTACCTGGTGCGGTGAGTCGGGCTCACCAGAAGACGTAAAATCATGAAATACAGGTTCAGGACTCATCTCTCTCTCCCCATGATCTCCTATATAGAGATGGAAAAGCATGAGTCAAAGTTCTGAATGATCAAGAGGTTGGTCTATAGGGTAGATGTTACCTCCATCACTGGCAGGATCATCGCTGACCAAATCCATATCAGATGCTCGCGAAGCTGCACGCGGCTTGCGGGCTAATCTCTTCCGCCTAGCGGTAGGGGCAACAATCGAAGGTCTCGTCTGAGAAGAAGGACGGAATTCTTCATCTTGGTCAGCTGTGGTCCCTGAAACATCAAACCATTGTCAGGTTTAATAATTCTGGAAGATAAAAGGAAAAAGTAAGAAATTGACCTCGTTCAAGACAGTCCTCGTGATCTTCAAAATCTCCGCCTGAAGCCTCATCAGCAGAATTAAAGGTCTTCTTTCCCTTTTCGTCAATCCGAAGCATTTTCCCAAATCACACGAGAATCGGCCTGAGAAGCCTCCTCAGCCTCTAGCTCTGCAATCGGCTTCTCGGCCTTTCCTCATCAATCAGACACTCGCCGTATCGGCCGGAGAACTGTGGAAAGCAAGTGGAAAACGCCTAACACTTGTGGACCTGTAGCTGCTGTCTGACGTCAGGGAATCCTCGCCCCTCGCACTTGCCATTCTCAAACAACTGTAGTAGGGGAGCGGAGGGGTCTGTGGCATACAGTACTGACATCATATCAAAACGATGAAGGACGAACCAAGCCATCAAATAAGTATACGGAAGCTCCACCTTAATAGTAGGAATCTGAGCTGGTGATTCACTTTCTTTCCGTGTAAAAGCACTAGAAATCTGTCGAAGCCCTCGATGAATGTTAGCCACCATCACCGGAAGAAGCGAAAGTTCCTTTTTGTAGGCAAGCTGAACCGCTGGGTAGAGCACCTCCAATGGAAAGATATCACTAGACTGATATGGGACCATGCATTTCTTTAACCAGATAGCGTGGTAACCGGCAAGAAGGGTCATCGGTCGAATCGGCGCAGTCGCATGCCACAAGAATGATTTAAACTTGGTCCCTATAGGAAAACCACTCTCAGGACTGCTAATGGTATAAGAATGAGCATCAACCTTCTTCAGTAGACTATTAACCCATGAAGGAGTGAGTGGTGCCAGCTCACAAATAGCCTCGCCAGAATTGCTCTCTAGATTTCTGAACAAATAAGACGCAAACTGTTTCTGGCTCACATGGGATTTAGCCCTCTTCGCTAAAGGTTCAGACTGCGCCAAAGTAATATGATAGTAGCATGTGAGGTCCCATAAAGTCTCGTAGCGGTCGGGCATGCGATCCTTCAGCTGACTTAATTCTTGGTTGGAGGGAAAATATTCCTGATACAGCATCTGTCCCATGGGCAAACTAGAAATCCTGTGCATCTCATGGAGGGCCAAGCCCAACTCCCCTTGCCGGGTCAGAAAAGTGTTCAAATCCGGGTTATAAAGCTCGCACAAAGCGAAGAAATGCTTCGCGCTAACAGGCAAACCATACATGGTGGCACGAACGGCTGCATATAGACCACAAGCGTGCAACTCCTCGCTCCATCGGCTCAAGACGTACTTCGTCATACGAGTCCACCAAAGCTTGTCCAAAGAATGGACCCAACCATAAAATCTGTGACGTGTCGCAGGCATCTCCCGTCCTAAAGCAGCGAGGCGATTCTTCAAAGTAGAAGCAGAGGCAAGAAGCTCGTTACGCGGCGGTGCATCCAACCCTAATACTCCAGGATGCAATCCAGTGATATGACTCTTGCTCGAACCAGGAGCTGCCTGATGAGTGATGTAGCCATAGTGAACGTTCTCATGCTCCTCCGTCAAGCGCCACGACATCTCCCGTGTCACAGCTTGACGCCTGAGCTTAGTCAACGAACGATGCCGAGGAATCTTCGGCAAATATATGAAACCACCGCCAGTCTTATGAAGCCACTGCTCGGTATCAATAAACACTTCATCCGGATCTCTGGCAGAGTCTCCAAATAAAAAGTCGGTCTTCCTGAGAGGCTGAATCGAACTGGCATCCTTCACGAGAGGCGCATCTGTAATCAACTGGCGAAGAGCTCGATGTCCACCTTCCTTCACCACTTGGGCAACCTCTATCGACGTGCCAGAAGCAAACTGAGGAGTGACTGGGATAGGGGAAAAATCGTCGAAAGTCGAATAATACTCGCCACGACGCCCATACACTGCGTGAGATGAAAACGCTCCAGAAGGATATTCCACTGGAAGCAAACATTTAAACATTTGTTAGTCTCAATTATAAAAGGAAGTTAAACTCATCCTACGAATGGGTAAGATAGAGTCACTACCTTATAAAGGGTGAGACGATTTGGCCACATTATGCACTTATAAGATAGGGTATATCGACTATATATCCCTGCCTTATAAGGCACAATGCAGCGTCAAAACGAAGTTCCTCTTTTTTGCAATTCTCCCTCCCTGAAAGGTGAGCTCGAGGCGCCAAATCTTAATCCTAACCCTCGCATGCGACCCCACAAATTCATAAATTGAATTAAGCATAAAATATGCTAAAATGGTTGAGGATTTACCTGAGGAAAAGCTCGTGGATCCAATAAAAATCAGATCTTGAAAGAGGCTCGGACCACGCGCTCGAGGGGCCTGAGAGAAATTCTAAATATGGAAGTTTTGAGGGATTTCTCAGTCAAAGATCCAAAGGAAGACTAGATCTAATACAACTATGAAGTTTTGAGGGAGAACAGATGCTCGAGGGAAGAGAAATCAAAAAATAGGGGAGAGAGGGGGGTCGGCCCTAATGAGGAGAAAAAACCCCTTTTTATAATGTTGAACCAAGCCTAGTTGAACCGGACCAGACCTGGTTTGAACCAGAATTCAAATTGAAGCTGAATCAAGCATCGAAACAACTTCAAATCGACTGAGGGTTCAGTCCTTGGTTTATTCTTGCCTCTCCCACATATTCAGAAGGATCAGAAAATTTTTTGAGCCTAATTACTGCCTTTTTTGGCTCATTTTCAAGCCGGTTCAGCTCATTTGGGCACAGAAAATACTCCAATAAGGTATATGAGTATAAACTGTTCCCTATTTTTGGTTGAGAAGTTCCTGGAGAATACTTTTATAAATATTCTTAAGGATAACTCAACAACACTACGCCGGACAACGCGTCGCAAACAAAGACTCAACGTCAACATTTCAGCTAAAGATTAGAAAATCAGGAATCGACTTCAAGTTTAAAATTCCGACAACGGTCAGACAATAAATGCAGCACCGGAACTCTTACAGACATTCGACAAAGCACCGAATAGCCTGGAGGATTGAAGGAATCAAGAACAGAAGCCATTCCAAGGTCCCGTTACACCGACTGAAGGTTGGGACAATCATATCCAAAGTATTCCAGACTCTTCTATAAAAGAACGATGCTGAAATACTTTGGAGGGGGTATCTGTAGGCGTATAAAATTGCTTATAGATCTCTTAGCACAGCTCGGCACAAACCGACGAACCAACAAGGGCGGACTCGGACGAATCACGATCGAATCAAGATTAGTTTCGGACTCGAAATTAGAAGTGGATTTACTGCCAAATCAGGAATTGGATTTACTGCCAAATCAGGTCAACGATTCAAGTTCGGATAAATCAAACCACAGAACCGGATCACGGACAGAACCGAAAACGACAAAATGACGAAACCACGCCTAAGGGAGGCTCGGCCAAGGCCGAGCCACCCATGGGTGGCTCGGTGGCTGAGCCACCCATGGGTGGCTCGTCCAAAGCCGAGCTGGACTTGGGTCAAGCAAGTCCTGGCTGCCTTGATCCAACGGCGTAGTTTTTTCTTGCCGCGTTCGGATCAGGTCCAATTTACGGCCACGCCAGCGGCTTTTATGACGCCAGCTCGACTCCAACGGCTAATTATGGAGAGGCAATCTATTGTTCGCGCGGAGGGGAAATTGCCTTCATTGAATGTCATTGTTATCTCAAGTAAATTGCTTTTTGGTTACAAAAGTCCAGGTCTTTTTTTAGGGATCCGCGCTTACAACGAAATTAAAGAAAAAGACAAAAATTACAACTGTTTCCTTTCGAACAAATCGCGAGCTCTGATGTTTTGCGGTCGCTCGCTTGTGTGACGGCGCTTCTCTTGCGACGCCGGGGGTTAATCCGTGGCCACGCGGCGATCTTAGATCGGTCGGATCTACACGATCTTGAAGGGTATTATTCGCGCGAAAGGAAATAATCAGCCGGGGGTGGATTAAATTCACCAAGGAATAATCGCCCTTAAGTTTTCAGGGATCAAAGGCCAGCTTGATCCCGGAGTATATCTCGTACGTAGATGCTCAGCATCTGATCTCTCTCTCGAAATCCTGCCCTTTTTGTACATGGATGCTCATCGGGAACCAGATCTGAATATTCAACTCCTCAGTCTTCAAAACCAAGCTCCGAATTCTCTTTAATTCGGCCAAGTTTTCGGGCTCTCAAGTTCAGCACCCTTTCAAATGAGACCAAGGGGGCCTATTTAATAGGCTCGGTCCTGACTGTGTCGCGCGCACAGAACTGGGTCGGGCCACCTATGCGTGGCCGCTGGGCCGATCCACCCTATAGTGGTCGGCCTTGGTCCGAACGCCACCCGATAGGTGGCTCGAAGCCACCGAGCCACCCATGGGTGGCTCGGCTCCTTTTGGCGACGCCTCCCTTAGGTCGTGTTTCGTCATTTCTGTCGTTTTCGGTTCTGTCCGGTGATCCGGTTCTGTGGTGTTGATTTATCCGAACTGAATCCGTGACCTGATTTGGCAGTCAAATCCAAATTCCTTGAATCTCTCTCTGT
>NC_033797.1:90762498-90844280 GCF_001876935.1 Asparagus officinalis | reverse complement strand
TGATTTTTGGCATTTATTTCTCTCATATTCTTCGGGGGTATACCTATATATTGTTGACATATACTATATCATTTTAAATATTATTAGTTCAAAAAATTTTTTATTAGTAGTTTATTGTATAGATTTTTAGTCTACTATTTCCTCTTTTGGATATACACGGTGAAATTTGAAGCTTCTGCAGTATGTTTATCTAGTTTGATACTCACACCGACCATCATACATTAACAATTAAGCATAAATACCACTTCATTCGTGACCAGAAAGATGATGCAATATCACCTACATTCATGGCATTCATGGCATAATGTATAACACATATTGTTCAAACACCCCTTGAAACAATGTAATTGATTATTTTCAAATTCTTTCAAAAGACATGATAAAAAAGAAATTACCGTAACAAACCTCCTCTTGTAAAATCATTAAAAATTAAATTTGACACTAAAAATTATCCCTTCTCGTTTATTAGTAATAGGTAGACACACACATCTAATGGTATACTTCATACTCAATAGAATCAGATTAAAAATCATTCCAAATTGTGAGAATAAAATACACAGTAGTTACTACAAAAACTTTATTATAATTAGCAATGAATATATCTGATTTTCTAGCATCTTACAGAGCCCGCTACTGAGGTTATATAGGAAAGTTTGGAATCTAATTTTTTATAACGCAATATCATTTATAATTCAAAAAATGGTAATTTGTATATTCATTCCTTTCGTGCACAAGTTTCAGCTTAACAAAAGTTATTCCATGCATTCAGGGAATTATAGATACTCAGCATTTTAGCTATTATTGATCTGAATCCATAAGATTTAACCATAATGGTTTTGCGTTTGAGTATGAATAATTCAAGATAACTCTAGAACTCAATCCTGATCAGGAGAATCATAGTCGAGTTAAAGAATGCTCATTCCTTAGGATTAGACTTGTGAGACTTCTATGTGAGAATCCTGTTTAGAGAGATAAAATTCTTACACGTAATCCATGCTCCTCTAACTCCTCATGCCATAGAAGCCCTAGAATGAACTTGTTCCGGGGACACATCATACGCATTAAGTCGATGTTATGTTGGGGCTTTTCGATCATTTCTCTTCATATTATAAGATAACTCACTGGATACTAGACAATATAGAAACGTACAACGTTAAGAAGGATCTAGAAGCTGGCATATCCCTCTCATGAGATTCATCTTTGAAGTTTTTCACCTACATGAGACTGTTCGAGGTGCTCAATAATTATCATTTCGAGTCTTACAGAACGCCTCTGATTTATATTTTCCTCAAGAAATTAGAGTTCGATTATGACTCAACTTCTCAATGCTCGTTGGGAGCAACAATGAGGTTCATTAGAGAGCGTTAGACCAATGCTTTGGATGTTTTCATTGATCATGCTTTCTTTTCACCTCTTACTTACATCTCTTTTTTCGTCATTAGAACTTTATGCGGTGGTTCTGAGGAGTAGAATGCGATTTGTAACTCTTGCTTATAACACCATTTTCCGATTGACTATGATCGCTTAGGAAATAATAAGCACAATCTGATATCCCAAACAGTATTAGTTGACCCATACTTTTTTAGTATTTGTTGAATTGTATTTGTAGGGCTGACCATGATAATAAATGGTGATCTTTATTATTATTCTTTCTCATAATCAGTAAATTAGAATAAAATTTCTATGAAGAATCAAAATGTATAAAGTAACTATATATTTTATTATTAACACATGTTGAACACTGTAGAAATGTCATGTAATTGCTTCTTCTTATATTATAATCTAAATATAATCATAAAGATAAAAATGAATTTCGACATGCCAGTTTCTAATAAGTAAAGAATTATTTACACGAGTGCTTATCTACAGGAGCTATCTTTACTGTAGATCCCTCATATTTTTCGTTTTTATTCAAAGAAAGCAAGAATAAACACTATGATAACACTATAATTATATTTTTCTTGTGTTTTCGACTATAAGAATCTTGCCATATAAAAGAAAAAATTAATATATTCAAATAAGATTATAAAATCTTGACATCACATTTTATTATTTACTTATTTCATAATAAATTAACTTATAAAGAAATAGATAAGTATTCAATGAAAATAATTACTTAAATAATAGAGAAATTAAATTAAGAAGAAGATAAACATCTTGTATGAGACGAGCTCTTTTATCGATATTACATAAAAATCAGCAGACAAATGTGTGTTATTAGTAATATATCTTATAGTGTACCTGTGTTTAAAGAAAGAGCTTTTCCGTCTTAATGGCATCGGATTCCACTTATAATCTCTCCTCGATTATCGGAAACGTCCTATCAGCTCATCCCTCTCCTCCATGCTACATACTCCTTGCTTGCAGTCAATCAGACCTCCACTATCTCTTTTGTTAATCTGTTTTGAGCTAACCACAACAACTCTATCATATACGTTTTCTCCTTTATATCATCCCTGTCTGGATATTAAGAGTATAGGGGATAGCTTCCATATCTATATATCTTATGGCCACTATCAAGTTACCTTTAGCTTAATTTCAAATTTTTAATAGGGAGTAGATACTGCCGCCTCTCTCCTCTAATGCTCTCTTTGAACCATTGCAGATACCCCCTAGAAGTTAAAAATTCAAGAACCCCCCATGAACTCTTCTCTTTTTATATATTGAAAGCTAACAGTTTCGGTCTAGTATTTAAACGTAGGTCTGTCAAAGGGCAGCCTGCCCTGAGCTTTTCATTGAAAATATCATCGGGTTCGCGCTATGGACAAAAGAGCGTGACTAAGATCAATGGACCTTGCAATGACATATGAAAGAGAGCATAAGTAATGGCGTGCCTTTTAGGGTAAGGGGGTTCAAGAGCAGAATGGAGTAAAAAAAGGGAGGACGCGTAAAACCTAGTCGATACTTTGATAGACTAAATTGTTCTCTATATATGAGTTCTTATTTATATACGGTCTCTTCTTTGTATAGAAGAATTTTTGATTTGAAAAGACAATATTCATAGTTATTTTTTTCACAATAAAATATTTGAGTTGATCAATCTGATTGGTGGGTATATCTGGAGAAAAGTATGAAAAGATTAGGGGTTGCTCTTCTTATTCTTAAGCACGTCTCATTAGTTACGTTTAGCTAGTAGTATTTTCTCTATTATTTCATGTTATAAAAAAAGATTAATTTAGAATTAAATAGATAAATATGAATATAATTGCCTCCAACTTGAGAGGTAGATTTAATCTCAAATTACTGTAAAATAAATAGTAGAAGAGAGTTTTCTAGTGAACATCTATATAAGTGTCTGATAAGGCGGTTTTTGTTGTATCTAAAGTGATCCACATAAGAATTGTCCTGGTACTCTGATCGAAGACGCTAGTTTCAGTACATTCATTTAGGATTAGGTTAATTTAGGACATTATCGCATGCTTTATATAGTTGAATGATTAAAATCTTTCTCAAAATATAGTTCAGTACGTCCAACGGTCGAATTATTGGTGTCGAAGCAATTTATTTTTTTTTGGTTCAGCTGTATTGAGGTTAGAATTTTCGATTACATGCCTTTTATATGTATTTTTTTTTTTATATAAGACGAGTCGTCTAATATGGTATTCATCCTAGCTTTTTCTCGTCGTTTAAAATTCGTTAGTAGAACTACTCATGTATACAGACTCAGATATATATCATCAAGATAACATGAATTAAGTGACAAAATAAAATAGATTCTACGAACGTATTGCTTTTCTCGAACAATATCTGTTATTAGCAGAAGACAATTTCCTTTACATGTTTTTTAGTCGACGAAACAATAAATGAATCAGCTGCGCTACAAGAAACATTTATCGTGCAGTATACTATTACGCCATTCTGTGGTGATTCCTCACCATTATACTTGTATCCGATTTGTTTTCTACTCAACTTAACAGATACTGGAAGCGATCATTTAGGATCTCTGTCTGGAAGATTTATAATCTCCAGTATATCGAAAATGTCTATTGTATTCATTAATGATTGTCGCGTATAGTTAAAATGGATTAATTATTCTACAAACGCGCGATGATATTGATTTTCTACAATTAATATATAGAAAATAGTTAAGTAAATTCTGCGGCCACTGTATAATTAAGATATTGTTGGGTTTAAAGCATGCATATATGTATCGTGATATGATTTTAAGATATCTCATGTGTGTAGAGGGTTATATCTCATCCAACCTGCATATGAGTTCTGCTATTTCTCTTGGTCTCATATCTACGTTCGCGCTTGTCTATTTATGCTCAACTGTGAATCATTTCATCGGGCATACGTATCAAAGATCTCATAGAAATTTATTTTAAATAATGTACATCATAGTAATTCAGAATATCAGAGTCAGTTATCTTTAATTCGCAGAGTTTGGCCGCGTGATCTCAAGTTCAACAATAATCTATCATCTATATTACGATCATCTGGGGGCCTTTTCGTTGTTTTAGTGACTCAATACATGAACCATGGAGTGTTTCTCTTATATCTTTTTTTTTTTAAATATTATTAAAATTCTCTGGAGGGATCTTAGGAAGATGGGACCGACTGTCGTATGAGATATAATTACGTGATCTATAGATCTGTTCACTTTGAATTTGTTAGGATACACAGGACAATCCTTATATATAAGTTACGTCCATGGTTGGTATGGCCGATCAAAGGACAATCCTGTGGCTGGCTCATTCTACTTTGTGTCTATCTTTATCCATAGAGCTATGTGTCCATATTAGGCAGTAAAGCTACATATATTAGGCGTGAATGGATTATATCATCGGTTGCTGTTGCGATTCTGTTTTGATTTCGAATGTTTATCTCTGTGAATACCAGATCGTCATCGACATCCGTTCTCCCGCCTGGTTTTTTATGATTTTATAAGTTCGTATCAAATATAATATCGTTGAAGAAAAACACCGAAGCCTCAATTATCTTAAACCTGTTTATAGTACAGTTCTATATCCTCCATATCTGAGTTTAGGGACGTAATATATTCTCTTGCTAATATAGTTCGAGTTCTGTATAATAGCTCTACTATTCGATCCATGAAAATCATAGAGTGAGTGGATATGAATATCGTTACGAGTTCCAGGCCCTTGTATGGTTCGTCAGGTTTGATGCTAGTACTGTTCTGATACCAGCAGATCCTATAAGCTATCTTATTATAACGCTACAGATATACCTCCTAAAGTATTTCGCATCGATTATGCTTCTATAATTATATATGAAAGTAGTTATGAGATACTTGGATACCTGATATTCCAACGCTTCAGGCGTCGGTGTAAACGGGACCTTGGTGGCTCTGTTCCTCTGAGTTTCATGTCAACTCATCCCACAGGCCTATTCGGTGCTACCTCCTCTGATCGAGATGGTATGTAGCAGTTCCGTGCTGCATTTAGTATATTGTCCGACCGTTTGTACTGAGAATTTTTAAACTTGAATCGATTCTGTTTATATTAATCTTTAAGCTGCACCATTACGATTGTATAGAGTCTTATTGCGACGCGTGTCCGGCGTAGTTGTATTAATATGATGATAATCCTTAAGTATCCTATAAAAGCGTATTTTCCTAGAGAACTTTATCAACCAAAATAGGGTGAACGTTTTCATACCTCATATCTTATGTGGGAGTGATTTTTGTGCTCCCAATGCTGAACGGCTTAAATGACAATAAAGGCAGTTAATTAGGGATCAAAACTTTTCTGTCCTTCTGAATTAATGCTGGGGAGATGGCAGAATAATCAGGCTTGAAACCTCTCCAGTCGCATTTTGAAGATTGCTTTCGTATGCATAAGTCAACAGCTTCATTTGAATTACCTGGTTATCAAACAGGTCTGGTCTTCAATCTAGGCGTTGGATTCATAACATTAATATAATATCAAAAGGGTTTGTTTCTCTCATTAGGTGCGACCCGAGTACGTCGACGAGTAGACAAGTGATAATTTGTATGATTTCTCTTCCACTCCCGAGCACATAATGTACTATACTACAATAATTGTTATGAGTTGTGTGATATTTGAAGTAGACATAACTAGTCTTTTTGGATCTATTGCCTAGTCGCAAATCCCTCTAAATCAATCTTTCAAATATATGATGAGCATGATACTCTCTCTTCGCAGCCTCAGAGTCCTGTGTGTCGACCTTTATCCACGATCATTTCTCACTTAAGGACATCCCAGTAATATACGCTATGTAACTTTCGGTACTCTACGTGGTGGTTATATCAGCCCTCTGCCATTATAATTGCTTGGTATAGTATTCACAGTTATAGTCATCTTATGCATCTCTCGAACGTAATGTAGATGTCGATGATGCTCTCTCTTGCTCATAACAGTTTAGAGAATAGGCCGTGCGGGGTGCATTTGAGACGACGTCAGCTGACCTTTGAAAAGATACAAGATGGATCTTTTTGCTGCTCTTGTTATACCTTAGATTGTATATTACAGGCGTACACTCAATATGTTTTCTCATAGTATATTGCGAGAGGTACATCTCTACCCTGAGTCCGGCTGAATGCGCGCCCCTCTACATACAGTGACGAAAGTCACAAGGTTCAAAGAAATGTGCTTATTTCAAATGGTAAATCAATATGTAATTCATATGCATATGTGCCTACATTTATTATTCGTTAAGGAGAATATTCATTAGAGAACAATTAATCGATAAAATATTCGGAAGATCATACCGTCTTTCCTATAGCTAAATGATAGCGGGTTTAGTTGCGACTATTCGCAGTCACCCTGTAAGGACTCGCTCCGTGAAGCAGCGGGCATTAACATGCTATACTATATCATCATCTACATCTAGCTCTGTTCCTCATTATATCATTTACGTGACATAGTAGTACTGGTCACCTCATAGAGTAGCAATATAATATGATAAGTATGAAACCATAGTACAATAATCCATCATACTAATACGCAGTAGCAGGTAATAATATAAATAAAAATAAGTAATATCATTATTATAGGGGTCGAAATTGCACCTCGAAGCAAAATACCTTGGTTTATGGATTTGAGAGTAATACCGAGACTCTGTTACCGATGGATCAGACCAACGACTCAAGCTAATAAATCGTTCAATACTCTGTTTATTACTCGAAACAACTTAATTTTATCTATTTTAAGTAAGTTGTTTACTAGATTTTTCAGGTTATCTTAACAAGCAGGATGAGCTTCGTGAAAACCAATAACTAAATTTTTCACATCTATGTTATAGTTTTGACACCCGTGAGTGGATGAGTATCACTGGTTGCAAAATGCAAAACTACCGGCAGCAAGGACTGGTGTACCGTTCCCCCCCGGTATTTTCGGGCTGGGGTGGGGCCTCTCTTACAATGAGGTTGTAAGGTTAATCGGGTGAGCCTACTTTTCAAGGACAACACTAATAGCAATTATACTAGAAAAATTTTTGTGTGTACTAAGGCTCCACCCTCGTGGGCGTTGCAACCTCTTGTACCTTATTCCCTCGTTGTTTATGCTCAAAAATAATAGGACTTTCCTTGCTGCTCAGGAGTTTCCCTTGGGTGAGGTGTAAAAAATCGGTTAAAGGGTAAAGATTTGCTATCTTTTACAAGAGTATGTTATCGGCCTTGGTCAACCACATAATACTTCCAACAATAATACTTTCTCCGGAATCGCGATCACACAAAACCCCGGCAAGCCAAAGACAACGGGCATGAAAGGCAGGAGAAAAGAGGAATGACTGATAACCTTTGAGACTCGTAACCTATCAACACAACCACCCGCTGATGTTGCCACGCAACAACAAACCATATCTTGAATCCAACAAGGCTCCGCGATACCTACCACTCCGAGCTTCTCATGCGCACATACTGCATGGGGCGAACATGCCAAGCAAGCTACCTCTTCCCGGATTTTCCCCCCCAAACCCCGCGATTGCTCAACCCCAAGGAGAACAAAGACATGGGGATATCAAGAGACCACCAGAACGTTGGTATGAAGAACACTTGTTTTTATCCCAAGAAAAAAAGATGCCTCAACCATTGTCAACAGTTAAAACATACAGCCTTGTCGCACCAGAGTCATTCAAGAGAGGACGGCGCGCCACAATCGCGACAGGTAAAAAAGGGATTGACCTCCCATCCGGAATAGGGACATGCAGGATCCCATAAATTTACAGGGAAAATCCGATCAGTAGAAAGTTCCTCTTTCAAAATGTTTTTGCGAATTCTGCCCCCCTGGGAAGGTGAGCGTCAGATGCGGCGCAACACTCTGTAAATCCTCTACACCTCGCGCATTCCGCGATCACCACACCCGCAATTCATAAACTACACTTCAAGCATAAAATAGTCCTAAATGCGTTGAGATTAACCTGAGAGATCACCAACCGTAACGTTATGCCAGCCCCCCGCCGCCAACGCCCATAAGCAAATCAATGATTTGAAGAGGCTCGGACACCGTTAATCGCTCAGACCCGGCACTGAAGAAAACTTCTAATATCGGACAGTTTTGAGGATTTTCAGTCAAGAGGTCCAACGCAAGACTAGATTAATACCAATAAATAACTTCAGAATTTATAGAGGAGCAGCCCCCATGCCACACCAAATTACGCCCGTACGAGGAAAGAAACTCCACCAAAATGGCCTCGGGAGAGGGTCCGGCTAATGGGCAAAAATCCTTTTTTAAGGAGTTTTAACAAGCTATGACGGACCAGGACCGCCTGTTTGGAACCAGACCAGTTAAATTGAAGCTGGATCCCGAAGCATCTCACGATCAGCACTCAACAGAATCACTGACGGTTCATCAACTTGGTTTACACTTCTTGCCTCTCCAGCACCCAATATTCACAGCAAAGGTCGAAAATTTCTTTCTGAGCCTAATTATGCTTTTTATGGCTCATTTTCAAGCGGTTAGCTCATTCTGGGCACAAACCGCCCGACCCCCACACCGATACTCAATCAGGTTATTAGTTCCGAATGTTCCCCTACTCTGTTTGTTGAGAAGTTCTCCTGCGAGACTATCTTTAGTAAATACATTCTTGAACCATCTCAAGACAACCACAACGCCCGACACACCCTCCAAATAAAGACTAACGAATTCGACACGGTTCCAGCTAAAGATTAGAAAATCAGGAATCGCTTCGGTTGTAAAATTCCACCGTCGCCGCTCTAAACACATAATGGCACACACCGGAACTCTTACAAGACATTGCGCAAAGCACCGAATAGCCTGGAGGATGAGGACATTCAAGAACAGAAGCCATTCCAAGTCCGTTAACCCGACTGAAGGTTGGCAATTACATATCCAAAGGTATTCCAGACTCTTCTATATTCCCACAACCCACACCATGCTCGACCATAATTTGGAGGGTATCTTTCGATAGGCGTATAAAATTGCTTAGTCGATCATTAGCACACGCTCGGCAACAAATTTCGCGACCAACAAGGGCGGACTCGGACGAATCACGATCGAATCACAGATTAGTTTCGGCACTTCGAAATTAGAAGTGGATTTACTGCCAATCGGAATTGGATTTACTCGCAATCAGGTTCAGATTCAAGTTCGGATATTAAATTCCAATACCTACAGACAACGGGTCACCGGACAGAACCGGAAACGACAATAGATGACGACCACGCCTAAGGGAGGTCGCCGCCGGCCACCCATGGGTGGCTCGGTGGCTCGAGCCACCCATGGTGGCTCGGCAAGCGCGAGCACTATAGGCATGGGCTCGGCCAGTGCGGCCAAGATAGGTGGCGACCGTTCTGTGCGCGCCAGTTCAGAGAGCCTATACAATAGGCCCCCTTGGTTTCATTTTGAAACGGGTCTGAACTTTCGAGGCCGAAGACTCTGCCCGGAATTAAAATCGAGCTCTGAGTTTTGAAGATTGAGACTTGATATTGCAGTCTGGTTCCGATGCTCCCATGTCACAAAAATGCAGGAGGTTCGAGAGGGATCAGATCTGAGACTTACACGAGATCAATACTCCGGCATCAAGTTGGCCTTCTATCCCGAAAATAAGGCGATTATTTCCTGTGGTGAATAATCCCCGGCTATTATTTCCCTTCGCGGAGAATACATCACCCTTCAAATCGTGTAATCCGCGGATCCCTAGATTCGCGCGGCTGGTCCACGGATTAACCCGCGTCGGACAAAGACCACACAAGCGAGCGACGCAAAACAGGAGCTCGCGATTTGTTCGAAAGGAAAGTTGTAATCTTTTCTTTTCTTTAATTTCGTTGTAGACCGTCTAAAAGACCGGATCTTTTGTACCAAAAAGCCCCTCTATTGAGTAACATGAAATTCAATGAAGCATTGTTTTCACCGCGAACATAGTTGCTCCCTAATTAGCCGTTGGATCGAGCTGGGCTCTCAAAGACTGGCGTCGGCGTAAATTGGACTATCCAAGGCAAGAACTACGTTGGATCCTCAGGCGCCAGGATTGCTGGACAGTCGCTTAACGAGGTCTAACGACTATATTTAGTGATTAATAATAAAAAATTATATTTTATTATTTTAATTTCTATAAATTTTATAAATTATATAAGTATAAGTGATTAATAATAAGAGAGAATTTTTATAATAAATTTCATAATTTTTTTGTGAAAAATCTAAATTTTTACTAATTTTTTTAAAAAAGAATAAAAAACTATGGGCCTGCTAGTGCTCCGCCTGGTTTGGCCCATGCTCGAACCCGGGCTCGCCCTGGTCCCTCTGGATCTAGGTCCAAGTAGGGCATTTTGCCTAGCGCGAACCCGATAACCCAGGCCAGGCTGGCCCCTTTTGACAGACCTACGTTTAAGGAGCAAGGCAGCATCCATTTTGGTTGCGCAAGGTATATTCAGAAGATAAGAATGGATTCCTTACTCTAACCAACAGGAAAAATGGAATGAGAAGTTGTTGATACATGCAAAAAGGGTCTCATTATGCAAGCAAGGATTTATTGCATAGAAACAACTTATATAAATGATTGTTTTTAGCAAATCTTCTTACAGGGGTAAGTAAAGATATATTCTATAACCCTTCCTGTTATATGTACATAATTTTGTTTTTATTGATTTTTCTTAATTTTTCTTTATTTATTCTTGATTATTCTTTCTTTTCATTATTTATTTAAAAATAATAATTTTTTTCTTTTTAGTCTTTTTTATAGATTTTTTCTTTTCATTTTTATCGAAAACAAAAAAAAATTCTGTTTCTTTTTTTTTTTTTTTGAAAAAAAAACTTAGAACATGCCTGTGTATCTGCTTTTAAAAGATTGATTAAGGTGATATTATCTTTTAGTGTATATGTTTGATTATATCACACAGGTTCACACATTGTTTTTAATAATAAAAATATAGTTACTTTACACTTTGTTTCTCAAGATATTCCATATTATATTATCATAGTCCCAGTTTTATACTTATCATATTTAGTAATGTGAAAATGGTGTTAAAGAGTTTACAAATGTGCATTTATGCTAAAAATATATCAAATAAAAGAGTGTATTTGTTAAAAAATAATGAAAGATCCACACTCTTATGAAGCCCACAGAAAATTGAGTATATTTGTCAAAATATGGTCAAAGATTGACACTCGTGGAATATGTTTGTTCATATCTCAAAGGGTTGCCATCCCATACTATTTATTTTATATTTAGAGATGATGTGAATTTCCCACCAAACATTATCATTCCTCTTCCTAAATCTTATATGGTTGAGCTGATAGGGCGAGATTTTATTTCTAAGGTTGAGATAGTTCAAGTTTTATTATTGTTCATTATTCTCTTTGATATATCTGAATTTTTCCAACAAGCAAAGATATTTTTTTTACTATTTATTTCATATACTTTACAATGATATTTCATCATTTTGTGTATGGTTCTTGATGTGATTTCTCTTCTATTCAAGTGTTTTATGATTAGATTTTATTTTTTTGCTATTTTTTATAAGTTTTTGTGTGAACTACTGTGTATTTTTCTTCTCACACATTTGGATGATTTTTATCTGAATTTATTGAGTATGAAGTGTACCCATTAGTGTGTTTTCTAACTTTTACTAATAACGAAAGGGGGATAATTTTAGTGTCAAATTTTAATTTTTTTATGATTTTTACAAGAGTGATGTTTTGGTTAGGTAATTTCTTTTTTTTCATGTCTTTTGAAAATTTTGAAAATAATCGATGCATTGTTTCAAGGGGTGTTTTTGACAATGATTGTGTTTGATTACATTATTCATGAATGCATGAATGTAGGGGAGTATTGCATATCTTTTCCTTTCACATGAAAGTGTATTTATGCTTATTGTTAATGTATGTGTGTGTCTGTGTGTGTGTATCAAATATGTATATACTCAGATACTTCAAATTTCAAGTTTGTTATTATCAAAAGAGGAAGATTGTTTAGACATAATCTATACAATAACTCTTACTTGAATAATAAAAATTGTATTTGGAACTAATAATTATTTGAAATGATATAGTATATGTCAAAATAGGTATACGAAGAATATGAGGTGAAATAATGCAAAAATCAACACAAAAGCTTATTTTAGCCTTTTACCCATCGATGGGGGTCAGAAACCATCAATGGGGTTGAGATGATTGATGGTGTACAGGAATAGATTACAGATTTCTAAAACAGGAATTCAACCAGCTGATTTTTTATAGGCACAATAGTGCTCAGGGACCCATTAATGGTCTTGAAGGCCTATTGATGGTGACCATGAAAGATTCAAGAGTTGTTGATTTAATCATAGCAGTTCATTGATCCCTTTTATCTCTAACTTCCACTATGATTAGATCATCTCTTTCCCGATTAACTAGAAGCTCTATAAGATTAAAACAAATAATTTGAAGGAGAGGATTCTGGGATTTTGGAGAGAGCTTGAAGAGAAAATTCTTGGGTTGTTGAAGAAGATTGAATTAGTGTTTTGAACACCGAGACTCTCAGCAAACTCTTTCTCATCACACTTATCATCTTTGAATCATCTCAGCGAGGAGAGTTACACTTGGTTTCATCATCCGCACCGTTCTTGATCATGCTTCACTTTGATTCATCAAAAGACAGTTTGTTAATAAAAAATGGATGTAAGATCTTTCTTGTTTTCTATGCTTAAACTGTATTTGGTGGTTTGCGTCGAACTTATTTTTTTGACGTACTCAAACCGATGATAATTAGGGGTTAGTATTAGCTAGATCTAGGTGTTATTCAAACCAATATTAATGCCAAATTTAAAACTTTATAAATAATATCCTAACAATGTGATATACAATGAGTTATGTGCAAGGATATGTAATTAGACAAAGGGTGATATAAACATGAGACAATGTATACAATGAACAAAATAGGCGATATAAGATGAACACAACAAATGTGCCAAACACAAACACAAACACAAATAAATGATCACAGAGTTCGGTCACCCTCGACATTCGTCTCCGCTCCTCACCCTCGAGGAGAATCTCCACTACCAATTATAAAAACTACACAATCAGTTTTCAGCGCTCACTGATAAATATTTACAACTCATACTTTTGTCAATACATAACACACCCTCTAAGTATTGGCCTAGCCTGTGTCACCTTCCTCAAGTGCTCAGAATTACGACATCTCCCTAGGATTTATAACCGATGCCACTCCTCTTGGAATTGACCTCGTCTCTCACCAACCACTTCTCTCGATGTCCGTATGTATTAGAACGTGCTCTCAACAATGAAGTGTAAATACAAAGGGTTTGTTCTCTAATACAATGTGAGAACAAAATTAAGATCACTCTCAATGTTACAACCCCACAACCCAATAATATACTATATGTGAAAATACTTAAGCTCAAAGGGTGTGTGTGTGTAACCAATGAGTATAAATAAAATCAAACTCAAATTAATCTAACAAGTAAGAATATAACAATTAAAATATACACAAGCTAGATAATGAGTTTAAGAAAACTTTTCTAAGCAAAGAGGGTTAAAGAATTGAGTTTGAACTCCCTCAAGGATGAAACTTGAAATCCTCCTCTTTGTGAAACTTTCTTCACAAAAATAAACACTTGATTTTTCTTCTAAAACAAAACATGCAAAACTTATTTTAAACTTCTCTTGGATAGTTCTTAGTGTTGAGGACTGAGGGGTATATATAGGCTCTCAAACAAACACAGAAAATCCAAGAAAAAAAATCACAAAATAACAAAATCTGGAAAACTAGCCATTATTGCAAAGGTCACAATGTCGTTCGACCGGTGGTCAATGGTCAGTCCACCGAAGGGTGTCAATTGGTCGACCGATACAAGTATGTTAGTCGATTGAAAAACCCTGAGAATAAATGCTAAAAAAAACTATCTATGGTCGGCCGACCGACGGGTATGACCCGGTCGACCGAAAACTGATACATACTCAGATACTGAAATTATTTTGAAATCTGACTTTATAAATTCAATTTAAAATATCAAATAACTCTAAAAATAGTTAAATTTTGGTAAATGTTTATAAATATGAAAATAAACATGTTAAAGAAGAAATTTTTGAAATATCATTTCTCATTTGTGAAAACTCGGTATTTTCAAATGTGTTAAAAATACGAGTTCGTTTAAAACACTTGATTTTGAAAAAATAACTTCAAACAAGTTTGAAAATACTTTTAACTAGATTAATGTGTTAGACCCTAGAGGAGGGGTTGATTAGGGTCTTATGCTAATCTAATCTGATTTTATGCCAATTAAAACTTATTAATAAATTATTCTTGCAAGATAGATATACAATATGTTATGAACAAGAATATGTAATATGAACAAATATACAATATGTTATGAACAAGAATATGTAATATGAACAAAGAGATATATCCTATATGGTGAAATATATGTAAGAATATATAAACACAAGTGTAAATAAATCAATAAAGAGATGAAATCGATATATGATGTGAGCACAAATAAAGATGAACGCCAATCAAACACAAACACACAATATGTTCATGAGGTTCGGTCCCCACGACCTACGTCCCCGCTCCTCACCTTGAGGAGATCTCCACTATCACAACCCGGTTTGGAAGCCGGAACTTCTACACACTTGGTTTTTAAGCTCACTGAAAACTCTCACAATCAAACACTATGCAATCACACTATACACACTAAGTGTTGGTCTCTAGCCCGTGTCCTCCTCCTCAAGTGCTCGGATACAACCTCTCCCTAGGTTCATCAATCGACGCCACTCCTCTTGGATTTGACCCCGTCTCTCACCACACACTTCTCTTGGTGTACAAGTGTATTACAAGTGATACTCACAATATAATCTCAATTACAATGTTTTGTTCTCTATAATGAATAAGAACACAATAAAGCTCACTCTCACTAATTCACACACCAATACCCACTAATATATTGTATGAAATAATCTAAGCTCAATAAGGGTGTGTGTGTGATAAATGAGAATAATGAAATTCTAACTCAATTTAATATGGCAAGATATCAATATGAAATTGACAATCAATAAGCTATATAAAAGAGTTTAGAAAAACTTCTCTATAAATATAAAGAACTGAAGAAATGATGATGAGGATGAATTCCTCAATTGAAATTGAAAGCTTCTTCTTTGTGTAAAATTTCTCTTTTGAAACAAAACTTGAAACAACGCTTTAAACACCTCTTAAACACTTGTAAACTTAATTAAACAAATCTCTAGGTTGGTCAGAATGTTAAATGCACTAAGGTATTTATAACAACCCAAAACATTAGTAAGAACCCAAGTAAAAGGACCAAAAAGCCAGAAGAAGACAAAAACTAAAAGTAGCCGTTACAGTGTTATGAGTCGGTTTAGTACTGTTCATGAGTCGAGTCATAAGTAGCCATTACAGGCTAAAAACCAACTTATGGGTCGACTCATAAAATTCATGAGTCGACTCATAAACCATGGGTCGACTCATAAAATCATAAGTCGACTTAGCAGAAACAAAACACACTTTCCAGCACAGTTTATGAGTCGACTTATGACAAACATAAGTCGACTCAACCTGATGGGTCGACTCATGATGTTTGTGAGTCGACTCATCAGAAATAAATTGTAAACTACGCAGCAGTTTGTGAGTCGACTCAATATTATTCATGAGTTGACTCATAAACATGTACACAAAAAAGTTCAACTTTGAACCTTGTTAAAAAATATCAAATAAATACTAAAAAATGTAAAACTTTGGAAATAGTTTATAACCATGATATTAAACATATTTGTGAAGAGATTTTGGAAATTACATTTGCCATTTGTAAAAGATCATCGTTTTAGCAAATGTGCACATATATGTGTAAACATGTAAACATATACATTTGATTTTGATAAAGAGGTGTATTGTAAAACTTTTGTAAAATGTTTTTATAAACAGTATACAATATAATCATGATGTTAAACCAAAGCCACATTGTTTTCACGAAGCGAAACAATTGTGTGTGTATAATTATATATTGAGCTAAGAAAATAACACACGATATATACAATAATACTTAAATAATTGTAAACATTGCTGATCTGGATCTTTAACTATGATATAAACCTGTAATAAGCCACAATCACTAAGAAACAAAATTAGTTATAAATTGTTTGTAAAATCATTAAAACAAAACAAGAGTGGAGGTTCAAAACCAGAACCCTAAAAATCTCCCCCCTTTTGATGATGACAAACAATTCATTATATAAATCATGAAATACAAATAGCTCAATACTCATAAACCACAAACCAATACCATTTCTCTCCCTTTTGGAAACATCAAAAAGAGGAATAGTGGAGCAAGGCTCCCCCTACATTTATGTATAGGTTAGAAAAAAAACAAACAAATAGGAGCTACGCTCCCCTTGTCAGAAAAGAAACATGAGTGAGGATATTCATATGGAACACAAACATGATAGAGCATATGATCATCATATAATATATAAGCTCCCCATCAAGTGTGAAAACACGCATAAATTTAAAAGAAACAGATTTACTAGGCTATTACATACCAAGTTCAACACATATTTTCAAACCATGTCCAACATGAAGCAAATCAAGTGCAAGTTAAATATTACATGCCAACGTAAATAAAAGTTTGCCAACACAACATAAACCAAAATATCATATTGTTTAACACAGGTCAAGAAGGAACTTCAAGCATTCGATGATCTTGGACCCGAAGAAGGATGGGGTTGTTGCAAAAGATTTATGATCTCATCAAATCTACTATGAATGGAGGCAATGTCAACTTCTCTTTCACTCCTCAAGGAGGCTATCTCTTTCCTTAATTCCACCTGGGTCTTTTCAACCTCTCCAAGTCTCATGCTAATATCAAGTTCATTGTATTCAATCCTCTGAAATCTCACTTGGTCACTATAGTAATATTCAGTCAACAAAGTGGAAAGATCTTCTATATGGCTTAGTTCAGAAGAATCTGTGGAGGAATGATAATACTCATGAGGAGGTTCATGTATAGGAGATTTAGGAGAGGGCCTACGAGCAGAATGATCATTCAATGCCATTAATGTGGTAGGAATTTTCATCCGATGAAGAGCAGTAATATCAAAAAGAGGTCGGATATCAAAAGAAGTCCCATCAGATAGGTCAACAATAAAATATTTGAAAATTTTTGTAAGAAGACCACCAAAGGGAATGAAAGTGGAGGGACCAGAAGCAATGATATCAAACATAACATGTCCCCATTAAACATCAACATTTCGCAGAATGGCATAGATACCCCTAGTAAGTGTTGGCCTTCTTGTTTTGATGGTGATTTAGCAAACAATTTACATCTAATATTGTTTGTCTAGTGTTTGTGTTTTCGTATTTATTCTAGGCAAACAACGCGTTGGAGGATGGATGGAATAGAGCTTCAACGATCATATCCAAAGGAGGTTGGCGGAATGTCGGTGAAGCTCATGCAATTCTAGTTCAAGATCCAAGTTCAACTTCATCCGCAAGTATACCAAGTCGAGCTTATTGAAGATCAAGATCTAGCTTGGGTAACTAAGTATAGGTTTTATATTATGTGTGTTAAGTACGTTAAGCTCAATATCTATACACACACATTTATTCGTTTGTTTGTATATATATATAGTTATATAGTTATATATATATATATATAGTTATATATATATACATAAATTTTGGTTTCTATGCATATATATAGTTATATACATTTATATACATGCATGGTTTTGGGTTTTCATGTTTATAAATATGAAATCACATATTTCATATTTAATATTGTGTTTTTAAAAACATTGCATAGAATATGCAATTTTGTGAAAATTCTATATTCTTAGTTTTTGGACTTAACAATAATCATATACATATTTTATTAAGTCTATATAATCATTGTGTAAAGTTTCAAAACATGGTTTAACCTAAATGTCAAAATTCACATGTTTACATTTTCGTGTTTTGAACTATTTTGCAAAATGATGATTTTTCACAAATGGGAAATGCAATTTGGAAAATTCTTTTTGTAACATGTTCATTTACATGTTTATATACATTTCACAAAGTTTTATTATTTTTGGACTTCATTTGTTATTTTTAACAATTTTCCAAAGTCTGAAAATTCTGTATTCTTAGTTTTTGGACTTAACAATAATCATATACATATTTTATTAAGTCTATATAATCATTGTGTAAAGTTTCAAAACATGGTTTAGCCTAAATGTCAAAATTCACATGTTTACATTTTCATGTTTTGGCCTATTTTACAAAATGATGATATTTTTCATTTGGGAAGTCATTTTTAGAAACCAGTCAATGTAGCATGTTTATTATCATGTCTACAATCATTCTCCAAAGTTTTATATTTTTTGGAATTTATTTGATATTTTTAAACAGTATTTTAAAATCAGAAAAATAGTTTTCAGACTTCATTTTCATGTATCAGTCCTCAGTTGACCGCACCGGTCGACCGCACCTGTGTTCGTTCGTCAGTGGGCAGCAGAGAGTTTGTCAGTCGACCGCCGCGGTTGACCGAGAGCTCGAGACTTCCTACAGTCGACCGCACCGGTCGACCGAAGAAGTCTCTGCTCGTTTTCTCAGTTTGGGATCTGGATCGCGGTCGAGTCTCTGCTCGTTTTCTCAGTTTGGGATCTGGATCGCGGTCGACCGCGAATTTTTTCGGTTGACCGCCGTTCTGTCAGTTCTGTTCCAATGGCTATTTTTTGTTACCGTTGGCTGGGGCTTTTTTGTCATTTGTTTGGGGTTTTTGCTGTTGTTTCCTCTTTCTATATAAACCCCCAAACCCCCTTCTATCTCAGTAACCATGAGAGTGTTTTAAACAAGTTAAAGAATGTTTTAAACAAGGGTTTATGGTTGGTTTGAGTTTGGTTTAAAGCTATTTTGGCTTTCACAAGTGGAGGAGATCATCTTCTTGTTTGGGCTTCAATCTCCATCTCTCCATCTTATTATTCAGAGAAGAATCTCTAAACTCATTTCTAGCTATTTATTATTTTGTTTATAATTTCTATATGCTAGATTTTAATTGAGTTTAGTTTTAATTTATTGAATCTCATTGTTACACAAACCCACTTGAGCTTATTGTATTTGCATTCATAATATATTTGGGGTTACGAGAGATTGTAACATTGAGTTGTGCTACGTTGAGTTCTCATCTATTGTAGAGCACAAATCATTTGTTATATTGTGAGATTGTAAAGTTTTCGGTTAGCTAGAAAACCGAGTGTGTTGTGAAGTTTTTGGTGAACTAGAAAACCGAGTGTGAGGAGTGACGTTGATCGGTGAGCGTTGAAAACCGACACTGTGAGGTGTAAACGTTATTCGGGTGAGCGTAGAAAACCCGGTTGTGATAGTGGATTTCTCCCCGAGATGTCTCATTGCTGTTTACATTGCTTATCCTAGCTCATTTACATTGTGGTATTTCATTCTTGCTAGGATAACTTGTTAATTTGTTTTAATTGGCATTTAATCGGATTAGATTAGCATAAGACCCAATCCCCCCCCCCTCTAGGGTCTAACAATTAGTATCAGAGCTTGGTGCTCTTTGATTTAAGGTCTAATCGCCTTGAGTTAAAGATCCAAGTTATCTCTTTGTGCTAATCTTGTTTTGATTATATTTGTATCTTACTTGCATATTTTTACAAATTATGGATATGAATGATGCATCTTGTTTAGGCTATGATTCTAGTGTTTCTCCTAAATTCAATGTTTTCCCTTATGCTCAATGGTGTTTTAGATTCAAAATATTTGTTCAATCTAAAAATATCAATTTATGGGAAATCATTGATTGTTCTTATATTGTACCCACATTGGAGAAATCCAAGTGGAATAAACATGATAAAAAGATGTTTATTATGAACAAGCTTATGTTAGAATTTTTATTAAATGCATTTGATTCATTTATGTCTAACAAGCTTGATTCTTTTGATAGTGCTTATACCTTATGAAAATTTATTGAAGCACATCAAGGAGACTTGGAGGCGATCCTACAAGCTTTGGAGGATCCCGCTTCAAGTTCAAAAGGAGCATCATGCACACGGCCACTAGGCAATAGCCCTAGTGAGGTTTACGAGTTCGAAACCATAAATGATTTACCTAATGATGAACTTGCTTGTGCTAGTGAAAAATTATTGCATGCCTTTAACAAATTACAAAATGATTTTATTGATTTAAAAATCAAGCATGAAGATTTAAAATCTGATCATGAGAAGTTAGCTTCCAAATTTGATATCATTTCTCAAGAAAGTATTGCTCTTCAAGAAAACAATGATATGTTAAATTTGGAAAATAAAAATTTGAAGTTGGATATTGCTAACTTGACTCATGATAAAGATAATACCATGTTAGAAGTAAAGAACATACAAAATGATACTGCTTCTTTTATAAATAACTATTTATGTTCTACTTCTAAAAGTGCATATGTGCCTAAAAATGACGACTTGAATCTTATGAAAAAATACATTTCATCTTTAGATTCAACTTTAAAAATATGCTTTGATAATCATAAGAGGCTTATGAATATGTGTGCCAAGTCTAAGTCATCATCTACTCATTATGCACACATATATAGCAAAATTTACAAATGCTCTATTTACGGCCGAAAATGTCATTTATCTAAATTCTGTTATGATGCACACAAACATAAGAATTCTAATGCTCCTTGTACATCTCATGTAGCTTCTTCATCTTGTACACTTACACATTCACATGCTCATTCTCACAAAGTTCATCATAAGCATGCTAGTGTGTTCAAGTGTGATCATTGTGGTCGTTTTGGTCACTTGGCAAAATATTGTTTTGATTTGAAATAGATATTTTATTTGCCAAATGTTTCTAGTAGACCACATGTTTTTAAATGTGATGTTTGTGGTAGATTTGGCCATTTGGCGAAGTTTTGTTATGATTTGAAAAAATATTCAAACTTGCCAAATTTCTCAAGTAAACCACCTTTGTTTAATAATGTTTCTAATGTTTTCCGTGCACGAGCTAATGGTCCATAAAAACAAATGGATCTCTTTCATTGCACATATTACAATCGGAAGGGTCATTTGAGCGATTATTGCTTTGACCGTGTTAGTGCACTACATGCGCCTAAGAGGGTTCATAACCCTAAGGCTTTGAGCTTAAATGATAGGGGTCATGTCCCTAAATCTTTTGGTACCAAAATTCTTGGGTACCAAAACAAATTTAAATTTTAAACCAAGAATTTTAATGTTTTTATCTTTCTTTTTATTGGTTTTGAAAATTATGCTTTAAAATATTTTGGTTATGAAAACAATTTTTCTTGTATCAAATCTTTTGTTTTCATGATTATTATTTTTGTTTTGATGAGAGGACTATATTTATATAACCCTCCGGAGTTATTAGGTGTTTATTCCCAAATCTTGTTTACCGGATGCTAAAATGTTTACATGGGTTGATACTAGCTCAATAGCTAGATATAATTGCCTCTCTTGATTTTTGAAAATCAATGATGGTTTGGTTTTATGTTCTTGTATGATTTACTTGTAATTTATGATTTTATTTGATTGATTTGTTTTCATTTGAAAACATTTTGCATGATTCTCATGCTCTTTTTTCTTTTGATTTCATAAATCTATTTTATACATGGTTTTTATATTAGTGTAATGAGATACTTCTTTCATATTAACATATTTATATGTGTTCTCATTATCTTTTTTTGTATGTGAGTTATGTTTAGTATGTTTTTAATCTACGCTTTCTCACATATGTATGCCTTAGCATTCATTTCATATATTCTATATGGCATTTTGATAGGAGGAGCAATACCTATATCTTTCTATGTGTTTTACTCACCTATGCTTAATGATAGGGGGAGCTTTCGCTCTCTTATTCCTTTTGTCCCATTTTTGATGTTGTCAAAGGGAGAGAAATATTGTGAGTATACAATTCCTTGTTTATATGCAAGTGTATTATCTTGTATATGTTCATTTCCTTCATGCATATATTCCTTTTTGTAAATTGTTTGACATCATCAAAAAGGGGGAGATTGTTGGCCTTCTTGTTTTGATGGTGATTTAGCAAACAATTTACATCTAATGTTGTTTGTCTAGTGTTTGTGTTTTCGTATTCATTCTAGACAAACAACGCGTTGGAGGATGGATAGAATAGAGCTTCAACGATCATATCCAAAGGAGGTTGGCGGAATGTCGGTGAAGCTCATGCAATTCTAGTTCAAGATCCAAGTTCAACTTCATCCGCAAGTATACCATGTCGAGCTTATTGAAGATCAAGATCTAGCTTGGGTAACTTAGTATAGGTTTTATATTATGTGTGTTAAGTACGTTAAGCTCAATATCTATACACACACATTTATTGGTTTTTTTGTATATATATATATAGTTATATATATATATAAGTTTTGGTTTATATGCATATATATAGTTATATATATACATACATATGTTTTGAGTTTTTATGGTTATATATATGAAATTCTATATTTCATATTTTCTATTATGTTTTTGAAAACATTGCATAGAATATGCAATTTTGTGAAAATATTGTTTTCTTAGTTTTTGGACTTAACAATAATCATATCCATATTTTATTAAGTCTATATAATCATTGTGCAAAGTTTCAAAACATGGGGAAGTCCTTTTTGGAAACCAGTCATTGTAGCATGTTTATTATCATGTCTACAATCATTCTCCAAAGTTTTACATTTTTGGAATTTATTTGATATTTTTAAACAGTGTTTTAAAATCAGAAAAACAGTTTTCAGACTTTATTTTCATGTTTCAGTCCTCGGTCGACCGCACCGGTCGACCGCACCTGTGTTCATTCGTCAGTGGGCAGTAGAGAGTTTGGGGGGGCCGCGCCGCGGTCGACCGAGAGCTCGAGACTTCCCACGGTCGACCGCACCGGTCGACCGAAGAAGTCTCTGCTCGTTTTCTCAGTTTGGGATCTGGATCGCGGTCGACCGCGAATTTTTTCGGTCGACCGCCGCTCTGTCAGTTCTGTTCCAACGGCTATTTTTTGGATGATATTTTTCATTTGGGAAGTCCTTTTTCGAAACTAGTTGTTGTAGCATGTTTATTATCATGTCTACAATCATTGCTGTTGTTTTTCAACCTATCTAAGAAGTTTTTAAAACATGTTTTAAACAAGGGTTTAAAGTGTGTTTAAGGGTTTGTTTTGTTTGTGAAGAAGTTTTCACAAGTGGAGGAGATCATCTTCTTGTTTGGGCTTCAATCTCCATCTCTCCATCTTATTATTCAGAGAAGAATCTCTAAACTCATTTCTAGCTATTTATTATTTTGTTTATAATTTCTATATGCTAGATTTTAATTGAGTTTAGTTTTGATTTATTGAATCTCATTGTTACACACACCCACGTGAGCTTATTGTATTTGCATTCATAATATATTTGGGGTTGTGAGAGATTGTAACATTGAGTTGTGTTACATTGAGTTCTCATCTATTGTAGAGAACAAATCATTTGTTATATTGTGAGATTGTAAAGTTTTCGGTTAGCTAGAAAACCGAGTGTGTTGTGAAGTTTTCGGTGAACTAGAAAACCGAGTGTGAGGAGTGACGTTGATCGGGAGCGTTGAAAACCGACACTATGAGGTGTAAACGTTATTCGGCGTGAGCAGTAAACCGCGGTTGTGATAGTCGATTCTCCCCGGGATGGGGAGCGAAGACGTAGGAACGGAAGGTCCGAACTCCGTGATCATTTGAGTGTGTTGGTTTTGTCATTGGTGTATTGCTTTTGCATTTATCTTATATCGTCAATTGTGCATTGCTCATTTATTTCATCCACTATCTAGTTCATTTTGTTTACCCTTGTGTTAGTTTATATATCTTGCACATACGATTGCCTATATCTCTTGTTAGATATATCTTGTTGTTCATATTGTTTATCCTAGCTCATTTATTGTTGTATTTCATACTTGCTAGGATAACTTGTTAATTAGATTTAAATTGCATAATAATCGGATTAGATTAGCATAAGACCCTCCCCCCCCCCCCCCCCTCTAGGGTCTAACAGTAAGATCTTGAGAATAATGATTATATCCCCCAGATTTTGGAATCAAATTATAAGAGATGATACGTCCAACAATGGTAGCCAAGTCAGACACATTTTTAGCATCTATTGGAAGGCTTTTGCAAGGAAGAGTCATAAGGGTTTCAACACCGGAATTATCATATGAAACATCATACAGAAAGGTGTCACCTCGAGGGATGCCAATGATCTCAGATAGACGGTCAACTGTGAAATGAATATGGCTATTTTTGACATAGGAAGTGATAAAATGGGGTCTATTCTCAGGAGCAAATGGTACAAGATTTGCGTAAAACACACGCACAATATGGGGGTAAAGTTTTTCGGAGCGCTGATCAGAGACAAAATCAGCGAGTTTAGTAGCAAAGAAAAATTATTCCAGAGAAAAGTGACCAAAGTCATCGAATTTAACATATCTACCAGGGAACAATTTTAACTGAAAAAGAGCATGGTATTTTTCAATTAAGGCAGTACTATTTAGAAATTATTTGTAATGTGCATTGCTACGTTCTGGAGGTGAAGATGCACGATCACGAGAAAGAAGGGCTTTACCTTTGGAAGTTCTAGGGCGTTTGGTTGAAGCACTGACCATTGATAGAAATGAAACCCTAGAAAAGTAAATGAAAAGGGAAAGGGGTTATACCGAATAGAGGAGAGATACAGGCACAAGGAAGACCGAGTGCAGATGACGATTACTGGAGAGGAAGGGTCGACTGGCGATGATGAGTCGGCTGGTGATGAAGGTTGACTAGGAAAGAAGAACTGGCTGGAGGAAAGATGAAAGAAGGAGGAGAAAGAAGGTAAGCCAGGGCTTTGAAAGGAGATCAACGGTCCAGATTTGGTCAAAGTGATAAGTGTAGACTCAGGATTAAGGCAGGCAAACGGGTCGGGTCCTAAATCATCTCAAATCCAAAAACAAAAAGAATCAGAGACCCTAAAAACAGTCACCTGAAGGTTGACTTGCAGTCGACTAAGGGATGTGAGTCGACCCTGAGTCGACTTAAAATTGAAACCCAAGTTTTTACAGAAATTCTGAAGTAGGACTCTTCCACTTGAAAAAGTTTTAACAAAGAAATGATTCGACAAGAATTTTGAGTTATAAAAATCTACACATAGATCTTAATTAAACTTTAAATGTTTATTGAAATATAAAAATTTAAGTCAAAAACAAGAGCAACAATCAAAAAGAAAAATTTCTTAAGAAATGGAAATTAAGCATATTTTGGTACCCAAATATTTTTTGTACCAATAGGGTTAGGGACATGACCCCTATCATTTAAGATCAAGGCCTTTGGGTTATGAACCCATTTGGGCATGTATGGTGCATGGATACGGTCAAAACAAAATTCGTATACATGACCTTTTCGATTATAATGAGTGCAATGAAAGGGTCTAACTGGTATGTGTTGACCAACATAAGGTGCACGAAAATCATTTGCAAAAATAGGTTTATCTTTGAAGTTATTTTGCAAACGAGAAACCTTCTTCAAATCAAAATAAAATTTGGTCAAATGACCCAAATGACCACAAAAATCACATTTGTACACATGAGCATGTTTATGATTTACATTATGTGTGTGTACATGTGTATGAGATGAAGAAGCTTGATGGGATGCACAATCATGAATAGGCTTGTCAAGCTTTTGTCCATTATGACAAAATTTGGCTATATGGCCTTTAAGACCATAAATATAACATTTGTAAATTTTGTCATACATGTGTGCATAGCGTGTAGGTTTCTTAGAAGAATTAACATAGTACTTTGCACACATGTCCATAAGCTTTTTGTTATTCGCAATACAAGTGTTTAGTGTTGAATCTAAGGTCGATATGCGTTTTTTCATTTGATTCAACTCATTATTGTGCATACAAGCATTGCAACTAGAAGTAGGATAAACATAATCATTTACCATAGAGTTTAATTTATTTTTACTAATCTCTACTTCTAAATAGAGTTTAATTTATTTTTACTAATCTCTACTTCTAACATGGCATCACATTTTTCATGAAGCAATCTAGTATTTTCTAATCTCAAATTTTCTAATCTCTACTTCTAACATGGCATCACATTTTTCATGAAGCAATCTAGTATTTTCTAATCTCAAATTTTCATTGCATTCTTTAATATTTATATTTTTATTTGCAATGAGATCAAACTTAGTAACTAGTGTTTTATGAGAGGAATTCATATTATCATGCTTACTTTTCAATTCAATATAACTATTGAATAATTTTTCAAATTCATGCGCAAGCTCATCAAAAGTAATATCATCATCGTTGTCAAGCTCGTGTACCTCACTAGGTCTATCACTGATAATTACATTTTATTATAATTTTATACCCTCATTATCTATATATGAATAAATATGCCACTAATAATTGTTTTTATCTTTAAATGCAGGTTAATGAAGAATAAATCCTAAAAATCTCATCTTTCAACAAAGTCCCCTTGATTTAATGAAGAAATGCCAAAGCCAAAAAGAAGAAATGCCAAATTGTCCAAAATCCCGAAGCTAAAAAAAAAAATACCAAAGCGAAAGCCAAGAAGAAAAAAAAGCCAAAGTCCAAAAGCCCAAGCCCAAATACAAGAGGAGCTGTGAACATCACATTGGAGAGGACCTCACATCGATGCCAGCATCGATGGGGGCATCGATGCTAGCATCGATACGCCTATGCCGGCATCGATACCATCGGCCAGGCAGTTACAATCCAAAGGCTAAAATTTGTTATTTTTGGATAAGATTTTAATCCAAGGGCTCTCATTCACTGATGTTTATTATAAATAGGGGTAGAGAGTAAGGGGTTAGAGGTGTGAAAAATTTTGTAACTCTATTTGGAGAGGAGGGTTACTCTTAATTGAGAAGACCTTCTAAATTTGTAACTTTTGTTGCAATTAATAAAAGAATTTTTCTCCACTTTAAATTTTTATTTTCTTCTCTTGTTGGATGATGAAGATGGAGATGAAAATCAATGTGAAGGTTTGCTTTCCTTTTTTTCTCTCTTTTATTTCTTTTTAGTAATTTCTTTATTATTGCTTATCAGTTAGATTTACATTCATGCTTGTAGTATAGATTTATTTTTTTGTTTTTTATTTCTTTTGCACATTAATTTGTAGAGTAGATTTATTTTCTTGCATTTAATTTTTATAATTTATTTTGTAGTTTAGATTTTAATTCTTTATAGTTAGATTTATTTCTTGTTCATAGTTTAGATTTTTCTTTTCTTTTTATTTTTGTAATTAGTTCTTTTTCTTATTGCTTTTATTTCTTAAGATGTGAAATTAATTCTTGTAGTAATTTTAGAATTGTATGAAACTAGTCTAATTTCCTTTATATTGTATGAATTATTCTCTTACACTTAAAATGATCATGTTTAGGATAATCAACTAGAGAACTAGTTGATAGAAGAAGAATTTGATAATCTATGCTTATCTTAAATGGTTTGATAGGTTATACTTATAAATTCTAGGATTACTATCTTGTTTTTGTTCTTATCATGATTTTTATTTTGACTTAGATGATAATTTGATAGGTTATACTTTACATAAATGGTTTGATAGTCTATACTTAATAAATCTAAATTGAAATATGACAAAAAGAGAATAGTTTGTATTTAATAATTGAGATTAGCTAGTGGATTCAATTCTAGATTTCTCATATCTTTAATTGAACCCTCCATCTTTTGTTTTCTTGATTTTTCCCTTTCTTGCTTTTTATTCTATTCTTTGATTCTTACTTCTTTTCGTTCAAATTCAATTTATTGTTACTTGCATATATTCAAAACAATCACTCTCACTCATCATAACTCTCACACTTATTCTTTAATTCTATTTTGTCACGCACACAACATAAGAACCAATTCCAATAATCTCTTAAAATCATCTTCCTTATGGGATCGATAACTTTTTATACTATAACTTGATCAATTGTGCACTTGTAATTTTGGTACATAATTATGTCGCATCAATCACCTAGTGGTCGTGTGCATGATCCTCCAATGGAACTTGAAGAGAAAGCCTCCAAAGCTTGTCGGATCGCCTCTATGTCCCCTTGATGTGCTTCTATAAATTTTCATAAATTGTAAGCACTATCAAAATGAACAAATTTGTTAGAAAATAATGAGTGAAATGCACTAAGCAAATATTCTAACAAAAACTTGTTCATATTAAACATTCTTTTATCATTTTTACTCCACTTGGATTTCTCCGAAGTGGGTACAATATAAGCATCTTCAATAACTTCCCATAAATTGAATTGTCCAGATCTAACAAATATATTAAATTTAGAACACCATTGGTCATAGGGGAAATTATCTACTCTAGGAGCAACATTTGGATCATAGCCTAAACGAAATGCATCCATATTCATGATATATATGTGAAAGCAATATACAAATAAAATCAAAACAAGATTAGCAAAAAAGATAACTTGGATCTTTAACTCAAGGTGATTAGACTTTAAATCAAAGAGCACCAAGCTCTGATACCAAATGTTAGACCCTAGAGGGGGGTGATTAGGGTCTTATGCCAAGCTCTGATACCAAATGTTAGACCCTAGAGGGGGGTGATTAGGGTCTTATGCTAATCTAATCCGATTTTATACTAATTAAAACTTATTAATAAATTATTCTTGTAAGATAGATATACAATATGTTATAAACAAGAATATGCAATATGAAGAAAGAGATATATCCTATATGGTGAAATATATGCAAGAATATATAAACACAAGTATAAATAAATGTGACACAATAAAGAGATAAAATCGATATATGATGTGAGCACAAATAAAGATGAACGCCAAGCAAATACAAACACACAATATGTTCACGAGGTTCGGTCCCCACGACCTACGTCCCCGCTCCTCACCTTGAGGAGATCTCCACTATCACAACCCGGTTTGAAAGCCGGAACTTCTACACACTCGGTTTTTAAGCTCACCGAAAACTCTCACAATCAATCACTATGCAATCACACTATACACACTAAGTGTTGGTCTCTAGCCCGTGTCCTCCTCCTCAAGTGCTCGGATACAACCTCTCCCTAGGTTCGTCAACCGACGCCACTCCTCTTGGATTTGACCCCGTCTCTCACCACACACTTCTCTTGGTGTACAAGTGTATTACAAGTGATACTCACAATATAATCTCAATTACAATGTTTTGTTCTCTATAATGAATAAGAACACAATAAAGCTCACTCTCACTAATTCACACACCAATACCTACTAATATATTGTATGAAATAATCTAATCTCAATAAGGGTGTGTGTGATAAATGAGAATAATGAAATTCTAACTCAATTAAATATAGCAAGATATCAATATGAAATTGACAATCAATAAGCTATATAAAAGAGTTTAGAAAAACTTCTCTATAAACACAAAGAACTAAAAAATGATAATGAGCATGAATTCCTCAACTGAAATTGAAAGCTTCTTCTTTGTGTAAAACTTCTCTTTTGAAACAAAACTTGAAACAATGCTTTAAACACCTCTTAAACACTTGTAAACTTAATTAAACAAATCTCTGGGTTGGTCAGAATGTTAAATGCACTGAGGTTTTTATAACAACCCAAAACATCATCATGAACCCAAGTAAAAGGACCAAAAAGCCAGAGGAAGACAAAAACTGAAAGTAGCCATTACAGTGTTATGAGTCGGCTCAGTACTGTTAAAAAGCCAGAGGAAGACAAAAACTGAAAGTAGCCATTACAGTGTTATGAGTCGGCTCAGTACTGTTCGTGAGTCAACTCATAAGCAGCCGTTACAAGCTAAAAACCAACTTATGGGTCGACTCATAAAATTCATGAGTCGACTCATAAACCACGGGTCGACTCATAAAATCATGAGTCGACTTAGCAGAAACAAAACACACTTTCCAGCACAGTTTATAAGTCGACTTATGACAGACACGAGTCAACTCAACCTGATGGGTCGACTCATGATGTTTGTGAGTCGACTCATCAGAAACAAATTGTAAACTACGTAGCAGTTTGTGAGTCGACTCAATATTGTTCATGAGTCGACTCATAAACATGTACACAGAAAATTTCAACTTTGAACCTTGTTAAAAAATATCAAATAAATACTAAAAAATGTAAAACTTTGGGAATAGTTTATAACCATGATATTAAACATATTTGTGAAGAGATTTTGGAAATTACATTTGCCATTTGTAAAAGATCATCATTTTAGCAAATGTGCACATATGTGTAAATATGTAAACATATACATTTGATTTTGATAAAGATGTGTATTGCAAAACTTTTGTAAAACGTTTTTATAAACAGTATACAATGTAAACATGATGTTAAACCAAAGCCACATTGTTTTCACAAAACCAAACAACTGTGTGTGTATAAGTATATATTGAGCTTAGAAAATAACACACGATATATACAATATTACCTAAATGATTGTAAACATGGTTGATCTGGATCTTTAACTCTGGTATAAACCTGTAATAAGCCATAATCACTAGGAAACAAAATTAGTTATAAATTGTTTGTAAAATCATCAAAAGAAAACAAGAGTGTAGGTTCAAAACCAGAACCCTAACATAATGGACTTTATAAAAGATATAAATAGTTATATTTAGTCATTAATCCATATCACAATATTTTACAAATTGGTAAAACATACGACCTTGTTGAAACTTGATTTTGATGAATTTATTCCAAACAAGTTTTAAAACACTTTCCAATAGGTTTATATACTTGAGAAAAGATATAAAATTATGTTGTTAAGTATATAATCGAAAATGAAAATAAATCAAAATAAATGTGTGCGATATGAATTTTGAGCTCTAAGTATAAACTTAGAAAGTATAAACCTAAAACACATTATTGTAATCACATTTTATTATAATTTTATACCCTCATTATCTATTTTATATGAATAAATATGCCACTAATAACTGTTTTTATCTTTAAATGCGGGTTAATGAAGAATAAATCCCAAAAATCCCATCTCTCAACAAAGGCACCTTCAGTAAATGAAGAAATGAAGGAAAAGAGAAATCAAGAAGCCTATTAGAAAATCAATTGTTAATTTATCCAACAGCCCAAAGCCAAAAGAAGAAAACATCAACAGAAGCCCAAAGGAAAGTTAAGAAGCTAATGTGAAAAACCAAACCAAAAGCCCAAGCCCAAGAACAAGGAGAATTATCGGACAGCAATCTGAAAGAGGTACACATCGATGCTAGCATCGATGCCCGTATCGATGCCAGCATCGATACCCTTATCGATGCTGGTATCGATACCATCGTACAGTCAGTTACGAATTAAAGGCTGAAATTTATTGTTTTTGGGTAAGATTTTAATCCAATGGCTCTCATTCACTGATGTTTACTATGAATAGGGGTAAAGAGTAAGGGGTTAGAGGTGTGAAAAATTTTGTAACTCTATTTGGAGATGAGGGTTATCCTTAATTGAGAAGACCTTCCAAAAATTATAACTTTTTGTTATAATCAATAAAAGAATTTTTCTCCACTTTAAATTTTTCTTTTCTTATCTTTGTTGAATGATGAAGATGGAGATGAAGATCAATTTAAATGTTTGCATTTATTTTATTTTTCTCTTTTATTTCTTTTTAGTAATTTCTTTATTATTGCTTATTAGTTAGAATTACATTCATGCTTGTAGTGTAGATTTATTTTCTTGTCTTTTTATTTTTTTTACACTTTAATTTGTAGAGTAGATTTATTTTCATACATTTAATTTTTGCAATTTATTTTATAGTTTAGATTTTTATTCTTTGTAGTTAGATTTATTTTTTTTGTTCATAGTTTAGATTTTTCTTTTCTTTTTATTTTTGTAATTAGTTCTTTTTCTTCTTGCTTTTATTTCTTAAGATGTGAAATTAATTCTTGTAGGAATCTTAGAATTGTATAAAACTAGTCTAATTTCCTTTATATTGTATGAATTATTCTCTTGCACTTAAATATTCATGTTTAGGATAATCAACTAGAGAACTAATTGGTAGAAGAAGAATTTGATAATCTATGCTTATCTTAAATGGTTTGATAGGTTATGCTTATGAATTCTAGGATTACTATCTTGTTGTTATTCTTATCATGAATTGTAATTTTGAGTTACATGATAATTTGATAGGTTATACTTTCCTTAAATGGTTTGATAGTCTATATTTAATAAATCTAAATTAAAATATAATAAAAAGAGAATAGTTTGTATTTTATAATTGAGATTAGCTAGTGGATTCAATTCTAGATCTCTTATATCTTTAATTGAATCCTCCATCTTTTGTTTTCTTGATTTTCTCTCTTTTTATTCTTACTTTTTATTTTATTCTTTGATTCTTTCTTCTCTCCTCTAAAATTCAATTTATTGTCACTTGCATATATTCAAAACAATCACTCATCATATCTCTCTCCATAATCACACTTATTCTTTAATCCTATTTTTGTCACGCACAAAACATAAGAACCAATTCTAATAATCTCTTAAAATCACCTTCCTCATGGGATCGATACTTTTATACTATAACTTGACACGGTTGTGCACTTGTAACATTTTTGGTACATGTTTATGCCGCATCAAGTTTTTGACGCCGTTGTTAGGGAAGTTGCTAAAATAGGATTTTATTATTTTGGTTCTTTAACTTGTGTGTTTTCTTATGAAGGAACCGTTTGGAGCTTGAAAATCTTGGATTGAAGATCAAGAACTTGAAGAATTGCTTTTAGGTAACTCTTCTTTCTAGCATTTTCAATTCCACCCTTTTTTTAGCTTCACAATTAGAGACAATTAGGATTTTAAAAAAAGATTTTATTTTTGTTGACCATAATAAAATTTACCTTTCACTTGGACATTAACTAACAAGATAATTAATTCAAATAAGAGCTCTCTTCTCGCATTTGATTGTTGTTGACCATAATTTAAAAAAAAAGATTTTTTTTTCTATCCTTTTTAGTCGCTTTTAATTTCTAGAGTTGCATTTCATATAGTTGTAGGGTGTAAATTTGGATTTCCCGAAAACAGAGAGTTTCGTTTGTATTGATAAGAAAGCTTATTACAAACTAATGAATCAAAATTACAACAGAAGGAGAGGGAATGCCCTCTTTGTTTAGTGTGGGGACTTTAGGTGGCTACAGGATGCTTCGCTCGATGCTTATGTCGAGTCTGCTTCCCTTGGACCGTTCGATCGAGGTTGCTGGAGAGCTTCAGTACGCAGTAGAAGCTCGAGTCGATGGAGTTCGGGTCTGCTTAGTTCGCCGGCGATCGGAGCTCAGAACTAGGCAGTGGTGCTGTAATGCAAGGATTATGCAAAAAGCTTGGTCTCAATCGTATTGGGGATTGAGAACTAACAGTTCAATTAGCTGGTTTAACTATGAGCGAATCGCTTGCACGGCTAAATAGCTGAATCTCTTCTTCTTGACTTGGAAGAAAAGCTGAACTTGAACTGAACCCCTTCTTCCTGGGTGGAAGAAGTTCCTAAATAGCAGAGAGACGGCGTGGCCACTCCTTGAATCATGGGATGTGACCATATCCTGTTGAGAGACGTTTTGCCGCCTCTCGGTACTATGAATAGTCATTCGAGGGATTGTGCTTTATGTCTTGTCACATAGAATGGGAAGGCCCATCCTTGTATGTGAGGCAACGGCCACCCACTATTCGAGTGGATTTGACCAGCATTAATGAACCGCATTTATGAGTTCATAGATTGATCTGGCGTCTGTCCGATCATTCGTACTGTGTGTGGCCATTCGGCGTGCTTGGAGCATGGTGCCTTCTCCTTTCCGGTCAGGAGAGGCGGTGAAGTAGGTGTACAGTACTCGAGTGGGTCTGGCCAACTTGCCGAGTGTCGGCAGATCCAGCTCTCGACCTGGACGGGTGAGGTGAACCGCATTTATGAATGTTCAGGTGGATCTGACACCTGTCCGATCACTCGTACTGTGAACGGCTACTCGACGGTCATGGAGTACTGTCCTCTCTCCCCTCTCAGGTCGAGAGGGATGGAAAAGCCTGCGTCGGTACGTGGGATAGCGGATACTCAGCTGTACTGACAGCCAATGTTACATTAAACGCTGGGCGCTTCTAGGCGTCAGACTTGGCGCCCAGCGCTTAGTCGCCTAGGCGGGCGCTTAAGCGGTTTCTGGGTGTTTTTTTTCTTTCTTCATTTCAGTGGTGGTCGATGAGGTTTTGCTGAAGGTCGGAGGAGGTAGTGGAGGTGTTCATATTTGGAGGTTAATGGAGTTTGGAGGACGTGTAGGCTACGACACATAAAATCACAATCAATGCCTACATGGTGCAATCCACGTAAGCAGATAATGCTTCCCTAAACACTCGTAAAATCTAGGTGGGCATCCTAAATACCGTCTAGGCGCTAGGCGCTAGTTAGGCGGCCTAGGTACTGCCAAGGTCTAGGCGTACGCCTAAGCGGACTAGGCCGAGGTTTTTTAAAACAGTGCTGACAGCTTTGAGGTTTGCGGGCGGATTCGACTTTGGACTCGGGCAGGCGAGTTGTGTAAAGGTGAAATTCTGCTATCCCCAGTTGATTCTGACTCGTGCAGGCGAGTTGATCATTCAGGTGAATTTCTTGCAAGCCCACAGAGGTATTTTTTACCGTCTACAAGACCCCCTTCAAAGTTTTCAGACCTAAACCGGCTTGCGTGTGGTCTGGAATATTTTGAATGAAGAAGTTTTTGACAAAGCAAGCGCACTTGGTTTCTTTTAGGATTTTTAGCAAACCCTCAGCTATTAACGGGTTTGATATGCCTTTACCGATTACCATTTGAATCGGGCTATCCATACTATTCCCCTCAGTATGATGAGTTGCCAAGCAGTTTCTCTTAGGCTTGTCGCTAAGATTTCTGCTCTAACCCTTAGCCGTCTGAGGCGTGGGTTTAACCGTTCACGCGAGGTCATTCTTGGTTTTGTTCGTAATTTTACCTTTGAAGGCGAATGAGTCGTCAGGGCGAAATTCATCTTTGAGGGCCCAATTTCGTATGACTCGTGGGGTCAAGCCAAGTTTTCACAGGCGAGACCCCTCCGTTTCGGGCGGAACTGGATCCGATAGGAGATGAACCACGTGTCTGCTGATAGGGCCTCGTGTTTTCTGACTGAAACGATGCGGTCCTGTCAGGTCGTGGTGATCATGACTTGACGGTGCAACGTCAGCTTCGTTCATTTCGCCCCACGACTCATCGTGGCTGTGGTTTTCGAACCCAGCCGTTAGATCAAGTCGTGGTTTTGGTTCGGGTCTCAGGCTTTGACCGGCCTGTTCCCCTTTTTCGACGGCTCTTTCGCAACTGTAGAACGAATTGCGAAGGACAATCTGAGCCGTCGGTTTCGATCGTGGCCACGTCTCTTGAATGCGAGTGTCTTGCCTTGCGAGTGCCATCGTGGCCACGCAAGTCCCTTCGCCCTTAAGTACGTTTCGTCCTTCTCCTCTTTTTGAAAGTTACCGTGCATGAAAAACCTCCCAAAGAGAAAGAACTCCTGCTTCGTTTCTGCTTCCTAGACATGGCACCAAAGTCCAAGAGATGCGTTACAAAAGGAGGGGGTCCTGGACGCTACTCCGATCGCCTGACCACCGGCGCGACTGCCAATGTGCCTGAGACGCGCTTGGGTAAGTCGAAAAAGTTTGCTTTACACCCTTGTGTTGGTTACCGATGTCGGGCCAGGAAGATGAGCATTGCTCATTTTTCCTTGGTGGAACATGTCGTCTTTTGGCAGTCCCTGCGATCTTGGTAAACTGCCCCTTTTCAGGCGGATTTTACCTTCGTTCGTAGCGGATGATTTTAGTCCTTATAGGCGAAATTGGTCTTCATCAGGTGAAGGCGAGTTCGTTTCTTGACAGGCGAGTTCGACTTTACTCTGGTAAAGGCGAATGCGGCCTATGCAGGCAGATCTCGTTATGTCGGGCGAATGTTGCCCCATGACAGGCGGATCTGTATCTGCCTCCTGATTTTACTTGACTTTGTTTTGCAGCAACCTTTTCAGACAAAGCCCTCCCGAAGGGCGTGGCCATTGGTCTTGCCGGAGGTTCAGGTCATACAGTGCCACCTCGGTTTCCTTCCCTAGGTCCGGTGCCCGTGTTTTTCGCTGATAAACCGGAAGGCTCGATAAAGAGAGTCACCGATGGGCACCACCTAACACTACGTGAGTTGACCACCGACGCGGCGTTGATAGACGAGGATAGGGCAGAGCTGCCGAAGCCTCATTTTTTGTTTGGTGATGCTGCAACTGATCCTTCCGCTCTGTTGATCAAAGAAAGCAGGTGGTTTCGCGTAATGGACGGGGTCCACTATTACCTTCCAATCATGCCGAGGGGTTTCTCAATTGTTGAGCTGCGCTCCCTTGCGGTTCCAAGGACGATGAATTGGGATTTGACCCCCACTCAAGACGGGGTGACTTGCGGCGTCTTTACAGGCTCTACGGCAGGGTACGGAGTAGAGAGCTCTTGTAAACGGGTGACAGGCTTGCGTCCGGGCCTACCGTTCAATGAGGCACGTCGTCGTATGACCTCCGATATAGCGTCTTAGTGGTTGAATCATAGTAGAACGTCGAGGCACGTCGTCGGATAGACTCTCGTTCCCTTGCGTCTTTGGGCAACATGCCGTATAGGACGTAATCGATGATCGGGAGACGCCAGTCTTCCTGATCAGGCTGATTTGGGGTTTGATGAGTGGCGTTCGCCTCTAGGACGTCTTTTAGTCGAAAGAGTTTTCGGCTGGCGACCGTGACCCGTTGGGTCGTTCCTAAAGGCTGGGCCAAGTTAGCTGCCAAGGATGCGAGAGCGTCCGCATGTGTGTTCTTAGAACGGAGCACGTGTTTAATGCGGAAACTCTCGAATAACTCCACTAGTCTAACAGACGCTTTGTGGAGTGGGATGAGATCGTCGTTCCTGACTTCATATTCGCTGGTCATTTGCTTAACGATGAGTTGAGAGTCGCCGTAAGCCTCCAGATGCTTTATCCCTAACTCTCTGGCCAATTCGAGCCCTATGAGTAACGCGTTGTACTCAGCCACGTTGTTGGTGCACGGTTCTGTTAAAGAAAAGGCCCGGGGTAACACGTGGTCAGCTGAGAGGTGAGGACCACCCCCACTCCTGCAGCGATAGAGCCGCTCGTGCCTGCACGAGACGCGCCGTCGAAGAACATCTGCCACCCCTCTGGTGATGAAGTCACATTGGCTTCGGGGGGTTCATCTGGCAGATCTTCAAATAGGTCGGTCTTCGCCCCCAGCGGGTGACTAGCCATGAGATCGCAGATGGCCTGTCCCTTGACTGATTTTTGTGGCATGAAGTGGATGTCATATTGAGAGAGCAGAAGTGCCGTAGTGCCGCATCTTTTGGATGGCGAACACCAAGGCTAGGCATTCCTTCTCGACCATTGGGTACCGTTGTTCGGCGCCCTATAAGGTTCTGCTCAGGTAGTAGATGCCTTGCTCGTGGCCTGCATCATCATTTTGTGCCAAGAGGGCGCCTAGAGAATATTCCATAGCCCGTATATATATGAGGAATGGCCTCCCTGAGATTGGCGCCGCAAGGACAGGCGGATTTAAGAGATAAGCTTTGATCTCTTCAAAGGCCTTTTGGCATGGCTCATCCCAGACGAAGGAAGTACCTTTCTTCATCAGCCTAGAGAAAGGTTGACATTTGCCCGAGAGATTTGAGATGAATCTTCGGATATAAGCCAGTCGTCCCTGAAGGCCTCTTAGCTCCTTAAGATTTTGGGGTGGCTGAAGCTCTTGAATAGCTCGCACCTTGTCTGGATCGATCCGGATTCCTTTCGTCGTGACAACGAAACCGAGGAATTTACCGCTAGACATCCCCAAGAATGACTTAGTGGGATTCATCTTGAGTTGATGAGTCCTCATGAGTTCGAACATCGCCTTCAAGTCTTGGAGGTGGTCCTCCTTATGGCGACTCTTCACGACCAGGTCGTCTACGTAGCATTCGATCGTCTTTCCCAGATGATCTCGGAAAATCATACTCATGGCGCGTTGATGAGTCCTCATGAGTTTGAACATCGCCTTCAAGTCCGAAGGGCATAACGGTGTAGCAATACACCCCCATAGAGGTTCTGAATGAAGTGTGCTTCTCGTCCTCGGGGTGCATTTTGATTTGATTGTACCCCGAGAAACCATCCATGAAGGACATCCTCTCGAATCCGCACGTGTTGTCAATGATGACATTCGTGATGGGCAGGGGAAATTCGTCTTTAGGGCACGCAGCGTTGAGGTTGCTAAAGTCGATGCAGATGCGGATCTTACCGTTTTTCTTCAAGACCGGAACAATATTGGCCACCCAGTCGGGGTGTTGTTCTTCCCTGATGACCGTTTTTCTTCAAGACCGGAACAATATTGGCCACCCAGTCGGGGTGTTGTTCTTCCCTGATGAAGCCAGACTCGATTAGTTTCTTCACTTCAGCCTTAATTGCCTCCATGATCTGAGGACAAAACCGCCTCTGCTGTTGCTTGACTGGTTTGGCGTCTGGGCTGATGTTGAGGTGATGCATGGCGACCCGCGGATCCAGACCGGGCATGTCCTCGTAATTCCAGGCGAAGACGTCAATGTATTCCCGTATGAGGGCAATGAGGTCCTCTTTTTCCTGGGGAGGCAAACTGCCGCTGATGAATATGGGTTTGGGATTCACCTCGCTACCCATGTTCACCTAGAGGATTTCGTCTTCGGTCGGTGGTTCACATTGCTCAAAGCGACTGGTCCACTGGGCGTTAACATGGCGATCCCACGTCTCGTCGTAAAGTGGAACTTGTCCATCCTCCGCCATTTCGGAGGGGTCTATCGTAGCCATGTTGACTGTAAAGCTATCGAACAGATCCCTCACGCTGACATCCGAGTCCCATGCCGAAGTTACTGACGATTGATCCCCCGAGCATGCATAGTCGGAATCCTCGTTAGCGTAAAAACACTAATCCGACGAGGAGGAGGAGTAGCCTAGGCCTCTCCGAGTCCTGTTGAAGTAATTTGAGGGTTTCCCCTTGGGTACGTAGGCGGGTCGGATGACCGTTCTGCGCCCTCGGCCGTAATTTAGGCCCTCCAAACGAGTGAGGTCATACCCCATGTCGCTCATCATACGCTTCGCAACTTGACTGTATTACGAAAACTGGGGCGCCGGGTCCTCATCCTCAGATTCGTCCCATAGCGTGCGTAGGGGATGATCGATTCGACCGAAGATAATGTCTTTTCGATACCTATTTCGCGCTGGCACGACGAGCATAGCTTGTGATGACTTGATCGGCTGTGCCTTGGCGACGTATGACGAGCATACTGGCATTTTGACCACAGGTTATTGGGCGCATCATCCTCGGATGTGGAACAATATGACAAATAAGCAAAGTTGGACTTCTCATTCATGATAACTTCCTCCGCCTGAACAGCATTGGTTACATTGTGACTCTCGTAACCAATTACAATTGACTCGAAGTCGTTCAGGATTAAGTTGTTGCTGTACTCATGCTCGCTGTTTGCCTCGTTGCCGCTCTCCGGCTCCTCCGCTGGTGGCACGTCGGGGTCCTGGTACAGCAGAGAATCTATGAAGTAGTTTTCGACGCCTTTAAAGGGTTATTTGTCGGCCACTACTGTCTTCACTCGCTTGTATTTGTCCACATACTTCAAGCACTGGTGTAGCGTTGACGGAACTATTCGGTTGCCATGAATCCACGGACGTCCCAATAGTATGTTGTAGGAAGGTTCGGCGTCGATGACGTAGCATGTCACCTCCGTCTTCATGTCGCCTATCCGATATTTCAGACGGATTTTGCCGAGCGGCCGAGTTCCCATGGCGTTAAAGCCAAAGATGGTTGTGGCGGTCGAGGAGTGGCTTTTTGGCAGTATCCCCAAGTATTTGATCAACTTTAGGGGCACGATGCTCAGCACCGAACCTGGGTCGACCTGAATCCGATCTACTTTCGATGAACCGACGTATCCTATAAAGTACAGCGGCCGATCATGGGATGTGCTCTTGATGAGCATGTCCTCGGGAGTGAAAGTGATGCACGGGACCCGTCTCTCAGAGACCTGGCAACAATTCGCGCATTCTTGTTCTGCCTCTGTCTCTTTCGAGAAGTGGGTGGAGAACGCCTCTGAGTCGGCCAGCGCCTCTTGTAGAGCCTCCTGAGTAGACCTGGACAACCGCAGGAGGTCGTACATGGTGATTCACGCAGGGATGCTCTTCAGTTGCGTGAGCACATTGAACCAAAAAGGTTGGCGGCTTGAGCCTAATCCATCTGGATTGGGAGGAGCAGTTACTACAGGCCTCGCGGGAGGTCCTGCTGAGTTTTCCGTCCTCGCGGGATATTCCTTCGCGAATTCCCTCCCCGCTCTCGTGGCGAGGACAATGGCTTCCTCTTCGGAGTCGGTCAAGGCGTTCGTCGGTGTCTTTTCCCCATCAAGAATGGCGGAGATGACATTACAATGTTTTCCCTTAGCCCCTTTCGAGGACTTTGTAGTCCATTGCTCGTCGTTGACGAGGTCTGGATGGACCCACATCACCTGACCTGACGACAGAACCTGCGGAGCTAAGCCTTTCTCTCGCTGGTTGTGTGGGTCATCGTTGGTGATTTTCAAGACCACCTTGGGAATAGGAACTATCCCTGCCGGGGCTTGGACTTCTGGGAGATTTGTTCCAAAGCTCAAGGTGATCATGTTTGTGGTCACCTGCTTCTGAACCTTCTCCTTCTTCAGGACCTCCGCATCATAGAGGGCTTGAAGCTTATCCTTTAGGACGTAACACTTGGTCGTGTGGTGGCCCAGGAATCTGTGGTAGGCGCAATAACTCGGGTCATTGGTTTTGTCCACCTCCTCAGGCTTGGCGGCTTCTGGCAACTTAATCCGCACACTCTTGAGCGGAGTGTCTAATGTCGCCACCACCTGATCCTCTTTGAAATCATATTGCCGTGGGGGTCGTGGTTCAAATTGCCTGGGTTTCGGCTTTTGAGCGGCCTTCGGCGCCGGGGTAGAGTCGACGACCATGCTCTCTTTTCCTCTGGATCGAGGGGGATTCTTTGGCACGGCTGGTTCTGCAGCTCCCTTCTTGGGCTGCGGCTCTTCGGCCTCTAGCCTTTTGATCATGTTTTCCACTTGCTCGCCTTGATGAACAAGCTCTTTCCATATCCGGGTTTCCACCGCGCCCACTTTGGATAGGATGTGGATCAAGAGATTATTACGGCACATCTCGATCAGCGTGGATTCGGAAACCTGGTCCCTACAGTGGACAGATCGGTTGCGGAACCTCTTCACAAAGTCATTGACTGACTCCGACTTTCGTTGCTTTTCGGCGAGGAGGGTGGCCATTGACACCTCCGTGTAGTCGTCGAAGAAGCGGGCGAGGAAGAGCCTTTCAAGATCGGCCCATGACTTGATAGAGCCGGGCTCTAGTTTGCGGAACCATTCGAAGGCCACCCCCTTGAGGGTGCCTATGAATAGTCGAGTGAGAATGGCGTCGTTCCCCATGAGGAATCCGGTCTACGCCATGTAATGGTAAATGTGTTGCGAGGGCGAGCCCTTGCCGTCAAACTGCACCAAACTAATTGGCTTGAACTTCGCCGTGTAGGGGACCGTATCCCATTCGACAGGGTAGGGTCGAACCACCCCCAGCTTGTTCATGTTCTGCTGAAGCTTGAGTACGTTGAGTTGGCATTGGAATTCGTCGAGCCTCTTGTCATGGGTGCTACCCCCAGTATGCGACGTTCCTAGCGACGTTTTGGAAGAGTAATCGGAATGCGGATTATCTTCCATCTCAGTCGCTGGACGGTGAGGAGGTACCCACTCCTTATCTCCTGTTCGCCGGGGTAAGGGACGTTGGGCTCTCTTTTTCTTCTGCTTTTTGTTCAGAAGTTGTTCCATCATCTCCCTTAGGGAATCAATGGTCGCCTGTTGCTCTTCGAGCTTCTGGGCGACCGTCTGGTCAGGGTTGAGTTCAGTCATGTGCACCCCTGCCATCGCGTCTTGGCTTGAGCGTGAGGTTTGGGACATGGCCGCCGCTGAGTGAACCTCATCTTCACGAGTTAAGTATTCCCGGAGGTCTTCCGTGGGTGGTTGGCAACAACCCCTAGCCTCAGAAGAGTCGCTCGGGTGAGTGCACGAGAGATCTTTGGACGTGCTCTTTGGTGCACACTGAGTGGAATGTTTTGGTGCTGGAGTTAGGCGATCTCGCCTTGACTGGCGAGTCTTCGCGTTGGGGCAAACTCCAGTACGTAGGCGGGCCTCAACCCTTCGTTTGGACGAGCGGGTTTGCGAGGTGTCGCCTATTTCCTTGCCTTTACGTTTATCCGCCAAAGAGTTATGGCGAGGCTCGCCAGCCTTTGAGGATTCGCCTGTTAGGATAGGTTCGCTCGCTCGGTGTGGTTTATTCGCATCAGGGATGTGACCTGAGAAGCGAAGTCCTCCTGAGCGGGCGGCCCTGTCTTCCTCGGTCGGCGCTCCTGATTTGGAGGGCCTTCCGACGTCGGGCAGTTTGCCTTCTCGTCTAGCGTTTCTCGAGCCCGTACAATGATTCGGGCCATTGTGGGAAACGAAGGTTTAGGCCTCCTGTCTGACGAGTGTCTGCCGTCGCTGTTGGCTAGCTCTTCCAGTGAGGAGAACATCACCGTGGGCTGCGACACTGTGGTTGGTGCCGGAACGAACCGGCGTTTCCTCCGGGGCAGGTGTCTGCGGGGATCGCTTGGCAACCCATTTAGCAGACCCTTGTCCCTTGCTCTCGACCCTTAGCTTGGCCTTGATCGATTCTGAGGGAGTGGGTTCCCCTGACGAGACTCAGGGGGAACCCTTAGGCACGGAGGCTTTGACCGTTTGAGGTCGGACTTGGCGCAAGACTCTGTGGCGTTTGCGGGACACATCACCACCAGAGGAGGAAGAAGACAAGTACTCTTCGTACTTGGCTTGGTCAAACTCAATCTCTAGGGACTCCACGGTCGTCCCAACAGCAACTTCATCGAATTGAGCCACCACCATTTCATTTGATGAAACAGCTTCTCCCACTGTGGTCGCCATCTTCTGTAGGGTGTAAATTTGGATTTCCCGAAAACAGGGAGTTTCGTTTGTATTGATAAGAAAGCTTATTACAAACTAATAAATCGAAATTACAACAGAAGCAGAGGGAATGCCCTCTTTGTTTAGTGTGGGGACTTTAGGTGGCTACAGGATGCTTCGCTCGATGCTTGTGTCGAGTCTGCTTCCCTTGGACCGTTCGATCGAGGTTGCTGGAGAGCTTCAGTACGCAGTAGAAGCTCGAGTCGATGGAGTTCGGGTCTGCTTAGTTCGCCGGCGATCGGAGCTCAGAACTAGGCAGTAGTACTGTAATGCAAGGATTATGCAAACAGCTTGGTCTCAATCGTATTGGGGATTGAGAACTAACAGTTCAATTAGCTGGTTCAACTATGAGCGAATCGCTTGCACGGCTAAACAGCTGAATCTCTTCTTCTTGACTTGGAAGAAAAGCTAAACTTGAACTGAACCCCTTCTTCCTGGGTGGAAGAAGTTCCTAAATAGTGGAGAGACAGCGTGGCCGCTCCTTGAATCATGGGATGTGACCATATCCTGTTGAGAGACGTTTTGCCGCCTCTCGGTACTATGAATAGTCATTCGAGGGATTGTGCTTTATGTCGTGTCACATAGAATGGGAAGGCCCATCCTTGTATGTGAGGCAACGGCCGCCCACTATTCGAGTGGATTTGACCAGCATTAATGAACCGTATTTATGAGTTCGTTGATTGATCTGGCGTCTGTCCGATCATTCGTACTGTGTGTGGCCATTCGGCGTGCTTGGAGCATGGTGCCTTCTCCTTTCCGGTCAGGAGAGGCGGTGAAGTAGGTGTACAGTACTCGAGTGGGTCTGACCAACTTGCCGAGTACCGGCGGATCCAGCTCTCGACCTGGACGGGTGAGGTGAACTGCATTTATGAATGTTCAGGTAGATCTGACACCTGTCCGATCACCCGTACTGTGAACGGCTACTCGACGGTCATGGAGTACTGTGCTCTCTCCCCTCTCAGGTCGAGAGGGATGGGAAAGCCTGCGTCGGTACGTGGGATAGCGGATACCCAGCTGTACTGATAGCTTTGAGGTTTTCGGGCGGATTCGACTTTGGACTCGGGCAGGCGAGTTGTGTAAAGGTGAAATTCCGCTATCCCCAGTTGATTCTGACTCGTGCAGGCGAGTTGATCATTCAGGTGAATTTCTTACAAGCCCACAGAGGTATTTTTTACCATCTACAATAGTTAGTAGGAATTCACCAAAGTGATTGTAGCACTTGATTTGGCACATACTTAAAACATTCTTAAGGGCAAAACCCCCTAATCAAGATAAGGTAAGGAATTTCATCACCCTTTCCTTAGCCCACAAATCACTAATTCCTCACTTCACAAACCCAAACCTCCTAAAACTCATTAGACGTTGGCCCCTAAGGACTCGAGCTTAATAAGGAACAATAAATCCTTAAGTGAACCGATTTAAGTTTTCTTGGATTAGTTGGTGTCTAAGGCAAGGTTTAGGGGTTGCATAAAGTGCTCCGCAAGGAACGAGGTACTTAATTGATCTTTGATCACCCTCTAGTACTATCCTTACCTAGCTAACTACCCGGGTAAAACTTTAATCTTTTTACTTTAGGAGTTTTTGGTTAGGAGCTGGTCTAGTTGAGTTAGGCTAATCCCTTGAATTAGAGTGATTGAAAAGTGATTGCTTTGATTTGTTTTAGTTGGGATTTTTCTTTATCCTTTTCTTCTCATAAAAAAAACTAATTTTCTTTCTTTCCTTTAAAAAAATTATTATAAAAAGAAGTTGTTTTGGTGTATGCAAACGTGGGTTAGGGATAATTCTCATCGTTTAATCTGTGTTGAACCAATCCAAGAAATGACAAATCAACCCGTTCTCCAAGATATGTGTTACCCCACCAGAAATACAATTCCATCTTGCATAAGGCTCCCCAAAGCAAATGGAGCAAATTTCGAGCTTAGACCGCATTACATAAACATGCTTCCCAAATTCCTTGGAAATAAAACAGAAGATGCATATATTTTTATCTTGGAATTTGTGGAAGTGTCTATTATGATTAAAATGAGAAAATTAACCAAAGATGTGATTAAGCTCAGATTTATTCCATTTGCTCTTAAGGACAAAGCTAAAAAATAGCTGTACAGCTTACCGACAAATTCCATCTCAACTTGGGATGAATTTGTCACCGTTTTTCTCAAGAAATTTTTCCCTATTCATAAAACGGTAAAGCTTAGTAATAATATTCAAAACTTCAAAATTATCCTAGGGGAGCCATTCTGGAAATATTTTGACTGATTTAAAGATCTTCTGATCTAATGTCCTCATCAAGGTCTCGAGAAATGGCGATTATGCCAAGTCATATATGAAAGATTAGACTATTCTTCAAAATCATCTTTAGAATCGATGTGTCAGGGAGATTTTATGAGGAAAAACACCGATGAAGCTTGGGAATTACTAGAGAGTCTATCCGAGAATGTAATACAGTGGGAACACTGTGATGACAGGGTTTCATCAGTTTCCTAATCTAAGTCTAGTGGACTTTCCTTGGAGTCAAACATTGCTTCTGAAGCGAAGATGGCGACGATTCTGTGGAGGTTAGAAGCCTTAGAAATTAAGGAACGACCTCCAGCTCAAATCAATCATGTTTCTGCCCCGGGATGTCATAATTGTCAATCTTCTACCCATGTTTCAGAGGAATGCCCTCTTCTAGGAAACAACAATGCATTAGAACAGATGAACGCTGCATTCCAGCGCTCTAGAAATCATTCATTTTCTCCAACCTACAATCTAGGTTGGAGAAATCATCCCAACTTTGCATGGAATCAAGGAAATTCTCCCGAAAATCAAAACCCCGCGTCGAACCCACAATTCCTTAGGGGAAATACACTTCCATTCAACGCACCAAACAATTTCCAACAAGCGAACCCAGTTTTTCCAACCCAACATCCTCATCCTCACCAGCCTACAAATCTTTCAAATTCTGATCATGACAAACGTTTGAGTGTCTTAGAAAAGGGTTTAGAAGCTATGATCAAAGCTTCTACACAAACTATCAACATGTTGACTCAGTGATCCACCACTCTAAATTCCTTTATACAAACAACCGGCCAAGTGCTCAACTCAAACACTCAAGCCATAGCCCGGTGAGAAATCTAACTTGGGCAACTAGCCACTGCCGTGAGCGAGAGAGAGAAAGGAAAATTCCCAAGTTAACCTGTTGCAAACCCTAAAGACAATGGATCCAGTTCATCCATACCAGCCCATGTGAATGCAGTTCACACTTTGAGATCAGGAAAACAGATAGACAACCAAGTTAGAATGCCACCGGATCAAACCCCTTCTCCCATCCAACACATTCTTTTCGATGACCAAAACGCTGAACATGAGATTGAGTCTGATCTAGATAGGTATAGACTCGTTGCCCCCTTTCCAGATAGACTCAAACCTAGGAAAAACTCCCCGCGGGTTGAGAAAATCCTAGAAACATTTAAACAGGTCAAGATCAACATCCCTCTCCTAGATGCAATCGAACAAATCCCCTCTTATGCAAAGTTCTTGAAAGACTTATGCACTAAGAAAAGAACCACTAATGTCCCCAAGAAAGTCTTCTTAGCTGCCAACCTCAGTAAAATTTTTTCAAAACTCATGCCGTTAAAATATAAGGACTTTGGTTGTCCCACAATTCCATGCGTCATAGGTAACACTCACATTGATAAGGCACTTCTAGACTAGGGAGACAGTGTCGACCTCCTTCCTTATTCAGTCTATCAACAGCTAGGTATAGGAGAACTTAAACCGATAAGATACACTCTACAATTAGCTGATAGATCCGTAAAAATTTCCAAAGGAGAGGTAGAGGATGTTCTGATTAAGGTTGGAGAGTTCATTTTTCCTATTGATTTTATTATCTTGGAAACGCAACCTGTTTCCAATCTCAAAAATCAAATCTCAGTCATTCTAGGAAGACCGTTTTTAGCCATCTGAAATGCTTTGATCAATTGTAGGATGGGTCAGATGAAACTATCTTTTGGGAATATGACTGTTGACCGCAATATCTTCAACCTAGGAAGGCAGCTAGTGATCCATTTGATCAACCCATGGAAGTGAATTTCATTCAGGGAATATCCAGTGAACAACAAGAGGGAGAGTGTGATTCAGATTCAAGTGCATCTGACTTAATATTTGTGGAGTCTTCTGATGATGAACTAGAGTTAGATCCGCTGGTCAATCATGTTTCTACTGTTGGCTGGCAACAAGAACCTTTGGAGATAGAACCATGAATCCAGCTTCGCCCATCTGTGGAGGAACCCCCTAAGTTAGAGCTTAAACCTCTACCTGAAAATCTAGAGTATGCCTACTTAGGGGAGAACGAGTCTTTACCAATCATTATTTCTTCTGACTTAACTACCAGTCAAAAGGAAGCTCTCTTAGATGTTTTAAGAGAGAATAGGAAAGCCATTGGATGGACCATGGCTATTATCAAAGGGATTAGTCCAACCATTATTCAACACCGAATCCATTTGATAGATGATGCCAAACCTACTAGTTCGTTCTGTCGAATCGGCATCGTCGAGCTGTGTAACGGGACCTATAGGCAATTTTATACGCCTACAATGTCTACTCGAGAGGTGAAGAGGACCGGCATTCCGTATCCTTACCCGAAAGAGTGGGATTCGATCCCATATCCGGCGAAGTTCAACCTCATCAACTTCACGCCGTTCAACGGGAAGGGCTCTGCCAAACCTACTAGAGATCCTCAACGTCGGTTAAACCTAGTGATGAAAGAAGCTGTTAGGAAAGACATTGTCAAATGTCTCAATCATGGGATCATTTATCCCATTTCTGATAGTTCATGGGTGAGTCCGGTCCAAGTTGTTCCAAAGAAATCTGGGATCACCGTGATCCAAAATGAGGCTAATAAGCTGATTCCCACTTGGATCCAAACTGGATGGTGAGTTTGCATTGACTACCGTAAACTTAACTTAGCCACTCGGAAAGATCACTTCCCTCTTCCATTCATTGACCAAATGTTAGAGCATTTAGCAGGACATGAGTTCTATTATTTCCTAGATGGATATTCAGGTTACAATCAAATCCCTATCGCTCCCGAAGATCAGGAGAAAACCACCTTCACTTACCCGTATGGAACATTCGCATACCGACGCATGCCTTTTGGCCTGTGTAATGCACCAGCTACATTCCAACGCTGCATGATCAGTATTTTTTTTGACATGGTAGAGAGATTCCTCGAAATTTTCATGGACGACTTTTCCATTTTTGGTGACATATTTTCCCAATGTTTGCATCATCTTAAACTAGTCATAGAATGGTGTAGGGAGAAAAATCTGACTCTCAATTAGGCGAAACGTCATTTCATGATCAAACAAGGCATTGTCTTAGGAAATGTAGTTTCCAATAGGGGAATCGAAGTAGACAAAGCTAAGGTAGATTTCATTTCTAATCTCCCTCCTCCCAAAACTATCAAAGATGTCAGATCGTTTCTTGGTCATGCTAGTTTTTACCGACGTTTCATCAAGAATTTCAGCAAAATTGCTAGACCCTTGACCAATCTCTTAGCTAAGGATACATCATTTGTCTTCTCTCCTGAATGTCTCAAAGCTTTCGAATTTCTAAAAAAGGAGCTGACCACAGCTCCTATCATTCATGCACCGGATTGGACCTTACCCTTCGAACTGATGTGTGATGCATCTGATTCTGCGATTGGTGCTGTTTTAGGATAACGATTTGATAGAAAACCACATGCGATCTACTATGCCAGTAACTCTGAATGAAGCCCAGCAAAATTACTCTGTCACAGAAAAAAAAATTTAGCTATAGTCTTTGCTTTAGAAAAATTCAGGTCCTACCTCATCGGTTCCTTAACCAAAGTGTTCACAGATCATACTAAAGTATCTTTTGACCAAAAAGGATGTTAAAGCACGGTTCATTAGATGGATTCTCCTACTTCAAGAGTTTGACATTCAAATTCTTGACAGAAGAGGAACAGAGAACCCCATAGCAGATCACCTCCCTCGACTCCCAAATGCACCAACATCAACCGTTCCGATCAATGAGCATTTCCCTGATGAACAAATCCTACAAATCCAATCTGTTTCATAGTTCGCTGACATTGTGAACTACATAGTCATGAACCAGATCCCTTCTCATTGGTCCAAACAGGATAGATCCCATTTTCTCTCCCAAGTAAAATACTTTTACTGGGACGATCCATATTTGTTCAAATACTATCCTGATCAGATCTTTAGGAGGTGTGTTCCCACTGAAGAAGCTAGGAGTGTTCTATCCTTTTATCATGAGCAAGCATGTGGGGGCCACTTTTGTCCAAGAAAAATAGCTGAAAAAATTCTTCAATGTGGGCTATATTGGCCAACTCTTTTTAAGGATTCATACGAGTTTTGCAAAATCTGTAATCGCTGTCAGCTTTTAGGGAAAGTCACTAGAAGAAATATGATGCCCTTACAACCCATCTTATCTGTTAAACTTTTTGATCTGTGGGGTATCGATTTCATGGGACCATTTCCAAATTCCTTTAGAAATATTTACATTCTAGCAGCCGTTGAATACATGTCAAAATGGGTTGAGGCGGTAGCTTGCAAAACTAATGACAACAAGGTCGTTGTCAAGTTTTTGAAAGAGAACATTTTTGTACGGTTTGGAGTACCCTGAGCGATCATCAGTGATAACGGTACATATTTTTGTAATCGTTCTTTTGAAACTTTGATGAGAAAATATTCAATCACACACAAATTGTCGACTTCTTATCACCCCCAAACCAGTGGTCAAGTAGAAGTCACAAACAGGCAGATCAAACAAATCTTAGAAAAAACAGTTAATCATAGCAGAAAAGATTGATCTGTAAAATTATGTGATGCTCTGTGGGCATATAGAACAGCTTTCAAGGCCAATTTAGGGATGTCACCATACAAGCTGGTGTTTGGGAAAGCTTGTCACTTACCAGTAGAGTTGGAGTATCGAGCAATGTGGGTGATAAAACAGTTGAATTTTAACTCAGACTCGGCAGGTAAGAACAGATTGCTCCAAATAAATGAGTTAGAAGAAATTCAAAATGATGCATACATAAACTCAAAAATTTACAAAGAGAAAACCAAGATTTTTTATGACAAATCAATTTTATGAAAAAATTTCTATCCAGGACAGAAAGTTTTAATGTACAATTTAAAATTGCATTTTTTTCCTGGGAAATTGAGATCAAGATGGACAGGTCCATTTATTATAAAACAAGTTTTCTCACATGGGGTTGTCGAGATAGAAAATCCTAAAAATAATGACATTTTCAAAATTAACGGTCAACGTCTAAAACCATTTTTAGAATTTTCTACACTCGGAGGGGAGGAGGTGTTGGTTCTCTATGAACCACATTATTTGTAAAAAAAAGAAAAAAAAGAAAATAATAATAATAATAATAAAGATATATATTTTCTCATTTTTGTTTTTCACTTAAAAAAAAAAATTTGAATAAGTAACATAGGCTTTAAAAGAATATATATGAATAATATAATTATAATTATATATATTATATATATATATATTATATAATATATATATATATATATATATATATATATATATATATATTATATAATATAATATATATATATATATAATATATATATATATTATATATACATATATAATAATAATAAGTTCGGCCCACAATCACCAGGCCCAAAAGAAAAAAAAAGAAATCGTGTTTGGGCCGGCTGGCCTAAATGCCATAAGCTTGGCATCGATGGCCGCATCGATGCCCAACCGTGCTACATCAAAACAGCATCCCGCCCTTTCTTCCCCTTCTCCGTCTCTTCATTTCAACATTTCAGCAAACTGTCTGATTCCCCCCCCCCCTCAAACCCTAATTCACCCACACAAGATCAAGAGCATTTCGGAGGTAATTTCTTCATTATTTTTGGGCTTCTTCCACCTCTACCCATCTCACCAAGGTATATTTTCTAACTTGATCTTGTAATTTTATTTTTTTTTAAATTTTGAATGAATACATGGATGATCTAGTGGTTGAATCATGAGTAGTTGTGAATTATTATCATATTGTGTGTTGATTCATGATCAATTTAACAAATTTAGGGTTTAAAATGGAGATTTTGTACAAAATCCGAAAATTTTGGGGATTTTATGCAAACCCAAAAATTCTTGGGGGGTTTTGTGCAAAAACACATAATTTTCAAACATACAATTGGGTGAGTGATTAAAAATTGAGAATATGATCTAAAATTTTTTTTGGGTGTTTTATGCAAATTCAAAAAAATTGGGAGGGTTTATGCAAAAAGGAAACTTGAATTTGGGGTGTTCTGTGTAACAATTTAAAAAAAATGATAATTTTGCCAATCATTTCGGACTGAATTTTGAGTATGGAATTTGGAGTGTTTTGTGTAAATTTTGAAAATTCGAAAATTCAAAAAGTGAATAATTGAAGTTTGAATTATGTTTCACCGATCAAATTATCAAAATTCAACATTTTTTTCCAAAATAATAGTTTTGATAACTTGAAATTAACTCATATTGACTAATTAAAAAATAAAAATAAAAGTAAAAAAAATATTAGACTTTTGTTATTAAAATGTCATTTTTCTTTCTTTTTCTGTAGATGCCCCTCAGAAAGAAAACCCGAGCAAGTTCATCATCCTCTCAAGATCCTTTTGATACCGATATAGATAGACCCACAATTTTGGCAAGAATTGTGGGTCTTAATGTTCATTTTGAGAGGGGTTTTCAGATGAGTGCATTACAGACATGTCAATCCATAATCATCATGTTAACTGCAGTAGGTCTTAGGAGCATGATGACTAAACCCTAGATAAAGCAAACATTTTATTAGTCCATGCGTTCTATTCTGAATGGGAAATTGATCTAGATAGAGAATTTTCAGCTTTTTCTCTAGTGAGGGGTGTTAGTTTTATTTTCGATCTTTCCACTATTCGTGCTACCCTTGATCTTGCAGAACCACCCACTAATGTACCAGATTACTTCCACTTAGCCTCCACATTACAGCCTAGTACACCAGAATATAATAACATATCTACAACCTTATGTGGGAGGATATTTACATCTAATTTCGGTTCAGAAAATCTCAAACCAAAATACAGATTAGTTAATCTTTTCCTGAGCTTTGATTTGAAACTCACCACTACATATTTTGTCATTACCCTCCACGACATTCTCCTTCTTTTTTGGATAGCCACTGGTCAGCGGTTTGATGTAGCAAAGATTATATTTGTATGGATGTGCTCATCAGTGGAGGGTGTGTTGGATTGGGTCAAGACACAGTCTGCATCACGAACTTAGCTCATTTACCCCTATTTTATCACTAGACTCTGCCATAGATTTCATGCTCCAGTATTTGCAGAGGATAGGTTAGAAGCAGGGAAGGGGTTACTAAATGATTAGACTGTGAGGAGGAGCATTTCAGGGCGAGATCAGTCCAATCCTTCAGGTAGAGAGCCTCCTCAGCACCAGCCAGATAAACATGACCCCATTCGAGAGGAGATGGATAGGATGCGGAATTGTATGGACATGATGCAGATTCAGATGCACAGGATGCAGCATTAGATGCACGAGATGCATGGTCAGCTAGGCTACTCAACCGAGACCTTGGCGTATTTTCATGCATTTAATTTTTACAATTTATTTTATAGTTTAGATTTTAATTCTTTGTAGTTAGATTTTTTTTTATTCATAGTTTAGATTTTTCTTTTCTTTTTATTTTTGTAATTAGTTCTTTTTCTTCTTGCTTTTATTTCTTAAGATGTGAAATTAATTCTTGTAGGAATCTTAGAATTGTATGAAACTAGTCTAATTTCCTTTATATTGGATGAATTATTCTCTTGCACTTAAATATTCATGTTTAGGATAATCAACTAGAGAACTAATTGGTAGAAGAAGAATTTGATAATCTATGCTTATCTTAAATGGTTTGATAGGTTATGCTTATGAATTCTAGGATTACTATCTTGTTGTTATTCTTATCATGAATTGTAATTTTGAGTTAGATGATAATTTGATAGGTTATACTTTCCTTAAATGGTTTGATAGTCTATGCTTAATAAATCTAAGTTAAAATATTATAAAAAGAGAATAGTTTGTATTTTATAATTGAGATTAGCTAGTGGATTCAATTCTAGATCTCTCGTATCTTTAATTGAATCCTCCATCTTTTATTTTCTTGATTTTTTTCTCTTTTTATTCTTGCTTTTTATTTTATTCTTTGATTCTTTTTTCTCTCCTCTAAAATTCAATTTATTGTCACTTGCATATATTCAAAACAATCACTCATCATATCTCTCTCCATAATCACACTTATTCTTAAATCCTATTTTTGTCACACACAAAACATAAGAACCAATTCTAATAATCTCTTAAAATCACCTTCCTCATGGGATCGATACTTTTATAATATAACTTGACACGGTTGTGCACTTGCAACATTTTTGGTACATGTTTATGCCTCATCACTATACCCAAGTAATGGATCTTCAATTTGCTCATCTTGATTTGTGGGAATAAAGCGATATGAATCTTGACTTGAATTGTGATGGCTTCAATCCAATTTTCCTTCCATCCTCTAATAGATATGATAGTGTAGGCGTAAGTCCATCCAACCTCCAACGGAGGATCCTTATGTAGAATACCTAACAAGCAACTACAAACACTCGACAAATATTGTTAGAAATTTTTTGTTAATCATCAAAACTAGATTAGATAGTAGCCTCATAAACATGAGACCTAACACTTTCTCCTCCGACAAGAAAATCATGTCATGGTCTAACATTAGGATAGTCGGGTCTTTTACTAAATCACCAGTCATAGTATTTAACCAAGTGAAGTTTGAAAATTTTATTTCCACAAATCAATCATCGACTGCAACTGTGAGGAGCTGCCACAAAAATTTTCCACAATGCGAACATAGGGTCTAATTTGAATCTTGTGTGTAAAGGAGACATTCACCAAAGATGGTTTGAGATTTACTGGAAACCAAGCGCAGAGCGAAGAAACGTCATCCTTTGCTCAGGACGGTCTCATGTCTTCTGATTTTGGACATCAGTCCATAGCTCCTTTGGGGTTCAATTTAAAGTATCTTACGATGCTCCCTATGGTTCCTCAACCGAAGCAAAGAATGGGGTAATCCCTCATTCAAGTTCCCGCAAGGGAATAACATCACGAATGTGATTCATCTGACCTTACTAAGCAAAAATCTAGCCAATGTCACTATAAGTGATGTTCGCATGCCAAGACTCAAAGTGGCAAAGTTGGCTCTGAAAAGGGCCATCAACTTGGAACTACTAGTGATCTGAGAGAGTTCTTATCTCTAAAGAGAGCTCACCAATGTTAGCTTTGTACAACTCTCAGAGAAGTCATTTTAACAGTTCAAAAGAATTGCCAATGCAAATCTATCCAAAAAGGAATCAGTTTTCAATCGTCTCAACCATAATCTTGAGTCTTCAGTTACTAGAATCAAAAGATGATGAGGAATCCAAATAAGTAGACTTTAGGAGTTCACAGTCAACGCAACTAGTGTAATTTCTAGGGTTGAGGAAGAAGGATCAGACAACCCGTCTAGCCCATGGTACTTTCCTAGCACCTGAGGCATATTGTCAGAATCTGACGGTGTGTATCATCACACTAGATCAAGGTAGAGAGCAGCAATCTCATTCCGCTACTCTCTCCTCCAAACACGAGTGTCGCAGGCTCTACCTCAAATCAACCAACCTACTGTTAGTGATGCCAATTTAGTCATAGCGTCGACCGCCATTCCAAGTTTGATTCAACAACAATAATGACCGCAGACATGACAGAGCAAGAAGACTTCTTACTCAGATGAATGATTCGAGCATCTAGAGAAAGTGCTCGAACAACTCCTATGAACCTCACCTGATTTCTTCAAATAGGAAACAACCAATCATAGAATTTTTCCTAGATGAAGAACAAGTGTATAAAGAAGATGCAAACTCTGACCACTTAGGATCAGAAACATCGGTGCCTCCTAAGCCAAGCAAGAAAGTAAAGACTCTGAAAGACTTCCAAAAATATCTCAACTCTCTTTCTCAACGAACTAAGCTTAAGAAGATTGGAATCACCTGTCTTTATCCCATCGAGTGGGACATGGTTCCCTATCTGATGAAGTTTAAGCCACCGATATTGCACATGTTTGATGACAAAGGTTCTCCGAACTAGCGCATTTACTGCTTCTACCGATAAACTAGAAATATAACGGGTAATGGCACTATTAAGGTACAACTTTTCATTAGCACCCTTCAGGGGATAGCCCTCAATTGGTTTCAAAATATGCCTGAGGGATTAATTAAATCCTGCTCTAATTTGGAATCAAAGTTTCTCCATAATTCCATGAGGAATAATCAGATGTTACCATGACCAAACTCTTCTTCAAAAAGTAAAGATGAAATGAGAAAGCCAAGGGGTTCATCGAGTGACTCCGTAACTTGACATTATGATGTCGAGATATGCTTTTGCCGATGCTACTCCAAACTTATCGGCATAACTTTGTGGCTCATATAGAAGAACATATGTGCACTATCATGGCTTATATATAGAAGTACCTAATGAAGCAAGCTGAGATAGGAGAAAAATCATCAGAACGCTTTAATAAACTTGAACCCCGTACTAATTTCAAGGGTAAGGCAAGCAAGGGTAGTTGTCCTACCCAAATGCCAAAAAGCCTTTCACGGTCGAGGTCAAGAAGCCTAAAAACCAGAAGAGGGAACTAAGGAAGAATCTTCAATGCAATTACTCTTTCAAGGATGAGCATATGGTGGCTATCTTCCATGTCCTCAACAAGGGCAATTAGCTAAAGCTTCCTGAAGCATGCTGCCTTGAAGAAATTGAAAAGACCAATGATCCCAACTACTATCTTTACCATAGAATATTAGGACATCTGATGAATAGTTGTTACATCCTCAAGGGTAAAATACAGATCTTTATCGCGTCAAGAATCCTCAAGCTCAAGCCTAAGCAAACGAAGTCACTTCCAATATAATGACTCTTCAATTCGGCTCCATGTCAGAAACCCAAACCCAAGATGTAGTTATCCTCATTCCTATTGTGAAGATGGAAGTGGTCAACCATGACTAACAAAACCAACAAAGCCAAGGCTTGGATACTTTCTCTACAATAAGAGGGGAGATGATGTAGTACATCCCAACCTTCTCCAAGATGAATATTAGACTCTTTCGAAGTTCAAGTCAAAGGGCAAACACAAGATAAAGTCTTGCAATGTCATCTCTACAATCATTAGAGAGGAATTTCTATGAGTCTCTTCACTCACTGACTCAGATGAAGAGAAAATTATCATGATGGGGTTAAGATCCGGTTGGAACTATTTGAAGAATTATAATCAACTAGGACCCTCCACACAATTTGAACCGACCAAGCAAAATGAGACACGGTTTGATAAGGCATTGTAACGGCCCTCAGATGATCCAAAAGCCCCATTTTGGTACGATATTATGGCCTAGTTAGCCAATATCCTGACTCGTATAGACTTATTCAAACTTCTATGTTTGTCTAAGGAAATGAGGGAGGCTCCGAAAGAAGCTCTAAATGGCAGTGAGGTATTCCCTACCCACATGGTTAAATCTTCTAAACATAAAAACACAAACTGTGCTATCAATACCAATGGCTGGCACCTTATATCACCTTCACTCCATATGACATGCTCATTAAGGATCATCATCATAACCGACTCCTTTACTGTACAAGGTATGTGGGATCAGCAAAGTTCGAGAGGATTCATATCGACCCTGACTCTACTTTGAGTATAATCCCGAGGAGGCTCTTGTGGCCTTTTGGGTACCCCCCTTCACAAGCTCTCAAGGATTACTGCTTCCATCTTTGGATTCAACTCTAACAGTAGCTGATCTCTTAGAAAGATCTGACTTAAATATCAGATCGACAATCTAAAGAAAGAAGTGACTTGCTACGTCATTAACATCGAGACACCCTACAACCTACTCCTTGGACAATTGTGGATGCATGCCAACATGATCCTCCTATAAACACTTCACTAATACTTCAAGTACATTGATGAATAGGGGGTTAAACAAAAGATTAATGCTAAAAAGCATCCCTTCAAAGTGGTAAAGAATTACTTCACTATTTCTCTCTAGTATAATAACAATTACACAGTCTAGATTGTCCTTCCCAATGATGAAGATAGTGGCAATGAAGTGGACAACGAGCCAGATCCCACAATGATCCGATGTGGGAGGTGGAACCACTTGTAATTACTTTTGAAGAAACATGTATCGACCAGTCAGTCAAAAATCTGGATGATTGGATCTTTAATGAAGTTGAGTTTGATTATGACTATTCTCTAGGCTTTGAGCATGAAAGCTCAAGAACATAAGCTCTGATGTCTAGGGTAGCTTTAGAACCAACTTTATATATGCCTATAAATGAGTCGTACTCGACTCATCAACAGCTAGATAACTCAGAGGATGTTACATTCATGGTCTAAGCTAAAAGAGGCACCCAAAATTCTATTATCTTTAGAAAAGTCGAGCCGCATCAGCACCTATCGAGCTTGGATGAAGAAGTTGAAGGAGTTCCTGAATTCTTCATTATAGCTAGCAATCCCAACATATAATGGCAAAAATGGGATACAACCTCACTCTTAAACCAGGCCTGAACTTCAATAAAGGACAGAGAGTTCCTCTAATCCCCTTTGTACCAGAAAGGGAGGCTTTTATTTATTATAATCAAACTAAACATGAATCCGGTTACATTTCTCCAAAAGCGAATTTGCAAATAGGACAAACATCTGATGATTTCCTAAGTAGCTCCTCTGACACATTTGGCTGGGTTTCTGACATTAATATTAGAGCCATGTTTGGTAAATTCACAGTTAACTTGTTCTCGTACAGTTTAACTATGGATCTTGTTGAATCTGAAGTGTTTGAAGATCTTGAAGACGATTCCTGGGCAAAACATCTTAAAAAACAGTGGGAGTCACGCTTTAAAATTAGTGGACCACCCACCGAAGATAAAGTGGTTCAAGTCAATATAGTTGACAAAGTCAATCCCAAACACATCTTCATTAGCAAAAATTTATCACTCATTGAGAAAAAGGAACTCATAACTCTCCTTTAAGAGTACATTGATGTCTTCTCCTAGAGCTAGAAGACATGCTTAGGTTGGATCCTAATGTGACCGTACATTACCTTAACATTGACTCCTATGTTAAGCCAATCAAGCAACAACAATAATGTTTTGTCCTGAGTTGATGGAGTAGATCGAGAAATAAATTCATAAACTCATTGAATGCAGGTTCATCTGTGAAGAACAAAATCCAGATTGGTTGCCCAACATTATTGTAGTAATGAAAAAAATGGTAAGATCCGAATCTGTATTGATTTCAGAGATCGAATGAATTTTCTCTCCCTATCACAAATATCATAGTTGACAATACATGTGAGTTTGAGAGGATGACATCATGGATAGATTTTCTAAAAACAACCAAATCAAGATGCATCCAGATGATCAAAAGCACACAGGTTTTAGGACACCCTTATGGTATTTTGTTATACAATAATGACTTTTGGCCTGAAAAATACTAGAGTGACTTATCAACATGCTATGAACATGATTTTCCATGAGCATTTGTGCAAGACAGTGGAGTGCTACATCAACGACCTCATAATCAAAATTCATCACAAGCAAGACCATGTTAATGACTTGAGAATAGTATTCGAAATCATGAGGAAAAATCAACTCAACATGAACCCGACTAAGCCATTCTTAGGGGTATCATCAGGAAAATTCCTCAGATTTATAGTAACATCCCAAAGGATACACGTCGACCGTGAAAAAGTAAAAGCCATCTAAGAGATGCCACCTTTAAGGGATCTCAAAGAACTTAGAGACTTGTAAGGAAGATTAGCCTACATCCACAGGTTTATAGTTAACTTATCTAAAAAATATCAACCATTTCAAAGGCTAATGAAGAAAGGTGTTTTATTTGTGTGGGACGACGCTTGTTAGAGAGCTTTTCAAGAAGATCAAAAACTACCTTAAAAAGCTGCCTATTCTAGCTGCACCAGTATCATGTAAACTATTTCTGATCTACATCAGGGCAATGATCACTCCCTAGGAGAATACTTGCCCAAAAGAATGACAATGGCCATGATCAAGCTATTTATAATTTTGGCCAGACTATGACCAGTGCCTAGTGTCACTACAATCTGGTCGAAAAGGAATATCGAGCATTGCTTTTTACAATTTAGAAGATGCGACATTATCTGAAGGGTCAAACCATCCAGGTCATTTGAAGAGTCAAACATCAATGGATACTCATGACGAAACCTAGAGCTCTAAACTCCAGATTAGGATGTTCATACCACAAAAAGTAGTTAAAGGCTAAGCAATAACTGATTTCTTAGTGGATCAACCTATCCCCAAAAGTTCTAAACTCTATGAAGGCATCCCAAATAAAGTCTTCAAATCAAATGTTACCTCGGATTGGGAGTAGTGTTGATCGATCCTTTCAAACACATCCTTCCTCAGGCTTATTTAATTATTGAGTCATGCTCTAACAATGTAGCCGACTGTAATGCCCTCATAATTTAGGCTACAACTTACTCAGGATATGGGTATCAAATACTTTGAAGCCTACGATGTTTGTAAATTGATCATCAATCAGATCAAATGAGAATTTGAGCTTCACCGCAATGACTTTATATCCTACTATGAAGTAGCAATGAAGCTTGCCTAGTTATTCAAAGTCTTCTACATTAGTTATGCAGCCTGTCTCGAAAACACTCATGCGAATACTCTAGCATTCCTCATGACCACTCTTGCCTTGACTTTTAAGTGTACTAGGTGCATTACAGTGGCTAGCCATCAATTATGCTTCCCAGAACAAATTCAGAAAGCTAATGAAGTGAATGTCATCCTAACGCACTTTGAATCTAATGATTGGTGTTTCTCGATCATTGATTATGTCTTGCATGGGATACCACTAGATAATCCAAAGCAAGCAATCTCTATCCAAAGAAGCGCTTCACTATTCTTCTATGATTCTACTAGGTAGACTTTATATCATAGATCATTTGACAGTGTATGGCTCTGATGCTTATCACCAAGTGAAGCTCAAGAAGCACTCAAGGAAGCCCACGATGATACATGTAGAGCTCATCAGCTGGGTCCTAAACTTCAAGAGTGACTTCATCATCTAGGCCATTATTGACCAACAATGATTGCAGATACAATGGCCCATTCCAAGTAGTATAATGCATGTGAAGTTTACGCTGATCTTCTACACCAATCTCCGGAAGAATTTCATCCAACTATTTCCTCATGGCTATTTGAAACATGGGCATAGACATTATTGGGCTGATTAGTCCACCTTCCGCTAAAGGCCATCAACTTATTCTTGCCATCACTAATTACTTCTCTAAATTGGCTGAAGCTGTTCCACTCAGAGAAGTCAAGACATCTAAAGTAGTTAAGTTCTTAAAACACAACATGGTTAATTGATTCAACTTTCCTCAAAAATTATCCATGATAATGATCTATCGTTTATCAGTCAATCATTCTTTAAATTCTGCAACTAGTTAAGAATTCAAGATGTTGCTTCTATACCATACGATTTGGTCACTAATGGTCTAGCCAAAGTTTTCAATAAGACCATCATCAAACTTTTGAAGAAGTTCATCTCCTCCAATAAGCAAGATTGGGAAGAGAAACTTGGGGAGCATTTATGGGCTTATTGAACAACAATTCGCACTCTCACTGGTTCTATGCCTTTCACTTTGGTATACGAATATAAAGCCATAATACCAATGCAGATTTAGATGCTATCATTAAGAATCACTCTTGCCGAATAGATGATGATAGAAAAACATCATTAGAATAGACTCCAAAAACTAGAGGAGCTAGATGAATTGAGACTCCAAGCTGAGCAATGAATTGAGATCTATAAGTAACAGATCTGAAGAGCCTTCAACAAAAGAGTTAGAGAACAATCCTTCAAAGTAGGTGACTAGGTCTTAGATGTTCATAAACCCATAGTCATGACACACAAGACAAAAGAAAAATTCTAACCCAAATGGGAAGGACTATTTGTAGTAGAGATGGTCTACTCAAATGGAGGATATCGCCTAATTGATCAAAATGGTAATAGGCTCATGGTATCGATTAATGAATTTCTTTTTAAGAAATATTACCTTTGATTATGGTTAATTTCATCTCCCCACAAAGATTCTGATCATGTTTAAATTTTACCTTTGACCATGAGAACAAACTCTTAACCTATGTTAAAAATCTTCAACGAATCATCAAGTTAACACCACACCTTTGCTTGACTCCAAATGCATTACCACCATCATGTTACCATTATATCTTTGAGAAGTTTACACTCTCGTGTTCCTATTAATTAACATTACACCTTTGTCAAATAACTTTATTGATCGGTTAACATTACACCTCTGTCAACATATCTTTTTAGATTCAACGGGTTGACATTACACCTCTTAAATCCATCCTTGCAAAAAATCGATTAGTTAACATTACGCTTCCATCGATTTTCTACCATCAAGTTAACATTACCTTTCCAAATGGTAGTCGTCCCTCAAACTCTTTCAAATTTAACCAGTTAAACATTATACCTCTATCAAAAGTTCTATTTGACACGTTAACATTACACCTCTGTCAAATACTCTTAATACTGTTATGTTAACATTACATCTCTGAACAGTAACAATTCAATTATACTTGATATGTCAACACTATTACCTATATTAGTTGATTCTATTATTTTCCTCTCCTATAAGGATATCAATATAGCATGTTAACATTACACCTCTATCATATGTATACCAAAATAGCAAAAGTTCTTTAATTATTAAAAGAGCTAATTATTACAAAAATTCTAAAAGGAATATGAATAAAAGATTGTATACGAGAATACATTCGGCTATCCTAGAATCCCTAACTTCAAGAGCATCCTTATGGACTCTCTCCCTTAAAGTCAGGGGATGAAGAGGAGCAGCTTGAGCTCTGACAACGTCCAATCTGACCATCTCAGCTTGAAGTTCAGCAGCCTTGAGATCCCACTCCCTACCAACTCGGCCGACTTGAGTTCGAGCTCCTCTTTTTGTTGTTGAACTGTTTCCAACCGAGCTTGAACTGGCCTCATTTATGGTGGCTTTCCTCTCCAGAATGGTGTTGTTAAGCTCTGCCTAATTACCATCAACCGATGCAAGGCTATCATTTAGTTTTTAAAGCCTCTTATTGATTTGCTCCATCTCTTTGATAGAAGACTCTTCAACCTCATAATGCTTCACTGAGAGCTCACAAAATTCAAGTTCAGCAGTGCCATCGACATTAGCTTCACGAAGTCGTTGCAACTCTTGAAATTAAAGTTTGACCTTGTCAGTCATCTTCATGAATGGTTCAATACATATGGTTCCTGTAATGGGCATTCAAAGACTAAGTTGTTTCCTCAACAAAGCAAGAGTGCGAAAACATAAGCCTTTCTACATAGCCAAAGCAAATTCGATACTTCAGTTGAATAGCTTCATTATGTTCTTGACTGGAATCTGAATCTCCAACTCGATCAAATCATATAGGTCAAGAGATTGTGGAATTTCTACAATACTTGAAGGACCCGCTTCTACAGAAATCACCAACGCATCCGTGGTCATCAAAGAAATGGTTAACGGGATTTTCATTTGTTCACCACCCAATAAGAGGAATGGTGCAAGCGTGGCCAACATGTTGGAAACATATACTATGGTAGAAATCACAGATGCCACCTCAGCTTACCGAGGATAGTTGTCACAACCAATGTTGTAGTTATCGGCACATCCATAGACACAACTTCAACACCGGTAGCTATGACCTCCAGCTCATCAGATGCATCTACTATTCTGATAGAATCATCTTCAAGCTGAGGCTCAGTACGCGACGATACTACCCTTCTAACTCCTACTAGATTCAAAGAGACTGATAAATCATCATCTTCATTAGATAATTTGGAAACAAACTAGTGTAGGTGCAGGACTTACTACTATGTTGATGGTCAGCTCAGACGTGAGAGCACCAGAAGCACCATCGAAATCAGTCGTTAGCTCAAACTCACCACTAGTAGGAATAAATAAAGAGTTGCTCCGCTCCCGTTCTCCAATCCAGATTCATCATCTGCCAAAAAGATGGACAAAGTGTTAGTTATCAAAGCAACAAAGCTACGTAAGATCAGTTAGAGAAAAGTAAACCTAACATATAAGTAGAGCCACCAATATTGCCCTCAAAGCCGGCATCATCAGGTTTGGTAAGATAGGTGTCAGTGTCAGCTTTGTAATCCACCTTCTCCTCATCAACTAGATTATAGTGATCTAAGGGAATGGGCTCTTTGCTTACATATAAGAAGCACATGTCAGCCAAGTACACTTCAAACAACTCAATGCAAAGATATAAGTAAAACTCATATGAAAGCTCAGCTACAAGGATCAGTAATGGAATCACAGGAGACTCTTCCCTAATCTAGAAGAGCCTCTAGGCACATGCTCAGGCTTTGAATATGCTAAACGCTCTTTCTTTGAAAGTTTTTGTAGGAGATGGGCTTCCTATGATCTCTTTCCTCGAGTCCCCCTTCCTTTACCAGGGGCTCCTTGGCGAAATGCGAACTTAGATGTTTTCCTAATGCTAACGCCAACTAGCCTTTGAGGAGTAGGCTACCCACTAGGTGCCTCCCAATCTTCATCTTCTGACGCACCTTCCACTAGAAAGTCTTAAAGTTCAGGAGCTCCACTCTTTGAACCTTTCCCGACTAATTCCCAATACATTTGAGTGATCCACCTTAAGTTCCTTATAGTCACCTGAAAATCAAGATTTGGTACAATCACTTTACAGTACCACTTGTAGAATTCTAACGCTATGTAATAGTTAGGTATGTGATAGGAAGCGTGAATCTTTCTCCCATTAGCCCAGCAAGGAGATGGTATCAAGGACAAGTTCTATCTACCAAACTATATGTGCGTAAAAATCTTGGATTTCGATTCTCGATGAAAAAGTGGTCATATTACAAACTGAAGAGCAAATCAGCAAAGCAAGTATGGCTTGATATAGCACTCAGTCCCATTCAGCCTAGCAATGAGATAGCCTAGCCTGATGTATAACCAGTTGAAGCACTCATTGGATAAACAAGTAAATCCTTTGGCACTTGCATAATCTTCAAATTTATCTCTAGAGTTGGTCCCATCGATCTCAGGAAAACAATAGTAAATGTGATAATTATCTTTCGTTTGTAGGATCCGATGAAACCCCATAAGGAACTTGATAGTCCATTTCGAGAGGTCATACCTTTGAAGTAATGCGACACCATCTCTACTTGATGCAGCAGCTGACATCAATAAGGAGCAGTGCAAAGTGTACCATAGCACAAAATATGTGTATGGTAACTCTGCTCTAGGGTTTGGGGTCCGATCTCTCGGACTATTATCCTCTTGATTTAGGTACTCGGTGGCGAATTCCATTAGCGCATGATGTATGAACTTGATCGTTGTTGGAAGAAGGGCTAAGTTATACCCAATAGCAAGCAGCACAACAGAGAATAACACTTTGATGGAAATACGGTCTTTTGATCGGGAAGGCACAACGCAACCCTTCAACCTGATCAAAAGGAATTTTGCAAGTAGAGCCAACACAGATATTGGCTCTTTTACTTGTTGGTGGAAACTTTGAATTTTCCCCTGCATGGAACTTATATTCGTCCGATTCGGTAGCATGAAAAACTTGACCTTCGTTGAAAATCCTTGTCCCAACTTCAATCCCGGTTGCCGGATGGAATTAATTGATATTCCTCTTCTTACCGATATTAGGGAATAGATGTTTAGCCCAAGGGAAGCGAGTAACAGTGGAATCATGTCCGGCATTCATGACGATCCTTTGGTAGGTAAGGAAGTAGCAGAATAACTCTTGGAATACCTCTCCAACATGGCCAGTCTTTTTATAAGCATTCAACTCTGCATTGATCATGAAGAACTCTTCATATGGATGGTCTCTCATTGGTAGTCACGACAGCTCAAACATTTCATGCAAAGCGCTCCTAATTTTTCCTGTCGAAGTAAAGAAGGTGTTGTAATCGACATTATATAGCTCTAAAATGTTGTACAATACTGGTGCACAAATCTCTACGCTGTATTTTGAGGATCTCACTATAGAATAGAGCCCCAGTCTTCTTAAACTCTCCTCAAAAGTGATGAGAGCGTAATACACTAAATGGGTTCACCATTGGGTATTCGTTGATTTTATCCAACTAGAGAATCTAGTATCTCCATTAGGATACTATGAATTGGTATTTGCAAGTTCGTTCCTGAATATGTTTAGGACTACAGGCACTTTATTAATAGGAGCATCCTCATGAACAAAGTCTAGACGCAAACTTATGATGTTGACCCCGTAAAGTCATTCGTGACAAAAACCACCATCGTACTTCAAAGAGCCTACCTTTACACTATCTTCTTTATTGGTAAGGGTGAAGTTATTTAGGTAACGCACAGCGAGATGCTGCAAGTACCTAAAGGACACTTGATGTTTTATCACCAGCGGATAGTAGCGGTGATCTCCTTGGGCACAATACTAATGCTCCTCCTGCTAATTAAATATGGATGTGCCATTAGGATTACTATTCCCAAACAAAACGTGAGGTTTCTCAGATGTATCCTCTTTAGGAATAGAGAACTTAGCATCTTGATAATCTCCCTCAAACTTCGATAGTCTCCCAACTAGATTGCCTCTATCCATTATTGGCTGTTGCCATCTAGAAATAGAGGGACATGCCCGTCGAAAGCATGTCTTACTTTGGAGTCATGAATTTCATCATACCCAAAATGATTGTGATGGTCAATAGGCTCCTTTGATAAGCAAACTACACAAAAGGATGTGAAAACAAGTTAGAAGATGTTGTGCCAACTATATGCTGACTTGACCCCAAACATACTAACTTCTCATCTCGAAGACCAAGATGAAAGGCGTCACTTTTTGTCCCTCTTGAAGGCCAAGATGAAAGGTAGTGATTGGCAAACCTCCCTCAAGTGAATGTTGCTAAAATCAAACTGGTGAACCTCAATCAAGCGAAGGTCATTCACAATAGACTAGCGAACCTCGCTCAAGCAAAGGTCGCTAAATTCAAACTAGCGAACCTCACTCAAGCGAAGGTCGCTCACGTTAGATTGGTGAACCTCCTTCGAGTGAAGGTCACTGAAACTAAATCATGATCCCCGCCCAAATAAAGTTCACTCTAGAAGCCAAAAAGGCTAACAACAACGAGTTTGGCCTAAAATACGAAGCTAGCCACATCAAGCGCCATTGATGGCCTCTGATAGAACTTCATCACTGCCGATAAAAGCTCATTGATAAGACCACGATCAGTCATAAAAATCATGCCCTTGGTAGTGAATAAATTTTAAGTGGCCAAAGGCACTATTTGAAGCCTGATTGGGGCTATATTTTGGTAGATCCGAAGATCACAATTTGTGGGTTCGAAGCTTATCCATGGCCATGTCCAACCGCACTGATGTGTCATCTGCTCTTGTCTAGGAAGGCCCCCCTAACAGCACCTCTTCCTCCTAATATCAAACGACGAGGAGCTATTAAAGATTGGTCTTGAGATATTTGGATGGGTTTTGAGAAAATTAGGGCTTTGAGGAAGTTAGGGTTTTGAAAATCAAAGTGAAGAACAAAGGAGGTAAATAGCTCTATTTATAGGCTGACCCTGAACTTCACCGAAGATTTTCATCCTTAACTTCAACGTAAATCTCGCCTCGAACATCACCAAAGAATCTAGCCTTTAACTTCACTGAGAATCTCGCTCTAAATCGCCTTAACCATAATTTTAGGCATAGAAATCGAGGATTCATATTTTAAATCCTCATAGCAAGCCCTGTATAACAGAATTGTTGAACCTCGTTTAATCGACTTATCGAGCTTCGCTTAGCCGATTGTTTCTCAAATTAGGTGAATGAACTTCACCCTAATTAGTCAGATGCTGAAGCGAACTTCGCCAAAATGATATGGTGAATTTCACCAAGTCTCCAAATTGAGAAAATTCTAACTTAATCTATCTGAGACCCTACCTGGTGAACTTCAGTTCAACTCTCACCAATGCAAGGAAGCCTGATCTTCGCTTCCAACACAACAACTCTATGCAGAGTTCAAGTCCGATACAAAAGTAAAGTTCACATATATCAAGCACATAAGAATGAGCAATTTTAGAAAAAAAAAGTTTATTTTTATTGATCAAAAACTCTACTACATAAAGGCAGCATTCAGACTGTCCAGTTACAGGGATGATGAGTATTTGTTGCTATATGCTACTACCTTATACTCTTAACTATGTATAATATGATGGCTGAGGAACATAAGTGAGCTGCACCAAGCTATAGCCCATGTTCCTCTAATCTTACAAAACTTGGGCAGCTAAACTTTTCCCCCATGTGGAAAAAATAGCTCCTAATTACTCCTTCCTAGGCCCTATGCTAGGGAATGAGAAAGAGTTGTTACATAAGAAGTATCCATGTTGCTCCAAACTGGAACATGCCAAGAGGAAGAAGCACCTCTTATAGTCAAAATTTAACATCGGGCTTGAGACAGCCACACAACATGTAATTATATTTTAGGTTCACATTTGTGAAACCTAATCACTGTCGTTCTCACTTGTGGAGTGCCAAGGATCTTTCTTCAACCATCATCTCAATCATCGATTGGTCTTACACAGAGCATAGCACTCTAAGCTCCAAGTGTCTCTATCGCGATTCTACTCACCCTAAGCCCTTGACTAATTCTTAACAAACTACTCGAGCTTGGCCTTCGTAGCCAATAGCAGGTCCACCAGTCGATGGAGTATGCAGAGTTCATCTGCTTGATTGCCCCCTACTTGGGCAAGCTCTTGTTGAAGCTGCTTTATTTGAGCTCCTCTTTTGAGGAGTATCTCCGATCTAAGTGAAAGAGACATAGACATTGAGGAGATGAAGATGAAGAATTTAGAAGGGAAATAGTGCTATTTATATCCTTCTCCAAATCCATACTTCTAAAGAAATCACATCTTTTAAGATTTAATTGGACCGGACAAAGAGACTAAATCTTAGCCTAAAACTCCATCAAATATATAAAGAATCTCATAAATATTCAAACAAAAGATCTTAGTCATAGATCACGACATGAGTCCTAAGGTGTAATCTCAACTACCATTATCAGCTAGTCGCTAATCAATGAACTTCGTCCACACGATTCAAAGTATGGCGAATATCGTTGATACCCAAAATCAGCTAAACCTCCCTGATTTTTCAACTTCACTACAACAGTAGGGCAAATGAACTTCATTTAAAATGTAGAATTTGATGAATAAAAGTATCATTGAGCCTTAAATACAAGTCTACAACAAATAAAGCCACATTTAACAGTACACCTTTGGCAACCAATTAGATCGAAGATAATTTTCAACTCGAACGAGACGACTCAAGCTACGTTCGACATTATACCTCTCTAGCTATTGACCAAAGTGTTTTAATCTATGTTACAAATCAAATGTAGGATCTTGAATACTTTGGGGGGTCTTGTAGATGGTTAAAATAGAATCCATCCAAGCCAAGGATTCAGCTTGGAACCAAGAAGTGAACGCTCATGGGCTAAACACTTCAAATGGGCTCAAAGTCGAGCCCACAACAAGCTGTATCAAAGCTCGCATAGAAGCACATGTGAACTCTGCCATGCAGTTCATTTGAACCCGACTCGACCAAGTCACGAGTGGGTCGACTCCCGGTTTGGACTTAAGGCCGAGTCGAAAGGTGTTATTGAATCGACCAAGTTACTAGTCAAATTTTGTGTTAAATTCAAACTCACTAGCGAAGTTCGCCAAACAATTAATCAGTGAACTTCGACCACAGCTACCCATGTAGGCTACATCATCCACGATTTAGAAGGTGGCTCACCTATGTCCGCATGAGCTTTGCCCAAACACCTTAGACAAAGTTCGGCAACCAAGTAATCAACAAACTTCATCACATAGCCATTTGAGAGCTATTCTTAAGGGAATAACCGTCCCACACTATCTCTTATTTTAATGACCATTTAATCTATAATTAAAGGCCATTTGCTCTCTCTCTCTCTCTCTCTCTCTCTCTCTCTCTCTCTCTCTCTCTCTCTCTCTCTCTCTCTCTCTTCTCTCTCTCTCTCTCTCTCTCTCTCTCTCTCTCTCTCTCTCTCTCTCTCTCTCTCTCTCTCTCTCTCTCTGTCTCTCTCTTTTAGCCTATAAAAGGAGGAGGAGATTGTTCATTCGAGAGATAGACCTACACTCTCACAGAGACACACCTAAAAGAAGAGAGAGAGAGATACACAATCGAACACCCCGTACACGCATGGTTTTTCTCTATTCTACTTTTAAGAGAAGACAAAGCTATCTTCCAAGAGACCAAATTAAAGACCAATAGCAAGAGACCCATCATCTTAGTCGGATTGTCAACCGAGTGTAAGATCAATGCTCTATCAGCACGCAAAAGAACCCTAGAAAATAATTTTCTTTAGTTTTAGTTGTATTTTTTATTATAGTCTGAGCTAATTGTAATAAAAAATACCTAAAACAATCATGGTGTTATTTGGCCCAACGGTGTAGTTACTGTGAGCATTGTAAGTAGGATGGTCCGGCATCACTGTCGTGGGAGCTGTAGTTGGAATGGTCTAGCAGTGTCGCTATCATGGGCACTACGGATGGAGAGAGTCTAACGGTGTTGTTGCTATAGCTATCTGGTAGTATTGCTATCGTAGGCACTGCATATGGGATGGTCTGGAGGTGTCACTAACATAAGCACTGCATATGGAGAGGGTCCATTGGTGTCGTTACCGTGGACACTATAGTTGGGATGGTCTCACAATGTTGCTGCCATGGATGTTGCAATTAGGATTGTCTAGTAGCATCACTGTTGTGGGTGCTATAGATGGGGAGGGTTTTAAATTGTAGGTGAGAGTTTTGGTGGCTTTGGCATTTAGGGGAACACTTTCTATGCATTGTGCTAGGTTGGTTGTGCAAGGGGGTAAGGGTGTTTGTTGCAGTTGGGTGGTGGAGTCAGCAAGGAAAGTGATGGCTACATCTAGAAGTGCGCAAGCAAAAGAGTTGCAGTCCGAGGGCACGTGAGTGAGTCTACGGAGTTGGGATGTGTTTATATCAAAAGTTGTTGTTTTCATTGTCATTAAACATGTTACATCGTTTATCAATTACAAGTTCAAATTGAAGGAAAAGTTGATCTTTTTATAAGATCTTCTTACACAATGAAAAGGTAAAAATTATAACATTATCAAATAATACACAACAGTAGTTTATCTCATGCTACTTGTGTGGGATCTTTCGCCTGTACCGGGGATGCGTTAGTCCGTGGACTGCCGCGGATCTAATCCGCTTGACAAGAGTTAATTGATGCTCTTGTTTCACGAAGAAAATAGTTGCACAAGTGATAATCACGACCAAGCGAGATTGTGGCTCTTCTCGAGATCAAAACCAAGTTTAATCCGGAGGAAAAAAAGGGAAAAAGAGTCTTAGATCATTCGAAGGCTTTCTCTTTATGATGAAGTTCGCCAAGATCTGCCAACTCTCCTCTAAAATCTATGGTCTACTATTCAAATTGACAGTACCTCACCCTCTGATTTCAGATCCTCTCAAATGAAGACCCTGGACTTCTATTTATAGGCTTTTGTCACCGTATTTTCTGATAAGATCAAGTAATTTGACGTCACCTGCAGTTGATAACCACCCAGGCGCACTTAAGGATAGCTTCAGAATAGTTGGGAAGATACTGGAATGAAAGAATTCTAACAAAATATCAAAATCCGTATTTTGGGGAGTTTAGGGAGTCAGCAGTGCCCGTGGTGGCTCGAAACTATGCGAGCCACCATTTTGTGGTGGCTCGCACTCACACGAGCCTCCAGGCCTGTTTCGTTCGTCTTTTTGATGTTTTGGCTATTTGTAGCTCCTTCAGTTCGCTTGTTTTACGCTTGTTTTGCCTTTACGCGCGTTTCGTTGCTTTGTTGACTCGTGCGCTTCCACGATTCGCTTCATACGTTTCGTTAACTTGGAGGTGGCCGATGAGCTGTTGGCCACTTAGAGTTGACCGATGAGCGTGTTGGCCACTTGGTGCTGACTGATGAGCGCGGGGGCTCATTGTCTTGTTTTCAACATTTTGCCACTTCGTTGTGTCGACGATTCATTGTCACGTCATCTTGAACTGTATTCGGGAGCTATAGGTAGTTTTTAACGCCAATAGATACCCCCTCCAAAGTGTTTTAGTCTCGTTTCTTTTATAGAAGAAGCTGGGATACATTGGATATGATACGCTTAGTCTTTAGTCCTTTGATTTCTTCAGCTTTTAGTCTATTCAGTTCTTTATTGAATAGCTAAAATTCCTCCGGTTCTACGTTTATCGTCTGACTGTTGTCGAAATTTTAGGTTTGGACACCGTGTTGATATTTGAATTAGCTCGTGTTATTGAATCAATCTTGAGCCTTGCCTTGATGAGGCTGTGGACGCCCTGATTAGCGTTGAACTCTCGTCGTTGCATATTTGGATGACGTTGATTCATGTCGATTGGCATTGGCTGACGTTGAATTTCTTCGTCATGTGTTGAAACACGGTTGGTCAATTTGCGCTTGCATTCTCCCAGGAGCTTCGTGAATTGGTTTAAACTCATATACCCGTTAGGGCCCGTGGATTATCCTTAAGAATACACCGTACGGTATTCTCCAGGAACTTCCCATTGAAGGAAGGATAAAGTTTAGACTCGTATACCTATTAGAGTATACAAAGTTTAAACTCTTAAGGCATTGGAGCGTGACGGTCCCAAATGTTAGGGCTGCAAGACCAACTGTTAGAGCTAATTCATCTGCATGTATGGATTTTATCCTGAAGTTGTTGGATCCTCAAGTTACGAGACTAACTAATGGAGCTGGTGCATCAATGACTCTTACACTTATAAGATTTTTGGCAAACCCTCAGCCATCAACGGGTTTGATGAGCCTTTACCGACTACCGTTTGAGTCGGGCTAGCATACAGATTGTTTAAGGCCGTTCTGTATGTAACGTTGTTCTAAAAGAATTAACTCTTTTAGTGCTACGATATTGAATATGTAGACTTCATCTTTCTTACGAGAATAGACTACCCGCCAACGCGTATTAGGTGCTGATTTATCCCTTTTTAGGATTAGGGATAAAATCCCGCATACGTATGAGGCACAGATTATGGTGTTATTAATAATAACCTGCCACAATATTGAATATGTGGACTTTTGTCCTTTTTTTACGGTCTAAGACTGACCGGTAACGCGTGTTAGGCGTTGACTTATTCCTACTTAGGCTTCGGGATAAACTTCCCCAGACTTAGATTCTGATGTCTTCTTCACTCGGTGAAAGACTAAACCTGCAATACGTGTTAGGCATTGTCTTATCCCTACTTAGTCTTCGGGATAAAATTCCCCAGGCTTGGATTCTGGTGTCGTCTTTACTTGGTGAAAGACTAAACTGGCAACGCGTGTTAGGCGTTGACTTATTTTTACTTAGGATTTGGGATAAAATTCTCCGTGCATGTGAAACACGGATTTTTGGAGTTGAAAGATGGTGTCTTCTCTTAGAGAAAAGACGAACCCAATGCTGGAGAGGAATAATTTTATATTCTATCTCCTGGTCTTCTTTTAGGGTAAAGACAAACCCGATGTGGGAGAGAAAGAATTTTATATTCTATCGCCCAAAGCTGAAGAGGAAGAATTTTATATTCTATCTCCAGTTACAAAGGAAACTCAAATTATGATCTCCACTTCAAGAATCCGGGAAGGTGAACCTAAGAGTGGGATCTCCACTCTGAGAATCGAAAAGATTCAGATAATCCTAACCGTTAGAAGGTTTGATTACTGAACTAAAGGTGGGTTTCTCGTCTATCGAGAGTGAATTGTGGTTATGGCCCTAACTGTACTAAGGTTTGACCAAGTGGGAGTTTGAGGCGACCCTAACTGTAGGAAGGTTTGATCACTCAATTTGAAAGTGGACCTTTCGTTCATGGAAGGAATCGAGAGGGGATTTTGGTTATGGTCCTAACTGTAGGAAGGTTTGACCAAGTGGGAGGTTTGAGATGACCCTAACTATAAGAAGGTTTGATCGCTTAATTTGAAAGTGGACCTCTCGTTCATGGAAGGAATCGAGAGGAGATTTTGGTTGTGGTCCTAACAGTAGGAAGGTTTGACCAGGTGAGAGTGAGAGTGAGAGTACAAATCATATTAAGAGTGTTGACTTGTACAGATCACTCAGTAGGGTTCTTGGTGTCAAGTGATGAAGACTTAACACAAAAGGGTTTGATAATTGTTGAGGATTAGCAAATTAAGATTCTAAGCATTATGTCCGGACTCTAACAAAGGGAGTGTTGAGTGCATAGACACAGTGTGAGTTTGAATGGATTAAACCAGAAGGAATTTTAGTGGACCCAATGTCAATTAATTTGATTAGTGAGGGACTTTGTGGTGGAAGATTGTAAATCGTCAGACACCAGCAGGAGTTTTTTGTGAGGTAAGATTGATCCAACGAAGTGATCAAATCTCATCTCAGCAAAAGAGTGCTTGGAAGTTGGTAAAATTGATCCCAACAATGAGATGTGTTTCATCCTTGAAAACATTCATAGTCCGAGTGGGAGTTTCTCATTTATCCCCATTTATAGTGACCGGGTTATCCTTAAGAATACCAGGCATGGCACTCTCTAGGGACTTCCCGTTACATGAGTTATCCACCCCCAGCTTTCCTTAAGAAACTGGGTCTAATGAGGAATACTTTGTATTCAGCTGAATGGTCGGGTTATCCTTAAGAATATCACATACGATATTCTTCCAGGAACTTCTCGTTAAAAGTAGGTAATAGTTTAGACTCGTATACTTGTTAGAGTATGCATGGATCAGTTTATCCCCATGCACCTGTTGGAGGATTGAGAAGCAGTTTATACTCGTATACTCTTCGGAGTCAGAGAGAAGCAGTTTATACTCTTATACTTGTCGGAGTGCTGATTCGGATTAATTTAGCATTATGACGCCAGCTTCAACCAAGAATTGGATGCTATTCTTAAGGGCAAAATAAGCCTTGGTGGGATGAAGGATCCTCCTGTGGTACTCACGGTACTTTGGATCCAAAGTATTATTAGCTTCCTCCTGATTTGTGATAGGTGGCAGCTTAATCTTGTTTTTTTCGAGGACGGATTTAAAAATGGCCGGAACGTCCTCATCTTTGAAGGAGTACTCTTTTTAGAGTCTCGGATCCGAAGTCTTTTGCTATCTCCGTGGTTGCCGCTGTGATGACTGATTAACATCAATAGTTGGTGTAGGTGCCTTACCCTTTCCACAGGAGGCGAAGTTTGATTTTGGAGGGTTAGCCACCGATTGCCTTCTCTCGGATTTCTTCCTTCTGAGGAAGTGTTCAGCCTGCTCTCCGCGCACCTTCAACTCTCTCCAAGTCTTAGACGATGCTACTCCCATAACTTCCAAGATATCAATAGACAGGTTATTATGACTTAGAGGATGAAGTCCTCTACAACCGGATCTCGACAATTCATCACCTTATTTCGGAAGCACTTGACGAAGTCGTCGATCGTCTCTTCGTCTTCCTATTTCTCCTCAAAGAGCATCCTGATTGGTACCTCGGTGTCATCATTAAAGAAATTGCTGAGAAATAAGCTTTCCATATTATCCCAGCTATTGGCGCTTCCAAGCTTGAGACGGCGGTACCAATCGAAGGCAGCCCTATGAAGGGTACCCACGAATGACCGAACCATCACAGCTTCATTACCATAAATCATGACCAAGTGTGACTTGAAATAAATTAGGTGCTGAGTGGGTGAACCTTTCCCGTCAAATGACGTGAAGTTAATTATATTGAACTTTACCGGGTACGGGATCGACTCCCACTCTCTCGGGTAAGGACATGGAATACAAGTTTTCTTCACCTCTTGAGCAGACATCAGAGCGTTGACTTTTCTCTTGAGGTCTTTCATCTTTTCGTCCTCGTCTGTATCATGCTTTAAATGATTTCTGAGAGGAACAACGCGGCCACCCCCAGCATTGTCATCTTCGATAGGACCACCCCCAGCGTTGTTGTCTTCAGTAGGGCCAACCCTAACATTTTGGTCAATGGGAGGGTTATCAGCATTGAGGTGTTCGTCCATATCTGAATTGTCACCTGCCCGGTAGGCATTATTGTGATGACTAGATTCGCCAATCTGATTAGAGAAAGTCCGAATCTTTTGGTCATGTATTTCCCTCATCTGCTGCATAGCCATTTTTATTTCAAATTTAAAATTCTCTCTCTGCTTGGCCAGAGCGTCTTCAAGGATTTTGGTCATTTGCTTGGTGTTTATCATAAATGCCTCACGAGATTATCCTGAGCTGGATACTATATTGTCAGAAATGACTGTAAAGTTGGCATCTAATGCTTCATCCTCTAAGAATAGTCCTCTATTCATCCTCTGATAGTCTATTTGTCTAATGGTTCCTAATCGCAACCGGGTTAGACGATGCGATATGAGGGGGTCAGAACTAGAAGATCGAGTCAACTTTCCCTTATCAACCATATTAATTGTGACTTCTGGAAGTTCGTCACCTTAAACGGCCTATCGTTTCTTGCATAAAAGCTTTGGCTTGGACTTTGGCACTTCAGAGGAAAGCCTTTGGAATACCGAGACCCTCTGTGGAGCGGTCTTAGAGAAGCTACACGCTGATAATACTGCACTGATAAGTTTGGCGCATGGACAATGAAAGTCTGTCTCTCGGGTATCTATCTTTCGACATCTGTTCGTACCCCCAGCCTGATAGTACATCTCATAGACATGATGGCTGGAACAATCTATCGCGTGTTAGCACGACTTCTCAGGTATAATGTCGTTGTCTGACAAGCACGTTTCCTTTTGAGGATTTTCTGCCTTGTTGGTGTTCTCAAGAGTCACTCGTTTAGAACTACGCCTTCGTGAGCGTGGGGTCTCAACGCGCTCCTGGATTTTGACATGCAGTCCGAGATAGTCTATTATAGGAGTTTTCTCTTTATGAGAAGGCTCCGAATTGTTGCGAGGGCGTGTACGACCCCTAACTCAATGAGTTGCTCGGGGTTCATTCACTGGGCCCAAGCGTTATTTGATCGGAACTTTTCCTCGATCCTTGTGCAAAGGACCCAAGTAATTTATCATCCGCATCTTGAATCGGGACAAGTCCACACCACAGCGAGGCTCCACCGGAGGTGCGTGATTCGTCGGGATAGGAACAGGGGTTGTCGGAGACTTTTAAGACCGCGGAAGGTGAACCAGGTGCAAGGGGGACCAAGCTGGCTCGGATCTGGCGTGAGCCACCATTTGGTGGCTCGGCCTTGGCCGAGCCAGCATTTGGTGGCTCGGCTCTGGTCGAGCTAGCAGAGTGTCTTCCGACAGTTTCAAGCGCTATTCGGGTTGTTTTCGACGTTGTTTTGGACTTTGGTCTCCAGACTTGGCATAGTTTTAGTAGCTTCTTGACCACCTCTTCCTGCTTTAACTTTTTCACTTCCTACAGGAGAATCCGTGCATGCACAAGCAGTGCGCATGTTTCTGAACGCGCTCCTCGAGGGTTGAACAGGTCCTTTTGACTTGGATCCATTCATTCGTTGTTGGTTTAGAGGAGAGGCCGTTCGTTTGCTGTTAGGGCCCTCGACGCCTTCTGAATTTCAGATCCGCTTCATAGCAAATCCCGTCAATAGGCTCCAAAGTCTTAGCAAGTTAGCACGCGAGGCGTTGACGCTACCTTTGGCCAACTCTCTTCAATAAAGTAGGTGCGCCTCCTGTGGCTATCTCCTTGATTGAGAAGGAGTCCAGATCTGCAGATCCGACCTCATTGGAGGCCGGAGAGGCATTACAAGATGAGATTGTAGTAGTAACGGGGACCTTGATCTTCCTGTGCAAGGTGTGGAGGATCTGGAGGAGGAGGACGACAGATACTCCTTGAACTTAGCCTGGTCAAACTCATACTCGACCTCTACGTCAATCGGGATCTAGATCCGAGGTTATGACAATCAGCCTTCGCAAGAAGGCTGTTGGTTCCCATTATGATCTCCAGTTTGTTTGCGTCAAAAGTTACTGTTTTCATTGTCATTAAACCTGTTACACCATTTATCGATTACAAGTTCAAATTGAAAGAAAAGTTGATCTTTTTATAAGATCTTCTTACACAATAAAAAGGTAAAAATTATCAAGTTCAAATTGAAAGAAAAGTTGATCTTTTTATAAGATCTTCTTACACAATAAAAAGGTAAAAATTATAACTTTATCAAACAATACGCAATTGATCTTTTTATAAGATCTTCTTACACAATAAAAAGGTAAAAATTATAACTTTATCAAACAATACGCAACAGTAGTTTATCTCCTGCTACTTGCGTGGGATCTTTCGCCAGTGCCGAGGACGTGTTAGTCTGTGGACCATCGCGGATCTGATCCGGTTGACAAGAGTTAATTGATGCTTTTGTTTCACGAAGGAAACAATTGCAGAAGCGACAATCACGACCAAGTGATATTGTGGCTCTTCTCGAGATCAAAACCAAGTTTGATCCGGAGGAAAAAAGGGAAAAAGAGTCTCAGATCTTTTGAAGGCTTCCTCTTTATGATGAAGTTCGCCAAGAGCTGCCAACTCTCCTCTGAAATCCATGGTCTACTATTCAAATTGACAGCACCTCGTCCTCTGATTTTAAATCCTCTCAAATGAAGACACTTGGCTTCTATTTATAGGCTTTTGTCGCCGTGTTTTCTAATAAGATTAAGTGTTTTGACATCATCTGCAGTTGATAACCACCCAGGCATACTTAAGGATAGCTTCATAACAGTTAGGGAGATCCTGTGATGAAAGAATTCTAACAAAACATCAAAATCTGCGTTTTGGGGAGTTTAGGGAGTCAGCAGTGCCCGTGGTGGCTCGGAACTGTGCGAGCCACCATTTTGTGGCTCCCCCCGGCGCATGGGTGCGAGCCACCATTTTGTGGCTCGCACTCACGTGAGCCTCCTGGCCTATTCCGTTCGTGATCTTTTTGACGTTTTGACTATTTGTAGCTCCTTCCGTTCACTTGTTTTGCACTTATTTTGCCTTTACGCGTGTTTCGTCGCTTCATTGACTCGTGCACTTTCACGATTCGCTTCATGCGTTTTGTTAACTTAGAGGTGGCCGATGAGCGTGTTAGCCACTTGGAGCTGGCCGATAAGCATGTTGTCCACTTGGAGCTGGCCGATGAGTGCGCATGCTCATTGTCTTGTTCTTAATGTTTCGCCACTTCGTTGTGTCGACAATTCATTGTCACATCGTCTTGAATTGTATTTAGGACCTATAGGCAGTTTTTAACCCCTAACGGATGCAAGGCAACATATCATCAAATAGTTGGTGTGCATGTTGGTGTTAGCAGTGCTGGAGATGAGCATGTAGACGATGGATCTATTGTAGGCTGAGCTGTAGCAGCCAAAGTGACAGTGGATAAGGCTATAGTAGGTCGGTAAGCGACCATTGGTAGGAGGTAGTGTTATAGTGCGGTGCACCAGCCAAGTATCTTGGGCTAGATTAGTGGGCCTACATAAGACAATTTTAGGCCCAAAATAGAGATATTTGCGAGAGATGGAGTATGTGGATCTGGTTGATCAAATATGGGATGTCATTGAGCAGCAGTGTCATCTTCCAGAGTTGTCGAGGTTAAGTAGTGGGTCTTATCTGGATGAGGATGAGCGGGAAAGTTGAGAGTCGTGCGGGATCCAGTCAAGGTGCGGTCAGTGAGAGGAAGCCAGTGAAGACCGGTGATGGTGCAGAGAGCAGCGTCGACGCTGGGTTTGGTGCAGGCAATGGCATCAGTGTTGCAGCGATGTTAGCAATGAATGATGGGGCTCTAGTGAGCAGAGATTGCGAACAATAGTAGCAATACGCTGAGGTCGAAGCTGGTGTCAAGGCCACTGGTGGGAAGCGTGGAGTTTGTGGCAAAACTGCCTTGGAAGTTCAAGATCAAAAAAGAAGAAGGGGTCTATCTACGTGTAAAAACAAGGCTCTGATACCAAGATAAATATAGAGAGATTTGAAAGAACTTGATATATTATTCGGTACTGCATTGAAGTGTTTAGATATAATAGCAACAAAAGGTTCTAGAATCTTAAGCAATGCGGGACTAAAGTAAAGCAAAGTAAAATTGACCAACTACTACATTTAACATAATCATTATCTAGACAATCAACAGTTATAATTTCAAAATAGTGGACTATTTTTCTGCAGTGAAGAAAATTTATATCTAATAAGCCGAAGGGTAGTATTCAGCACGTTCATGGTAGAAAAAGAGAAGAAAAATAGAAAAGCCAGTGATTTCTAAACCAATATGTTGATAAGCATTTTCACATGAGAAATTTTATGTTCTATTTCTCAAAAGAAAATATGCAACTATAGTAAACCAGAAATCTAGAAAACGTAGATGAAACTCCTTCGAGTGGTGAAGAATGTAAAAGAAAATGATAGGAAATGCCTCTTGATGGAGACTTGATCTCTATCTACAAGCTCTTCTTAATTTGTAGGTAACCTAACTAATGAAGTCATAACCATTTTTGTTGGCATTAATATTTAACGTAAAACTAGTTTCAGCTAAGGAAAATGATACAGGCACACCATCAACCACACCTCCTCTCCTGCTACAGTGCAGTGGGCCCCATATGAAATTTTTTTAAAAATTTCATATGGGGCCCACTGCACTGTAGCAGGAGAGGAGGTGTGGTTGATGGTGTGCCTGTAGTGCCCCTCTTCAGCTAAAATGTACAATTACTTGAGCAGTGTAGCATCTTTACCAACTGTTGTCCTAATCTCAAATGTATAATATTATGTTATGTTACCACTTTGAACCCTCAATAAATTTCAAGTAATTTTTCTGTCAAACAATCAAACCTCATAATTAAGTATTAACATCCAAAAAATCTTAAAATGATGAGTCCCTCAAACAAAAAATGGAAGAGGTTGAATACCTCACGGATTACGTCTAATATCACAGTAAACTAATAGAGTTAACGAAACATTAATTAGGATTGAAAGTCAAAACCCAAGAAAGTCACGGATTTTCTCCGACAAACACGAAATCAGAGTTCAACTTCAAAGGACTCGTGCAAAGAAAAAAAAAAAACAGGGCAAGCGCGCATTATATACGAAGCCAAGTGGAATTTAGCTTCGCTTTTCTTCTTCATGTCAATATACAACAGCTGTCAATGCAAAGGAAACAACAAACAAAATATATTGATTGATTGATCCTCTTCTCTGTTTTTATCTAATTTTATTCAATGCCGAGTTGGTTGGCTACCATCCACTAAGACTTCAATAAATCAAAGCAAGAAAGCCAGCACTTGCTTACGTGTACGGATAGCAAAAAAAAAAGAAATTATGCACACGTATATTTTGTTTTGAGTCAACGAACACTAACTATTTGGGTAGGTATATAGTTAGTTAGTGGATTTATTGTCAAGAATAATATCCAATTTTCAATCAGTTTTTTCTTTGTGTACGGACCTATGGAGGTAGAGCCAAATCAAAGACAATGATTTGTTCCTCTAAACTTGATGTAACGAATTTTTATCCTAAAGACTAAGGGAAATGGTATAGGCACACCACCAACCACACCTTGGGGCACACTCCTCTCTCTCAGCTACAGTGCATGGGGTCCACATGAAATTTTTTAAAAAATTTCATGTGGACCCCATGCACTGTAACTGAGAGAGGGGTATGCCCCACGTTGTGGTTGATAGTGTGCCTGTAGTGCCACCCAAAGACTAAGCATGTGAAATCATGATTTTTTAGTCCAACCCTGCTTCTTGCTTTTTCAATAAATCTCATCCAGTTTAGAGTAGTCGTAGATACTTTACAAGTTTCATTGAAAGGGAGGTGGCTTATTGTTTTAAAATAGTAAATTGATGTACGCAAGTTCAACCATGTCTCTTTTGAATATTCCACGCATGCATCGGAGAACAAAATCCTTTAAAAATCTAAAAAGAGGAATTCGTAGATTTTTGGAAGGGTAAATTACACTAAACTAAACCCTGAAGAGCTTTCAACTTTTTGACAGTAAACCCCCAATAATTTTCAAAATCATACTGAACTCGGAATAATTTTTCAAAATTGTTTAAAACTCCTAATAAATCTCCGCATTTTGTAGACAACCCCCGTAAAATAAAACTAAAAAGCAACATAAAAGATCATTTTGAGAGTTATTGCCTTTTTTGTATAATTTACCCGAAAGATACTAGGAGTTTTCTCAATAAGTTAGTTTTTTTTTTGTTCCTTG
>NC_033797.1:90756786-90762477 GCF_001876935.1 Asparagus officinalis | reverse complement strand
GAGGGTTTTGGAAAAAATAATTAAAATCATAGGACTACATATTACAGTGTTAAACCGCGTCTTGCTCAAATTAGCATATGCACATCCTTCATTCATGAGCTAGCTGACAATGTAAAAGTCAGATCGTAATCACTTTGTATATTGCGTTGCCAATTACACTATTTTCTGTCTACTTGGACATTGTTCCACTTTAGGCCATGACACTGTTAGGAAGAGCACAACTTTTTTATTTTTTTATTTTTTTTTTTTTTTTTATTTTTTTTTTGTGTATGACTTGAATATTGGGCTAGGTCAATCAGGTATTAGGAATGAGGTCTAAGGTCCGAGCACTTCCAATCAGAGATGAACGAAATTCAGAGTACAACTTCCCCCAGCACAAGGGAACACATCCTACTACGAGGGGCAGGCCCACACCGGGAAGTCTACGACCCAATGCTCTAATAATTAGAAGAAAAAAAACCGAGCCAGATCATGCTACCTAGCTCGGCCTTGTACTTGACAGAATCCCCAATAGGCTAAACGGCTAGTTGGGATATTTTGAGAGAAAAGAGTCAACGAACGGCTGTGATTCAATCTTGAAAGGTTGAAACACCTCTAGAATCATCAATAAACAGGAGGAGTCATCAATGACCTCAAATCATCAAGGAAGGAGATGGGTCATCGATGATCAGAAAGTCACCGAAAATATATCAATGATGCATTAACGGATCATTGATGAGGCTAGGGATCATCGATGATTGAAGAGTCTCAATAAAACATTTATATCTTAAGCTATAATACCTTCAAATCGAGTTTCATTTTCTGTAGACTCGTGACAAAGAGAAGGACACTTCCACAAGCTCAAAGTTTATTTAGTTTCTAGTATGTTTCAATGATTAATTGTGATTAACTTGTTGTCTTACTGTTTTCACTTTTGAACTTGACTTTAACTTCTGTAGGCGGTCTAAAAATCATGACAGATAGCTAATACCCATGGAACGTAAAAGATGGAAGTTACAACCCGACGACTTCTACATCAGCATTTTGATAAGGAAAGTTACAAACAGACGACTTTCATGTCAATAAAGGAAGGCTACAATTAGATAATTCTCCCGTAGATCGAGAAAGGTTACAATGCAACGACCTTTGAGACAATCGATGAAAAGCTCTGCTTTAACAAGTCTTTACAATCTAACAACTCTCAAATTTTAAAAGGCTAAAGCAAATATTACAGAACAATGGTCTTTGCGACGCTATGACAGAAGAGATTACAAGTCAACGATCTCTTCAATCCAAGATGTAGAATTCATCCCTTCATCCCAGAGCTGAAACGCAAGTGACTATGTTCCAGAGTCAAAACGACGCAATCACTACATCCTCAGCTATCAACGCGGCTAAAACGCAGCATAAACATAATGCAAATATAGTTCCCACGCACCGCGGTCATAGTTGTTGACACAGAACAAACGCGGCCCAATTCAACCGCTGACGCAGTTCAAGTTCGGACGCTGACACATCATCTAAAGACATGTTTGAACGCAGGTTCATGTTTGAACGCAGGTTCATCTAAAGGTTTTGACTCGTTCAAACGTGATCTAAACAGTTCCAAAAACCGTTTTCACCCACGATCTGGGGAGTGTTTTAAGTGGGTTGTTATACCCGTTTAATAAGGCAACTAAACCCCCATTAAAGAGCGGATTAAGGGGGCGGTTATACCCCTTAATCCTCATATAAATATCAACAAACTCAACTGAGTTCAGGGAGGGAATTTTCCTGGAGGTGAGATCAGAGGTTGGGCTTTGAATGTACTTTTCAGCAGCAGAAAAGTTGGGATACTTGGCTATTAACCGTTTTACGGTTTAGACAACTCAGGGGATAGAATTTAAACTCGTTCTGAGTTCTCAAAACCCGTTAAGAGTTTCTTCAATCGTTCTAGTGAATTGAGACGTGCGGATCGTCAACGGAGAGCAAACTCAACGCTAGCATTCGAGGGAGGCACTCCATTGCCACCGTGAAGAATCCAGAATTAAACAAAGGGGAGAATTCAGATCAATTCTCTTTTCTTTTGTAATCAGGAAATCAAAATTGTAATTAAGATTGAGAGAGTTGTAACCATTCTTTTTCTAAGTAAGTTAGAGAGAATAAAATCAAACACAATTCTTTTATTTTTATTTCACATGTTTTCCACCAAACAAAAGATGGCGACTACACTAGGGACTAGCTTCACAGACGAAGAAGTGGTGGCGCAATCCGACGTTAACCCCATTGGAACAACAGTCGAAACCCTTGTTGTAAAGTTCGATCAAGCCAAGTACGAGGAAACCCTCTCCTCTGGATCGCTTAGCCCCATGGTTAGGCGTAATGTCCGTAAGATCTCCAAAGATATCAAAGCCCCAACTGTAGCTACAGTGCTGAAGAAAGTCCTCTCCTTTGGCCAAAATCGCTTAAACAGCCCAATTACGAGCCTCGCGTGATACAACTTAAACGCGACACTCAGTGGCGCGTTGTTCATCCACAACATGACTCTCAGGGGTCTGTTTCATCAACTAAACTCAGGTCTCGGCCGAGCGCTCATAAAACCAGAAGGGACCCCCGCGTTTCTTCTCCAAAATTCATGACCAACAAGAACTAATCTTACCCACTCAGAGGTTGGGGGTTCTGATAATCATATTTTTATTACAATTTTATACCCTCATTATCTATTTTATATGAATAAATATACCACTAATAATTGCTTTTATTTTTAATTACAGGTTAATGAAGAATAAATCCCAAAAATCTCATCTCTCAACAAAGGCCATTGAGTAAATGAAGAAATAAGAGAAATTCAAATAATTAAATTCTAAAAGGCCCAAAGAATTGGAATGGACTTGGATGCAAAGAGTGGAATGAATTGGGCTTTTATGCAATCATACAAGGCCGGACTGCTGCAGAGAAAGACAATGGGCCGGAGATTTTGATTGAAACTCAAACAATGGGCTGGAGATTTTGATTGAAAATCAAATAAACAATGGGCCGGTTGATTTTCATAAATGAAGTGAATTGTGCTGCTAGATTTGAAACTTATGGGCCGGACTTGAGTGCTGCTACAACTTAGATTGTGATTTTCTTTTGAAAATGAAATGGATCATGAAAAGGAGCCGAACAAGCATTGCTGCAGCAAAATCATATGGACCGGATGCTGACTTTGGATGCAAGGAGATTTTGATTGAAAATCAAATGAATCAATGGGCCGGTTGCAAATAACAAGGAATTGAATGGGCCGAGTTGCTTGTTTTGAACATCAAATGAAAATTCAAGTGGACCAGACTTGGATTTAAAAATCATATGGGCTAGAGAAAAACAAAAAAAAAGCAATTCCAACCCATTTGTTCACTAACAAATTCAAAGGTGGAGATTGCTTTGCTTGGGGCTCATGACAAATCCAATGGCTCATATTCATTGAAGACTACTGTAAATAGGGGTAGAGAGTGAGGGGTTAAGGGTGTGAAAATTTTTGTAACTCTTTTTGGAGAGGAGGGCTACTCTTAATTGAGAAGGCCTTCCAAAATTGTAACTTTTTGTTGCAATTAATAATAATAATTTTTTCACCACTTTAAATTTTTTTCTTCTTCTCTTTGTTGGATGATGAAGATGAAGATGAAGATGGAGAATTATTTGAAGGTTTGCATTTCTTTTCTTTTTCTCTTTTATTGCTTATTAGTTTAGATTTATTTCTATGCTTGTAGTTAGATTTTATTTTCTTGTTAAATAGCCAAGAGGCTAGAACCCTCTTGCCTTAGATTTATTTCATGCTTATAGAATAGATTTATTTTCTTGCATTTAATTCTTGCAATTTTATTTTGTAGTTTAGATTTTGCAATTTATTTTGTAGTTAGATTTTAATTTCTTACACTATTCACCTTGAGGCTAGAACCCTCTTGGGTTTAGTTTTTCTTTTTGTTTATTTTTATTTTGTTTGATTCGTCTTTAGGCTAGAACCCTCTAGGGAATCACCATTTTCTAAGAAGTTGGTTCAATTTTAGATTACTCATATCTATAATTGAATCCACCATCTTTAATTTATTGTATTTTTTTTATTCTAGAATTTTGTTTTTCATTCTTGATTTTTTTTATTCTCTTGATTTTATTCATTTTTCCTTCTCACCTTATTGATCATACTCATTCTTTTTCAAATCCACTCTCACTTACACTTTACACCTATTCACACACCATTTTCACTCTCTCAATCTCTTCACAATCACCTTCACTCATCAATCTTATTTGTCACGCACACAACCTAAGAACAAATTTTATATTTTCTCCTATAAAACACCTTCCTCGTGGGATCGATATATTAAATACTATAACTTGACACGGTTGTGCACTTGTAACTTTTTTTGTACATGTTTATGTTCGCGGGAAAAGTTGGTGTTTTCTTCATTATCGATGTCATTGCACTCAGTTAACAACTTTATGTGTACAAAAGAGATCCGGTCTTTTTATAAGATCCGGCTTACAATGAAATCAAATAAATACAGAAGAAATTCAAGAAAATTACAGACTGCTCTCTTTTTACCGAACAAAAATCACAAGATGCGCTGTTATTCGTCCCTTGGCTTTCTGTGGGTTCTTTCGCCTGGTCGCGCGGGGTTGCTTGCGGCGTGGACGCACGCCGCGTGATCTGGATCCAAGCAGACTCTACGACGTATTAGCGGGTATTATCCCAACGCAGGAGATAATAGCCGGGAGGGATTGTTTCACCAAGGAAACGACCGATCGACATCTGCGGGATGCTAAAGAACTAAGCTTAGATCGCGGAGTGTGAGCGACGTAGATCTGAGGATTAGACTCTCTCGAACGTCCTGCTTTTCGGGTGCGGGTGGCTCGCTAAGAAATAAAATCGCGGGTCTCCAAGTCCTTGCAACTTAGATCTCGCGAGTTGCAGGTGAGCAATCCGCATGAGTTTCGGCTCTCTCAAAAGTTTCAGAAGAAGGTCCCGTCAAATGAACAACCGACCCCCCCATATTTATAGCCGCTCTGAACTGTGGCCTTTGTGCACAGAGAGAGAGGGCGGGGGGGGGGTCCCGGGCTCACCTGAGGGCTGGCTCGGTGACATGGCCGAGCCACCCTGGGGTGGCTGGCTTTGGCCGGAGCCAGCCTCAGGGTGGGGCCTCGGCCTTGGCCGAGCCACCCTGAGAGTGGCTCGCCTTGGCCGAGCGCACCCTAGGGGTGGCTCGGGCTAGCCGAAAGCCACCGCTCGGGGTGGCTCGGGCCAGCCGAGCGCACCCCGGGTTCGGCCCTCGGATTTAGGCCGAGTCCCGGGTGTGTCTCCAGTTTCGGCCGTTTCCGGTGTTTTCCGTCTTTACAGTTCTTCGTTTGATTCGTCAGCGTACGTTTGATTGATAGCCCGGTCTTTATTTGGGCAGTATTGTTCCGCCGTCGGTGTCTTTGAGTACAAATCTATTTATGTCGTCTGGACCGACCTCGTTGACCTTTCCGCAACTGTTTGGACTATGGTTTCCACAGTCCGAACATATGCCGTTGTTTGTGTGGCTTTATCGCCTATCGAGTCGCTCGAACATCCGTTTGATTGTTGTCGACACATCTGCTGAAGCGCATCTAAAGGGACCTATAGGTAATTTTATAGCGCCTACAGATACCAGCCTCAAGTGTTTTCAGCCTCATTCTTTTATACAGAAGAGTCTGGAATGCTTGGATATGATTGCCCCC
>NC_033797.1:90753450-90755786 GCF_001876935.1 Asparagus officinalis | reverse complement strand
CACTCAACTCGTCGTGTGATTCTAGGCAAGTATTTCAGGCCATCTATCATGCATAGATGCTTAGTACAAATGAAGATCAAAGTTAGGTGATCGAGGCAAGCGCTCTAACGAGCGTACTATACAGCAAAAATAAACAAGGCAGGAAAACTGTGCGGCGGTCGACCGCAGAACCCACCCCGGTCGACCGTTCGCAGGCCCGAGAACTACTGGACTCAGAAGCTGAGCGGCGGTCGACCGCAGAGGTCATGCCGGTCGACCGCCCAAAGCGCAGAAACAATTCTGCAGGCAGGAACGCGCGACGGTCGACCGCTGAGTCCTATGCGGTCGACCGCTGGGCGGACAGAACCTCATTCTGGGTTCTGTCAGCTACCGAACTCATACAAAAACTTGGGGATTTCTATACCCATTATACTATAAACTTTTAATAGAGAACCATGGCAATAAACAACAAGTTTAAATGGTTAAAACCTCATTATCAAAAATCCCAAACCCTAAACAACATGATTTTAAAAGTTCTTAAATAGTAAAAATGAGTTTAACTCTCCTAAAAACATTTCAGATCAAAATCTCATTTATTAAACATAATCTCAAACCTTAAACAACATGATTTTTTTAAAAGTTCTTAAACAGTAAAAATAAGTTTAACTCTCCTAAAATCATATTAGATCAAAAACTCATTTATTAACCATCATTAGTGAACTTTTTAAGACTGAAATATATGATTTTTACACCTCATTCCATAAGATCTACTTTATCTACACAAAATACGATTTGGGCTCAATAAAAACCGGATAAAAACTCAAATCTAAGCATAAAAACGAAATGGGATGAAGTTGGGCGAGATGTTACTCGCCTACGACGAAAACGAAGCCCTAGATCTGGAGGAAGATGATCCCTCTCGCTGAATCCACCAACAATTCGCTGAAAAGCCCTCCAAAGCTCCTCCAAATCACCAAGGAGTGAGAAACTAGGGTTTGAGGGGAGAGAGGGGGCTAGGGTTCTGATATCAGATGGAAAATGAGGCTCTCTTGGGTATAATAGTATATATACTATCCCCACAACCCGACCCGAACCCGACCCGAAACCCATTAAGACTCAACACAGAAAAACTCTCTGCCTGCTGTGCGGTCGACCGCCGCGCACATCGCGGTCGACCGCACAGCAGAACAACTTCCTGCTATGCCTTCTATCACATGCTGATCAATCCCCTTGATTTCTCTAACATAGAAATTCTTGCTAGGCTCCCAAACACTATTTATCACATTTATTTAACATATATATATGGTTATTCATCTCAAAAGAAATGTTTACCACTAATAACTCAATATATTCATTAATAAATTTACCGGGTTCTACATTCTTCCCCCCTTAAAAGAATTTCGTCCTCGAAATTCGGAAATCATACTCATCTCGAAATATAAAATTCTAGATGAGCGCACATGGATATTTATACTTAACCGTCCAAAAATGATAATATTCTCGCTCAAGCCCTAATCTAATGGAACTAGTACATCGGGTGAAAAATCCAAACAAGGAACCCCCCATACATATACCATGTGTTCCAAAAGATTAAGAATTGGGCGAAGATATTCTCATTCTAGTGTTAAATAGATCTAACCAAATATATCAACATAATATAAGGCACTTGTCATAAAATTTATTTACCTGATCAAACAAATGTGGGTAGTCGCGTCGCATGTCCTCCTCGCGCTCCCAAGAAGCTTCCTCAACTCCACTTCGGTTCCACTGAACTTTCACCAATGGAATCACCTTGTTCCTGAGCCTCTTGTCCTCTCTAGCAAGAATAGACACTGGAATCTCAATAGTAGACAAATCATCCCGAAGCTCAATCTCCGGTATATCCAACACTCGCTGCTGCTCCTCATCATGCAAGTGCTTCTTGAGCATAGAGATGTGGAACACATTGTGCACACTAGACATAGATGCTGGAAGATCTAGTCTGTATGACACCGCTCCAATACGCTCAAAAATCTGGAAAGGTCCAATGTATCTCAGCGCAAGCTTCCCTCGCCTCCCGAATCGCTGCACGCCTTTCATAGGCGATACCTTCAGCATAACCAAATCCCCAATCTGAAACTCTAGGGGTCTTCGCCTCTTATCTGCATAACTCTTCTGCCGGCTCTGAGCGGCTAGAATCCGCTCTCTGATCAATGCTACCTTCTCAGTAGTCTGCCTCACAAGCTCTGGCCCAAGCATCAAACTATCCTCCGGCTCTGCCCAACATATTGGTGATCTACAGGGTCTCCCATACAGTGCCTCATACGGAGCCATACCGATAGTCGCTTGATAACTGTTGTTATAAGCGAACTCTATCA
>NC_033797.1:90724256-90753080 GCF_001876935.1 Asparagus officinalis | reverse complement strand
ACCAGAAACGTCTCTTCAGGTCTTTGTACATCTTGGTAGTCCCTGGATGTACTGTGTACCGAGTACGGTGCGCCTTATCCAATAACTCCCTCTTCAACTCTGCACTGGCTGGCATGACCAATCTACCCTTCATCCGTAATCCTCCATCTGCTCCAATGGTCCAGTCCACCTTAGGCTCTTTGGAAATCTCCCCCTTACGGGTTTGAATCCAAGAGTCCTCCAACTGAGCTCTGACAACCCTGTCACTCCAAGATGGCTGCACTGACATAGCTCCCAAGAATGCACTGGTTCCTCTAATCTCGGGTCTAATATCAAACTGGCTAAGAGTGATAAGATCTCTGTACAAGGAACACCTCAAAGCCGCAACCCGATGCCGACGCTTCCTACTCAAAGCATCTGCTACGACGTTCGCCTTCCCTGGATGATACTGAATCGCGAACTCGTAGTCCTTGATAAACTCAATCCACCTCCTCTGCCTCTGATTGAGTTCCTTCTGAGAAAAGAGGTACTTCAGACTCTGATGGTCTGTGAATAGTTCAAACTGCACTCCATACAAGTAGTGTCTCCATGACTTCAGTGCAAACACCACTGCTGCTAACTCCAAGTCATGAGTGGGGTAGTTCTGCTCATGCACCCTCAACTGCCGTGAGATATAGGCCACCACTCTCTGAGTCTGCATCAATACGCCTCCTAAGCCTGCCAACGATGCATCTGAATATACGACGAATGTCCTGTCACTGCTCGGAATGGTCAAAACCGGCGCTGTGGTCAACTTAGTCTTCAAAATATCAAAGGCCTTCTGGCACTCCATGCTCCATATGAACTGTACACCCTTCTTCGTAAGGTGTGTAATAGGCGTCGAAATCTTCGAGAAGTCCTGAATGAACTTCCTATAATATCCAGCTAAGCCCAAAAAGCTGCGAATCTCTGTCACCGTCTTCGGTGGCTCCCAGTCAAGAACTGCCACGACCTTAGCCGGGTCCACTGCTATACCCTCTCGACTGATGACATGGCCAAGAAATCTGACTTCTGAAAGCCAAAACTCGCACTTGCTGAACTTAGCATACAGCTGATGCTCCTGAAGAGTCCTCAATGCTATCCGCAGATGCTCCTCGTGATCCGCCTCCGACCTCGAGTAAATGAATATATCTTCAATGAAGACGATCACAAACTGATCCAAGAAGGGACGGAAAACACGGTTCATCAAGTCCATGAATACCGCGGGTGCATCGGTCAACCCAAATGGCATGACTAAGAACTCGAAAGAACCATATCGAGTAAGAAAGGCGGTCTTGGGAATATCCATCTCCCGAACCCGCAACTGATGATAGCCAGAACGAAGATCAATCTTCGAGAAATACTGCGCACCCTGCAACTGGTCAAACAAGTCATCAATCCTAGGTAGTGGGTACCTATTCCGGATAGTGACCTTGTTCAACTCTCTATAATCTATGCATAATCTCATACTACCGTCCTTCTTCTTCACGAAGAGGACCGGCGCGCCCCACGGAGAATGACTCCGACGAATAAAACCCTGAGCTAATAACTCATCCAACTGGGTCTGAAGCTCCCTCATCTCAGCTGGCGCCATGCGATAGGGTGCGTGGGATATCGGGGCTGTGCCTGGCTGCAACTCAATACAGAACTCAACCTCTCTCACAGGAGGTAACCCAGGTATGTCCTAAAAGACATCCTGATACTCTGAGACAACTCTAGTCTCCAATAAATCGACACCCTGATCCCGTCGCATCACCTCCTCGATGTATGCCAGAAATGACTCCGCAAGTCGGTTGCCCTGAGAGGCGGCTACAATCATCTCGGACCCGTCGGAGGCTCGCAACTTGACTGTCTTCGCAAAGCAGTCAATACTAATATGGTAGGAAGACAACCAATCCATACCAAGGATGACATCGAACTCGGACATGTGCAACACTATCAAATCGACTATGAACTCCGACTCGTCTAAACTGACGGTACACCTCCTACACACGCTCTCCAGAAGCGATACCTCACCTAGAGGGGTGGAAACAGATAAAGGGATGTCTAGAGGCTGAGCTACGAGCTGGAGTCTAGTCATAAATGCATGCGAGATGAAAGAATGCGAAGCTCCCGAATCGAAAAGAATACGGGCGGGAAGAGAGTTCACAAAGAACGTACCCTCCACTACAGCTCCGCTGGCTCCGTGATCATGGGGAACTACCGCATATACTCTGCCTGTGGCTGAAAACTGCTCTGCTGATGGGGATGGAGAATATGGGATAATCTGCCCCTGAGAAATCTCCTGAACTGCCCGAATCTGACCCTCAGTCTTCTGAGCTGCTGGCGGTGCCTCAAGCCTGTTCTGCTGGCCCTGACCTCTGCCCTGCTGTCGATGCTGCTGCTGGTTCGGACCCTTACCCTGCTGGGCTCCTGCTGGTGCGCTACGGCACTCCGATGCCTTATGCCCGACCTTGCGATAGTTATAACAAGATCCCTGGAACTTGCGCTGCTGAAATGCTCTCTGATCCTGCTGGGGTCCCTTTTTATAAGGACCCTGATGCTGCTGCTGAGGTCCAGAAAAAGATCTCTTGTTCTTGCCCTTGTCTCCACTCTGCCCTGCCTTGGTCTTCCCTTCCTTATCCTTCTGGAACATGGAAGTCTCAATCTCTTGTGAAGTGGCAGCCTCAGCTATCTCCCTAACTGAATAGAACTTCCTCGAGACGAGGTACCGACGGAGATTAGGGCGAAGCCCTGCTAAGAACAACTCCATAAACCTGCTCTCAAAATCTGCAACTGTCATGTCCCCCTGAGTCAAACGGGATAACTCGAGCTCCTTCCCTGTCCGTGCTGCAGAGGAAATGTACTGCCCATCAAAGAAATATATGAAGTCCTCCCATGTGAGGGTCATCCTCTGCTCTGGAGGGAACTGAAGTCGGTACCATCTCCCAGCATCACCCTTCAGACTGTAGGATACCAACCTCTGCTTCTGAACTGAGTCCACACTGAGTATGTCGATAATGTTGCTCACATCCTCCTTCCACTTATGGGCTGCTAGAGGGTCTGGTGATCCCTGAAACTCGGGTGCTCTCATCTTCTGGTACCTCTCAACCATACGGAGCCAAGCCTCCTGCTCGGTGGCTCTGTCTGGGACTGCTAGAGGAATGGCTGCAGGCGTGACCTCTGGGGGTCTCTCTCTGACAGGAATGGCAGGTATCCCCTGCTGCTGAGCTACCGGTGGTGGTGGTGTCCGTGGTGCTATATGAGTAGTCACCAACTCCTCAATGGCTGTCATCCGGGCAATGAGAGGAGCCATGATGAGGCTCGGACTGAGCTGGCTGCTGCTCTGATGGAGTCTGCTGTGACTCCGCCTGGGCAGCTCTCCTGGTACGAGGTCTACCACGTCCTGACATCCCTCTGATCATAAGAACATAAAAGTTTATGAGTTAAAAATAAACTTCTATAAATAGCGTATCACAATACAATCTTCACAACATATAGTATTCACACAAAATACTTTAAATTTGCAAAAAGTTATCATAAAAAAAAAATTTCCTCAAATTTTGAGGTATACGCATAAGTCGTCCTTACTCATACTAGGAAATCCCTACGGACTCTATACATGAATCCTAGGAAACTCTATCCTAGCTCCACGACTCGACACAGGATGATCCTAAGGATACTGGAACTAGAGCTCTGATACCAACTGTGACGCCCCTGGGTTCACACAAGGCTGCAGTCCAAGGCAAAACCAAGAATGTCAAATCTGCCATGCACCACACCGTGCAGTAACATATTTCACCATCATAATTAACATCTATCTAGTAGAGTCAACAACTGGTGTAGGTACAAAACAGGTAAAAGACAATACAAGGAATACTGATGAAATGATAATAGTCACATAAATATTTCATCATCCAACAATACAGAAATACATAGTCAAGATCTGAGTAGATAAACTGGAGTTCTTAGCAAGTCTCAAATACAATAAGTCTGAGTAAAGGAAATAAGGCACACAGCCTTTACAACTTCTAGAAAGCTAGAATAGATAGTCGAACACTAAAGTGTGTCGCCATCAACCTGCGACTCTCCGGGCTCCTGGCTCGTGACCTGAAAGGGGGAGGGACAACGAGCGTCAAAGCGCTAGCGAGCAACATCACAACCAACCTCAAGGGAGAGGGCTCATTGGATAAGAAAAATACAGTTATCACAAAGTATATATACACATATAAACAATTACCCTAACAATAAACAATGGGTCATAGTACTTATGAAGTTTCAACACGGGCATAGGTACGTCGAGCGAAATAATCCAAACAAGGAAACCCTCATGTATATACCTTGTATCCCAAATTAAAAATCCCTAAGTACCAAACCCGGAGTCTAATACGTGCACAGAAATAAGCAAAAAGGAAATTACAACATGTCTCCGAACATATATATATATATATGTTGTGTTATGTGACGTCCCACATAATTACCATGTCGTATTTGACATGAGTGGCATATCATACTCTCAATATATGTGGTGTCATATTCTTCATAAGTGTCATGTCATAACTTATGTGAAACATCGCATGCATGGTTAATAAAGATGTCCAATACATGAATTAGATATAGAGATTTCCCAACACATGAGATAAATGGATAATTGCCCAACACGAGGACTGAAATGGATTATAGTCCAACACGAGGACTTCTATGGATTATAGTCCAACACGAGGACTGTGCAACTGAGCAAGTATTAGTGATATACAAGGTATGGTTTACTTATGCAAAACTCACACTCAACTCGTCGTGTGATTCTAGGCAAGTATTTCAGGCCATCTATCATGCATAGATGCTTAGTACAACTGAAGATCAAAGTTAGGTGATCGAGGCAAGCGCTCTAACGAGCGTACTATACAGCAAAAATAAACAGGGCAGGAAAACTGTGCGGCGGTCGACCGCAGAACCCACCCCGGTCGACCGCTCGCAGGCCCGAGAACTACTGGACTCAGAAGCTGAGCGGCGGTCGACCGCAGAGGTCATGCCGGTCGACCGCCCAAAGGGCAGAAACAATTCTGCTGGCAGAAAAACGCGACGGTCGACCGCTGAGTCCTCTGCGGTCGACCGCTGGGCGGACAGAACCCCATTCTGGGTTCTGTCAGCTACCGAACTCATACAAAAACTTGGGGATTTCTATACCCATTATACTATAACCTTTTAATAGAGAACTATGGCAATAAACAACAAGTTTAAATGGTTAAAACCTCATTATCAAAAATCCCAAACCTTAAACAACATGATTTTAAAAGTTCTTAAATAGTAAAAATGAGTTTAACTCTCATAAAAGTGTTTCAGATCAAAAACTCATTTAATTAAACATCATTAGTGAACTTTTTAAGACTGAAATATATGATTCTTGCATCCCATGCCATAAGATCTACTTATCTACACAAAAATACGATTTTGGGCTCAATAAAAACCGAATAAAACTCAAATCCAAGCATAAAAAGGAAAAGGGATGAAGTTGGGAACCCGACCCGAAACCCATTAAGACCCAACACAGAAAAACTCTCTGCCTGCTGTGCGGTCGACCGCCGCGCCTTGCGCGGTCGACCGCACAGCAGGAGAAAAGTCTCCTGTGTGCCCGACTGCTGTGCGGTCGACCGCCGCGCACATCGCGGTCGACCGTACAGCAGAACAACTGCCTGCTATGCCTTCTTTCACATGCTGATCAATCCCCTTGATTTCTCTAACATAGAAATTCTTGCTAGGCTCCCAAACACTATTTATCACATTTATTTAACATATATATATGGTTATTCATCTCAAAAGAAATGTTTACCACTAATAACTCAATATATTCATTAATAAATTTACAGGGTTCTACATTCTTCCCCCCTTAAAAGAATTTCGTCCTCGAAATTCGGAAATCATACTCATCTCGAAATATGAAATTCTGAATGAGCGCACATGGATATTTATATATGCAGTATATGTACGTCATGACCACATTTTTATATGAGTCATTAGACGCTAATATTTTTATATGAAAGTCCCTGATGGACTTAAAATTCCTGAATTGAGAGAAAACGAGAATCGCAATATGTATAGCATTAAATTGCAAATATCGTTATACGACTTGAAACAGTCAGGTAGAATGTGGTATAACCAACTGAGTGAGTTCCTCCTGAAGAGGAGATATGCAAATAATGATGTCTGCCCTTATGTGTTTATAAAGAAATCCGAAAATGGCTTATGTATCATCTCAGTCTATGTTGATGATATAAATATTATTGGAACGCACAAGGAGATTACAGAAGCTAGCTCATGCCTAAAGACGGAGTTTGAAATGAAAGACTTGGGAAAAACAGATTACAGAAGCTAGCTCATGCCTAAAGACGGAGTTTGAAATGAAAGACTTGGGAAAAACCAAGTTTTTCTCGGCCTACAGATCGAGCATTTCCCAGAAGGAATTTTTCTGCACCAGTCGACCTACGTGTAAAAGGTTTTGGAAAGATTTTATATGGATAAATCTCATCAACTTAGCACATCAATGGTCGTCCGGTCCCTCGAAGTGGATAAAGATCCATTTAGACCCAAAGAAGATAATGAAGAAATGTTAGGGCCAGAAGTTCCCTATTTGAGCATCATTGGAGCACTTCTCTATCTCAAAAATTGCACCAGACCTGATATTGCATTTGCGGTGAACTTGCTAGCAAGGTATAGTGCTTCTCCTATAAGGAGGCATTGGAATGGCATTAAACATATCCTTCGCTATCTTCAAGGTACAAAAGATCTTGGACTATTCTATAAAAGAAACCAAGATATAACATTGATGGGCTATTAGGACGCTGGCTACATGTCTGATCCCCATAACGCCAGATCACAGACATGTTATGTTTTTCTCTGTGGTGGTACTACTGTTTCTTGGAGGTCTGTTAAGCAGGCCATGGTGACTAATTCTTCTAACCACTCAGAGATCATCGCTTTATATGAGGCCTCACGAGAATGTGTATGGTTGAGATCGTTGATACAACACATTTGTGGCTCGTGTGGTCTAGTGAAAGACGATATTACCCCAACTGTCCTTTATGAGGACAATGCAGCTTGTGTTGCACAAATAAGCAGTGGATATGTAAAAGGAACCATGACAAACCATATTACGCCAAAATTCTGTTATCCACATGAGCTCCAAAAGAATGGCGAAATCACCATCGAAAAGGTTCGCTCAAGTGACAATCTTGCAAAGAATGGCGAAATCACCATCGAAAAGGTTCGCTCAAGTGACAATCTTGCAGATTTGTTCATCAAATCTCTGCCTACATCAACTTTTGAGCTCAAGTGACAATCTTGCAGATTTGTTCATCAAATCTCTGCCTACATCAACTTTTGAGAAATATGTTCATAATATTGGTATGCGCAGACTTGGAAGACTATCTTCTTCTGAGGGAGCAAATTCTTAAAGAATAATCCTGAAGATTGGGCCCTGAAGGTCTATCGTCATATTTTTTTCCTTTTGCTAAGTTTTGTCCTACTGGGTTTTTCTTAGCATACACTCAGAAGATTGTCATCATCAGGGGGAGCGAATTTTTAAGATAACCCCGAAGATTGGGTCTTGAAGGTCTATAGTTGTGCTCTTTTTCCCTTTGCTAAGTTTTGTCCCACAGGGTTTTCTTAGCTAAAGGTTTTTAATGAGGCAACTAATGCAACACAAGAATCTACTTATGTCGTGTACTCTTTTCCTCGACTAGTTTTTCTCCCACTGGGTTTTTCTAGCGAGGTTTTTAACGAGGCATTGACATCACGAAGTAATGTCCAAAGAGGAGTGTTGAAATCTAGAAGATAAGATGAATGTGGACATTACTTGAATATGGATAATTAATTAGGTGACTCTTCATTAGCCCATGTCATTTAGTCTTCTTATTATCCATCTATATAATGTATGTTATGGACTACAAAATTAACAGAGGAATGGGGAAGATGAATAAAATGAGAATCATTTTTCTCCCTATCTCTTCTCTCGTTAATTTACATTTATATTTCATGTTTGATTCTTACTTTTGATATATATGATGTATGTAGATATAACAATAAGATTACAATAGAAGTAAAATGTTTAATCATTATTTTTTTGATTTCTCCACATAAATTCGGCGGCAACGCGTCGGTCAGTTTTGATCGTTAAGACAGAAATCAAGCAAGAACCCATTAATTGTAACTTAAAATGGTGATGTCTTTTCCTATAGTCCAAAGCATGGTGACCCATACCTATCTACGATCTCGTTCCTGTACATCAATTCTTACCTGTCGCACACAAAAGCTAGCTAAGGGATGCCATGTTTCTTTATGAGCAAGATAGTGACAAAAAGGACACGAAAAGACATCATGCTTTGTGGGAAGCTGACGAAACATAATTAGTATCTGCTTTGACTTCTCTCTCTCCATCTACAATCACACGGATTAAATTAGGGCAATAAAAAATTTATAAATATTAATTTACACATCACGTACCGTATCTTAAATAAATATCAGTTATCAGTGTAGCCGCAGTGTCTAAGTGTCAAAAGCTTATCCTCTTTAAAGAATCCCCAAGGCCTCAAATAATTTCTCTCTCTTTTACAAGCTTGGATTCCTATTTTTCATAGGAAAATATCTGATCAATGATAAAACGGGATCTATTTTGTTTCACATCTGACCAGTGGCGTAGCCAGGATTATTTTTTACCTTGGGCGAAAAATAAAGGAAGGGAAGTGGAGCTTGTGGAGGGCTGGGGATTGTTGAGATGGAGGTCCTGGAAGAGGAGAGTGAGGAGGTTGGATTTACGGGAGAGGGATGTGAAGTGGCGGGAGAGGAGGGGAAGCGAGGGGAGGAGGGAGAGGTCGTCCTGGGCTGCTGCCCAGGGTAAGAAGGCACTGGCTACGCCACTGCATCTGACGATATTGATTCCAAAGTAACACTGATAAATAGTTTTTAACATTACTAACTGATAATAATGTATATATCAAATACTTATGTTATGCAATGTGTTTATTACTTATCCTGCAAATGATTGCCTATGGCAAGTGATGGATCCAAAAAAAAATTCTTAACGGGGCCAACGACAACTATCTATTTATCAAAATAAACATGAACTATTAATTTCAAATGAGATTAATAAAATTGGATCCTAATTCATAAATGTTAAGTCCCAATTATTTGAAAATTCAAGGTAGAGGTGCATAATCTTTAAAATTATGGAGGACAAATTGTAATTGGGGAGAATCTTAGATTGTAATTTTTAGGTTGTTGCACCCCTAGCAACATGTGGATCCACCCCTGCCAACAGATGACCCTCGTGTTAGTCTATGTGTAGACCCAAAGTTGAAGCCGGAGCTAGAATCAAGAAGATGAAGCAAAACAAAGGAAATAGGAAAACTACAAAACCGTCGACCGCAGTGGTCTCGGCAGTCGACCACGAACGTGCACGAGACAGGAAAATGTCTCTGGACTTTTTCTGGTCGACCGTGGAGGTTGGTGCGGTCGATCGTGCATGGACCCTGGAGATAAGTAAGTCTTTGGACTTTTTCCGGTCGACCGTGGCAGAAGATCCGATCGACCGCAAAAACCTTGTAAGCGTAGTCTGGGTTATGTCGTTTATCCGGTCGACCGCGACTGGTTTAACGGTCGATCGTGAGTCGAGCTGGCAGTTTCCTAAGCTGGTTTGGATTCTGTTGTGATTCAGATTGATATAAATACTCAAACATTTTTTAGGATTATGTGACCATCAGAAACTATCTGAAAGAGAGTTTTAGATAGAGAGAATCTCAGAGAGATTAAACCCTAGTTTGAGTGCTTGTATTCTTTCTTTAATTAATCAAAGAATTGTGTGGTGTGGCTCCCAAGGACGTAGGCACGTTGCCGAACCTCGTTAAATCTATGTGTTCGTCTCTTTTACTATCCATGTAAGTTTTGATCTTTATTTGTGGTGAATTTCTTTCTTTCTCAACTTTCTAATAAGGTCCGGAAGGGTAAGGGTTCGTTTTGATTGTTTCGAATCCCAACAACTGGTATTAGAGCTTCGTTCAGCAATTTGCAAGAAAGTCATGACAGAGAAAATCAAATCTAAGATCGAGAAATTTGACGGTTCAAACTTTGCCTACTGGAAATCACAGATGGAGAACTATCTGTACCAAAAGGACTTGTATCGCCTGTTGATGGGCAACGATAAGGGACAGAAGAAAGAGGAGTCAAACGATGATTAGGCGATAATGGATAGGAAGGCTCTAGGGCAAATCCGGTTGTAGCTTGCCAAGATAGTAGCCTACAATATCTTGAATGGATAGGAAGGCTCTAGGGCAAATCCGGTTGTAGCTTGCCAAGATAGTAGCCTACAATATCTTGAAGGAGAAGACAACAGTAGGGCTTATGGAAGCGCTCGCGAAGATGTACAAGCAACCGTCTGCAACAAACAAGGTGCATCTGGTAAAAACTATTTTCAATCTCAAGATGGTAGAAAGATAGTTCTTCACAATGCACCTCAGCGAGTTCAACATGATTGTTGATCAGCTTATCTCCGTAGACATCACGTTCGATGACGAAGTGCAGGCCCTTTTATTACTATCATAGTTACCGGATAGTTGGACAGGTTGTGTGACGGTAATCAGCAATTCGACAGGGAATGAAAAGTTGAAGCTGAGTGAGGTAGTCAGTATGATTCTATCCGAGAAAGTTAGAAGAAAAGTGTCTGAATCGGAAGGTTCAGGTTCAGTCCTAAATTTCGAGCAGAGAAGCAGAAGCCAGAAGAAAGGGAATCAGAACAAAATTAGTCGAAGTCAGTGAAGATGAGGTCAAATTCGAAGGTTAGGCCTATCAAAGAAAAGTTTTAGAACTACGGCTAGGAGGGCCATATGTCTTCAGTCTACAAGAGTCCAAATAAGGATGCGGGTGAGCAGGAGGCTTATATCGTGCAGGATACTTTGATCCTTGCTATGGACAGCGATTCGGATTCCTAGGTCATCGACTCAGGAGCCTCTTTCCACGCCGCTGCTAATAAGAAGCTTCTTCATAATTATGTAGCAGCGGACTTTAGAAAAGTGTATTTGAGGGATAATGAGCCCTGTAATATTGTTGGAAAGGGTGATGTGCAGATTCAGATGAATGGCTCTAAGAAAAACTTAAAGAACGTGAGACACATACTGAAGCTGAAGAGGAATCTTGTTTCGGTGGGACAACTTAGAGCAGAAGGCTATGTTTTTGATATTTACAGGGGATTCATGGAAAATCTCCAACGGTACGATGATAGTTATCCGAGGTAACAAATGAGGAACTCTCTACCTCACCTCACATGCGAGTGACACCCTCACAATTGAATCTGGCAAAGAGAGTACAGATCTATGGTACAACAGGCTAGGGAACATGAGCGAGAAGGGGATGAAGATCTTACATTCACAGGAAAAGCTAACTGGGATCGACTCCGTAGAAACCGAGTTTTGTGAAGACTGCATCTTTGGAAAGCAGAAGATAGTTAGTTTCCAGAAGGGTGGAAGGTCACCTAAGGCTCAAAAGCTAGAGTTGATTCATACAGATGTATGGAGTCTAGCCAGTGTGTCTTCTTTTGACGGTTCGAGATGCTATGTCACCTTTATCGACGATCACTCGAGAAAGGTGTGGGTTTACTTCATAAAGCACAATTCAAAGGTGTTCGGAGTCTTCAAGAAGTGGAAGGCCATGGTGGAGAACGAGACAGATCTAAAAGGTGAAGTGTCTGAGATCAGACAATAGTGGAGAATACGAGTTGGAGAAGTTTAAGAGGTTCTGTGCTACGAATGATATTCTCTTAGAGAGGACTACTCCAGGGACGTCGCAGCAGAACAGCATTATGAAGAGGATGAACAGGACCTTGACGGAGCGTGCCAGGAACATGCGATTACATACAGGTCTGCCTAAAACATTTTGGACGGATGTGGTGCATACAATAGCTTACCTTATTAATCATGGGCCATCAGTTCTATTGGATTTTGGGATTCTAGAGGAGGTTTGGAGTAGAAAGAAGATAAATCTCTCACACTTGTGGGTATTTGGTTGCGTGACTTATGTTCATATCAGTGACCATGTCAGGGACAAGCTAGAGGCTAAGTCACAGAAGTGTACATTCATTGGATATGTCATTGATGAGTTCGGGTATCGTCTTTGGGATAAGAAGAATAGAAAGATCATTAGGAGCCGAGACGTCATATTCAATGAGGAGGTGATGTACAAGTACATGGAAAATGCCAAGGATTGCCAAATCAGTGGGAGCAGCACTTCGAATGCAGGTGGATCCGAGTCCATGGATTTAGAAGAACTTCGAGATAGGGGTGATGATATTTGTTCTGACCGAAAAACGGAGGATGCTCCAGGTGCAGAAGCAACTACCCTAGACGTGGACCTTAAGAGGTCATCTAAGATACCCAAACTGAATCCTAGATATCTTTTATCTCTTGATTACTTATTGTTGACAGATAGTGGTGAACCGGAGTGCTATGAAGAGTCTATACAAGTGAGTGAATCTCAACAGTGGGAGCATGCAATACAGGAGGAGATGGTTTCTCTACTCACTAATGAGACATGGGAATTAGCCGAGCTACCTATACAGAAAAAGGTTTTGCATAACAAATGGGTCTATCGGGTCAAGCAAGAGAGTGATGGAAGCAAGAGGTTTAAGACCAGATTAGTTGTAAAGGGGTTCCAGCAGCGGGAAGGAGTGGACTGTATGGAGATATTTTACCCTTTTGTAAATCTCACAACCATTAGGGTGGTGTTGAGCTTGGTGGCTACAGAAGACCTCTTTCTTGAGCAGTTAGATGTGAAGATTGTCTTTCTTCATGGTGACTTGGATGAAGAAATCTACATGAAGCAACATGTTGTCTTCATTGAAGAAGGAAAAGAAAAGATGGTGTGCAAGCTCAATAAGAGTTTATATGGTTTGAAACAGGCTCCGAGACAGTGGTACAAGAAGTTTGATAACTTCATGCAAAATAATAGCTACAGAAGATGCAATTCGGATCATTACTGCTATTTCAAGAGGTTCGAGTCCAGCTTTATTATATTGTTATTATATATTGATGATATGTTAGTAGTAGGACCGTGTTTAGAGGAGATAAACAGTTTGAAGAAGCACCTGGAAAAGGAGTTTGCAATGGAGGATCTGGGTGCAGCAAAGCAGATTCTAGGGATGCAAATCAGTAGGGATGAAGCTGAAGGGACGTTAAGGTTGAACCAAGCTGAATATATAGAGAATGTACTTCAGAGCTTCAATATGCAGAATGTTAAGGTTGTTAGTACACCCCTTGGAAGTCAGTTCAAGTTATCTGAGGAAAAATCGCATAAGATAGATGCAGAGAAAGAGCATATGGGCAGGGTGCCATATTCTTTGGTCATTGGGAGTCTCATGTACGCGATGGTTTGCACGAGGCCGAACATTGCCCATGCAGTGGGAGTTATGAGCAGGTTTGCAAGCAATCCAGAAAAGCAATATTAGGAGGCCGTGAAGTGGATATTGCGATACTTAAGAGGGATAACGAACAAGCCACTATGTTTTAGGAGGAAGGTGTTAGACCCTAGAGGGGGGGTGATTAGGGTCTTATGCTAATCTAATCCCAATTAATAGCAATTAAAATTATGTTGATCAATATGTTCTTACAAGAGATAGATATGAACAATAAGAACAATAAGAATAATAAGAGTAATAAGAATATGCACAAATAAAATGTGAGACAAGCAAAACACAAACACACGATATGTTTACGAGGTTCGGTCCCCACGACCTACGTCCCCGCTCCTCACCTCGAGGAGATATCCACTATCACAATCCGGTTTGGAAGCCGGAACTTCTACACACTCGGTTTACAAGTTCACCGAAGACTCTCACACTACACAGTCACTCAATAATCACACTTTACACACTAAGTGTAGGAATCTAGCCCGTATCCTCCTCCTCAAGTGCTCGATTACAACCTCTCCCTAGGTTCGTCAATCGACGCCACTCCTATTAGATTTGACCCCGTCTCTCTCTCCTCACACTTCTCTCGGTGTACAAGTGTATTACAAGTGATTCTCACAAATAAAAGTTAAATACAATGATTTGTTCTCAATTAACAAGTGAGAACACAATGAAGCTCACACTCACTAAATCCCACACCACAACCCACAATATAATATGAGAATATAAAGCTCAATAAGTGTGTGTGATAATAGTGAATGAGACTCAATAAATATAACTCAATGAATATAGCTTAATCAATTGAAAGTGAAATAACAAGCTATATAAGAATGGGTTTAGAAAACTTCTCAATGAATAAGAAGAGCTGAGGAAATGATGATCTCAATAAGATTTGAAAGCCTCTTCTTGTTGTAGAAAGACTTCTCTTGAAAACTGATTAACGAAACCAACTTTTAAACAGCTCTTAAACGAGATTAACAACTTGTTAAACAGTAAACTTGGATTTCTTGATAGATAGAGAAGAAGAGCAGCAATGGGTATATATAGCACCCCATTACAACAGCTAAAAATAAGAAAAAGACCAAAGAGCCCATTTGAAAAACTAGCCGTTAGGCTCAGTGTCAGCTCGCGTCGGTCGACCGGTACGGTCGACCGATTAGTTCAAAAACCCTGAGAAAACATATCTTGAAGCTGGCGGTCGACCGACGTGAAATTCGGTCGACCGAATGGATATTTCGGTCGACCGACGGAAATTCCGGTCGACCGGAAAATACTCAAAGAAATTCTCAGAAAACAGACTACCGTCGGTCGACCGTATCGGTCGACCGAAATCAAAAATGCTTAGAAAACCTGTATTTTTATGAAAGTGAAAGTTTGATATAGGACTTGTAAATATTCATATATATATTGTGCATATATTATATGTATATAATAAAGTATGAGAGAGCTGTAAACAAGAGATAAAGATATTTTAACAACGTTTAAAGAAAAATCATCTATATGATAGAAAATGTCAAAGATCGTGTTAAGTGTATATATATTGAGCTTAGATATAATCATACTATATATGTAAGAAAACTGATCATATACCTAAGAAAACCCACGCAGATGAACTTGAATCTTTAACGCTGTGTTGAAATACCTGAAAAGAGAACATAAACACAAAACACTAGAAAAACTTATTAGTAATAAATTGTTTGTCAAATCATCATCAAAACTATAGGGTCAACAGAAGGAACTGGTGCTGCAGGGATACGTGGATGCAGACTTCACCGGTGATCATGATACGAGGTGATGTACCACGGGGTATGTTTATATCTTAGCGTCGACATTAGTGAGCTGGGTCTCACGTCTGCAAAAGATTGTGACCTTATCTACAACCGAGGCTGAGTATGTTGCGGTGACTGAAGTAAGTAAGGAGATGATCTGGTTGAATGTGTGCTTGAAAGAGTTGGATCTGAAGCAATGGAGAGGAATTATTTATTGTGATAGCCAGAACGCTATATATCTTGCCAAGAATCTAGTTTATTATGCTAGAACGAAGCATATCGACGTACGATACCATTTCATATGCTCGCTGATTGAAGACAAAAAGTTACACTTAATAAAAATTTTGGGGAGTTAAAATCCGGCAGACATGTTGACGAGGACAGTCACCATTGAGAAACTAGAGTTGTGCGCAACTTCAGTTGGCCTTTATGAGTAGAAGATGAAGGCGGAGCCACACTAGGATGATCGGTAAGATCGGCGGGATGTTGATGATTGAAGAAAGGATTTTTCGAAGAAAGGAAGAGTTCGAGTGAACTCGTTGATGGCGCTTTGGTCTCCAAATGGGAGATTGTTCGTCTAAGTGTAAACCCAAAGCTGAAGCCGGAGATGGAATCAAGAAGATGAAGTAAAAGAAGGAAAAAAGAAAACTACAGTGTGGTCGACTGCGGTGGTCTTGGTGGTTGACACGAAAGTGCACGAGACAGGAAAAAGTCTCTGGACTTTTTCCGGTCGACCGCAAAGGTTGGTGCGGTCGATCGCGCCTGGACCCTGGAGCTAAGTAAGTCTCCGGACTTTTTCCGGTCGACCGTGGTAGAAGATCCGATCGACCGTGAAAACCCTATAAGCGTAGTCTGGGGTCTGTCGTTTATTCGATCGACCGTGACTAGTTCGGTGGTCAACCGCGAGTCGCGCTGGTAGTTTCCTAAACTGTTTTGGATTATGTTTTGATTCAGATTGATATAAATACGCAAACGTTTTTTAGGGTTATGTGACCATCAGAAATTATCTGAAAGGGAGTTTTAGAGAGAAAATCTCAGAGAGATTAAACCCTAGTTTAAGTACTTGTATTCCTTCTTTAATTAACCAAAGAATTGTATGGTGTGACTCCCGAGGACGTAGGCATGTTGCCGAACCTCGTTAAATCTGTGTGTTCGTCTCTTTTACTATTCCTACAAGTTTTAATCTTTATTTGTGATGAATTTTTTTTCTTGCTCAACTTTCTAACAAGGTTCGGAAGAGTAAAGATTTGTTTTGATTGTTTCGAATCCCAACACCTTGGTGGGGTTTTTTTTGCCCCGCTCTTTAGAAGGTAATCCCTACCATTCATACTAACAAAGTACATATTCTAGCTGCCTTTAGAGAACTCATGCCGAAATTTACGTACATGACAAGTGTAGTTTTTGTTCCTTTATCATGTTGTTTCCTCCTTAATAAGTGGCAACTGTCCTAGTTGAATAAAATAATGTGTTAGCCCTTATGTTTTGATGATGTTTTACAACCACCATTAACGATACTAATGGCTTATTGAGTGTAAATGTAGTAAATTTATTTATCAAGCTTGTTAGTGCCATTTATGGAGGATTGGATGGAATATACGCTACAACGATGATATCCAAAGGAGGAGGAGGCATAGCGATGAAGCAATGTTATTTCAAGAACAACAAATTCATATAAAAGCTTCATCCAAACTCAAGCTATATCAAGACTCAAAGATTATATTCTATGTGAGGATATTAGCTAGTTTTTCATTCTCTCTCTAGTATTAGAATGTAGGCAAAGAGTTATTGAATTCACTTGAAGCTATTGGGACTCACACACACATTTTCATACTTAAACTTTTAAGCGTTTTTCACAAAATACTATTTTTCATAAGTATGAGGACCTATCTGCAAAATTCTTTTTCCAAACAGTTTGTTTTTAGTATTAAAAACATTTTACAAAGTTTCATAATTTTCAGAGGTCATATAAATATTTTCTAAATATTTTAGTTTGAGTCAAAACACTATTCTGGAGCATATCAGAATGCGGTCGACCGCACCGGTCGACCGCACTTAAGGTCATTCGTCACTGGGCTCCAGAGAGGTCGTCGGTCGACCGGTGCGGTCGACCGAAATCTCGATTTTTATATCGGTCGACCGCACCGGTCGACCGATGATGGCTCTGCTTGTCTTCTGTATTTTCAAAGGTGCTCGCGGTCGACCGGATTTTCGGTCGGTCGACCGAATTTATCTTTTTGGTCGACCGAACGTTCTGGCGGTCGACCGAAATTTTATTCGGTCAACTGAGAGCTTTTTCAAACGGTCGATTGCCTTGGTTACTGTGCTATCACTTAACTGTGTTTGGCACAGTCTGTGGCAATAGTCTGAATAGGAGATTATTTTCTTAATTGGGAAGATTGAGTTGTGATTTTAAAATGATTAATCCTTTCTATATAAACCAAGACTTCTTCTTCTTCCTGTTGGCAAAAACCTGAGAGACGCTGTTTTCCTGAGAAAAATTTTCAAAGTCTGGTTTCTGTGTTTTCTCTCTGTTTTTGTGTGTGATTCACTTCCCATCTTCAGTACTCTTTCTCTTTGTCATAGGGTCTTGTAAAGAGAGAGTCTTGCATCATTTCTACTGCTGTGTGAGTGTGATCTTGTGTAGTTCAACTGTGAGGGTGTGGGATCTGTTGAGATCAACTGTGTAGTGAGAGATTGAGAGGGAATCGCTGTGTAGACGAAGTTCCGGCTTCCAAACCGGGTGTGTAGTGGATTTCTCCTCAAGAGTGGGGAGCGGGGACGTAGGTCAGCGGACCGAACCTCGTTAACACATCGCGCGTCACAGGATAATAATTCCTAACCCTATCTCTTTTACTTTAATCGCATTACTATTTTGTGGTTTGCTTGTGTTTAATTTTTATTGCATATTAGAGCCTCTTGACCCTAATCACCCCCCCTCTAGGGTCCAACAATTGGTATCAGAGCTTGGTCTCTATATTAATTTTTGGTTTAACTGCCTTAGAGAAAAGATCTAATGGAGGCCTCTTTGAATATGCATATGTTGGAAGGACAATCCACCACTAGACCACCACTCTTCACCGGGAGCAATTTTGCTTATTGGAAGGCTAGGATGAAAATTTACCTTCGTTGCATTGACCTTGACATCCTAGAGCTCATAGAAAAGAAATATATAGAGAAGTCCAAAGTCGGGAACATGATCGATGAAGAAAGGCACAAAGCCAATCTCAATGCTAAGGCCATGAACGCCTTAATTTGTGGTCTTTCCCCCAATGAATACAATAGAGTTTCCACGTGTGCAACCGCATACGAAATTTGGGTAAAATTATGTATCACACATGAAGGAACCCCCCAAGTTAAGGAATCTAAGATTAGTGGGCTTATGCATGATTATGAGCTATTTAAAATGCTTCCTAATGAATCCATTGATGCTATGTTTTCCCGTTTTACTAATATCATCAATGAATTACATGGTCTAGATAAGCAATTATCCATTCAAGAGATGAACTACAAGATACTTCGCTCCTTAACTCCGGCATGGGAGCCCAAAGCTACGGCCATTGAGGAAGCTCATGACCTCACTACCTTAGCTCTTGATAGCCTCATCAGAAAGCTCAAAGTGCATGAGAAGAAGCATCGGAAAGCTCAAAGTGCATAAGAAGAAGCTCAAGGGGAAGGAGAATGAGGAAGTGCCATCACGTGAAGTTGAGGAGCTGTCACCAAAGTTGAAGACCATAGCTCTCAAAGGAGCTAGTGACAACTCATCTTCGTCGTCGGAGAGTGAAGTCGATTTTTCTAGAGAAGTGGCTCATCTCTCTAGAAGAATCTCTAGACTCATAAAAATGAACAAGAAATTTAACCACCGATCTAACAACAAGTTTTCCTCTCGTGTAGGTAAATGTTTTGAGTGCAATGAACCGGGTCACATCGCTAAGGATTGCCCCAAGCTCAAGGAAAAGTACATGAAGTACAAGAAGAAGAGTTGAGGAGCCGTCACCAAAATTGAAGACCATAGCTCTCAAGGGAGCTAGTGACAACTCATCTTCGTCGTCGGAGAGTGAAGTTGATTTTTCTAGAGAAGTGGCTCATCTCTCTAGAAGAATCTCTAGACTTATCAAAATGAACAAAAAATTTAATCCCCGATCTAACAACAAGTTTTCATCTCGTGTAGGAAAATGCTTTGAATGCAACGAACCGGGTCACATCGCTAAGGATTGCCCCAAGCTCAAAGAAAAGTACATGAAGTACAAGAAGAAGAAGGCTATGTATGCCGGATGGGAAGAATCCGAACCAAGTGACTCGGATAGTGATGAAGAAGGAGCCAAACTTGCTCTTCATGACCCAAATGTTTGTTTCATGGCAAATGAACATGAGGTAATATCCGAGGCCGAAAGTGAATCTTTCTATATGCAATGTGACATAGCTATGGCTTTAGAAGAGTTGAACTTTGAATTTAAAAGAATGTCTAAAGAATACTCTTCTTTCAAAAAATTGCATGCCTCTTGTGATATTAAGCTAGAACAACTAACAACCTCTCTTGCTCTTAAAGATGAATTGCTAGGAGATCTCGATTTCGAGAACAAGCAATTAAGATCAAAGATTGAAAAATTAGAAATTGAGGGTTGTAGAACTAGACCCACTCATGCTTATGACAACTACAATCACCATGGTAGAAATAGGTTTCATGGTTCTAACATTCGTACATACAAAAGAAATTTTGTATGCACCTATTGTATGAGACATGGACACATTTCTACTCATTGTAGAATTAAAGACAATGAAGATTTTTATGGTTTGATATGGGTACCCAAAGGTACCAAGACTACTAACCACCAAGGACCCAAGACATGGGTACCTAAAGCTACTACACCTTCATCTTCTTCTTTTGTAGGGAACGTCACGGCAACGACGTAAGGAGATGTGGTACCTTGATAGTGGTTGCTCACATCATATGACGGGCAACAAAGAGTTATTTGCAACCCTATCAAGGATTGAAGGAGGCAATGTCTCCTTCGGTGGTGGTGAGAAAGGTAAAATCATTGGTATCGGGTCTATTGGTAAGAAACCCTCACCCACAATTGAAGATGTTTATTTAGTAAGTGGTTTGAATCATAATCTTCTTAGTATTAGTCAATTGAGTGATAAAGGTTTTGATATTTCTTTTAAACCGGATAAATGCATCATTAGTATGGATGGAAAAATTGTTTTCATTGCAAATCGCAAGTCTAATGTTTACATTTTTGAGATGAATGAGTTAGTGAATCAAGATGTGAAGTGTCTTGCGGCAATTGATGAAAATCCTTGGATTTGGCACAAGAGACTTGGACATGCAAATATGGAGCTAATCTCAAAATTGTCTAAGAAGAATCTTGTGAAAGGGCTACCTAACTTGCACTTCATAAAAGATACAATTTGTGAGGATTGTGCCAAAGGTAAACAAACAAAGTCTTCTTTCAAATCCATCCATGAGGTATCGACTTCTAAACCCTTGCAATTACTTCATCTTGATTTATTTGGTCCTATGCGTGTTACCTCTCTTGGAGGCAAACACTATGTTTTTGTGATTATTGATGATTTTTCTCGTTTTACATGGACAATATTTCTTGCAAAGAAAAATGATTGTTTTGAAGAATTTGCTAATCATGTTAAAAGAATTGAAAATGAAAAAGATTTGAAAGTTGTTAAAATAAGAAGTGATCATGGTGGTGAATTTCAAAATGAATTTTTCTATGATTTTTGTGCTCATCATGGTATAACTCATATGTTTTCCGCTCCTAGAACACCACAACAAAATGGTGTTGTTGAACGGAAAAATCGTACCATATAAGAGATGGCACGCACTATGCTTAATTCTTTTGATTTGCCAAAATATTTTTGGGCGGAAGCCGTCAATACGGCTTTCCATGTTTTTAATCGTGTTTTGATTAGACCAAAGCTTAAGAAAACTCCTTATGAACTTTTTTATGGAAAAACTCCTTTTATTGGTTATTTTCGTATCTTTGGTTGTAAATGTTTTATTTTAAATACAAAAGATCACCATGATAAATTTGATTCCAAAATTGATGTTGGTATTTTCTTGGGTTATGCACCTCGAAGTAAGGCTTATAGGGTCTTCAATAAACGAAGTCTCGTTGTTGAAGAATCTATAAACGTTACTTTTAATGAGACTAATGTTGGTTCTCAAGTTTTTCTACCTAGGAAAGATGATGATGATGATGTTGAGGGAGGATTGGACTTATTACAAATCAATGATACTCCTTCTATAGAAGCTCAAAAGGATGTGGATAGCTCCAATTAATGACACTCCCTCTATAGAAGTTCAAAAGGATGTAGATAGCACCAATGCTCAAGAACAAGTTGAACCACCTAAAGCTTGGAAATTCATATCAAACCATCCAAAGGAACAAATCATTGGGAGCCCTTCAAAAGGAGTTATAACTCGCTCAAAAGCCTTGAGTGAATGTGGTAATGTTGCATTTCTTTCTCAACTAGAACCTAAAAAGATTAATGATGCTTTAAATGATGAATTTTGGGTTTTGGCTATGCATGAAGAACTAAACAATTTTTAAAGAAATGATGTTTGGAAGTTAGTTCCTAGACCTAACAATGCTAGTGTTATTGGTACAAAATGGGTTTTTAGAAACAAACTTGATGAACATGGCATTGTTACTAGGAATAAAGCTCGTTTGGTTGCCCAAGGATACAATCAAGAGGAGGGCATAGACTATGATGAAACCTTTGCACCGGTTGCAAGGTTGGAATCTATTAGGATGTTTTTGGCATTTGCTAGCTTTAAAAATTTCAAACTATTTCAAATGGATGTTAAAAGTGCCTTCTTAAATGGTTTTATAGAAGAGGAAGTGTATGTTGAGCAACCCCCCGGCTTTATAGATCATGCTTTCTCTAATCATGTTTATCGGGTACAAAAAGCTTTATATGGGTTGAAACAAGCTCCTAGAGCTTGATATGCTCGCCTCTCTAGTTTTCTTGTTGAAAATGGTTTTTCAAAAGGAACAATTGATAACACTTTTTTTGTGCGAAAAAGAAAAAATGATTTCATTTTAGTTCAAATATATGTGGATGACATTATTGTCGGTGCTACTAATGAATCCTTGTGCAAGGAATTTTCTAAAGTTATGCAAGACCACTTTGAGATGAGTATGATGGGAGAGCTTACATTCTTTCTTGGGCTACAAGTCAAGCAAACTAAGGATGGGATCTTCATTTCACAAAGCAAGTATGCAAAGGAATTGGTTAAGAAATTCAATTTGGAGAATTCTAAGCATGCGCCTACTCCCATGAGTACTAGTATTAAGCTTGATGTGGATGAGAGTGGTGAAGATGTGGACCAAAAATTATACCGAGGTATGATAGGTAGTCTTCTTTATCTTACCGCTAGTAGACCCGATATTATGTTTAGTGTGTGTGCATGTGCACGTTTTCAAGCATCTCCTAAAGCATCTCATTTAATTGCGGTTAAAAGGATCATTAAATATGTTAATGGTACTTTTAATCTTGGTTTATTTTATCCAAGAAGCACCTCTTTTGATTTATATGGTTTTTGTGATGCCGACTTTGCCGGATGTAAGGTAGATCGCAAGAGTACTAGTGGAACATGCCAATTCTTAGGAAATTCACTTGTTTCTTGGGCTTCCAAGAAACAAAATTATGTTGTATTGTCCACTACGGAAGCAGAATACATTGCCGCCGGCTTATGTTGTGCTCAAGTCTTATGGATGAAACAAAGCTTAGTTGACTATGATTTGAGTTTTCAAAATATTAAAATCTTTTGTGATAATACAAGTGCCATAAATATTTCCAAAAATTCGGTTTTGCATTCTAGAACCAAGCATATTGACGCGCGCCATCATTTCTTATGCGATCATGTAGAGCGACAAGATGTATCCCTAGTATTTGTTGACACAAAATCTCAATTAGCGGATATATTTACTAAGCCTCTTGGAGAGGATGATTTTTGTCGCATAAGAAATGGTTTGGGCTTATGCACTATGTGAAAGTTCTACATTGCTTGCTTGTTTAGTTGCATTTTTTATTTCTCTTTACCCCATTTTTGATGGTGACAAAGGGGGAGAGAAATCTCCTCATTTGTTGCATATACTTAGGGGGAGCTCATAGATAGGGGAAGCACCTATCTATAAGTTATTTTATTTTTGCTCTTATAATGATTGGTTGTCATCATCAAAAAGGGGGAGATTGTTAGCCCTTATGTTTTGATGATGTTTTACAACCACCATTAACGCTACTAATGGCTTATTGAGTGCAAATGTAGTAAATTCATTTATCAAGCTTGTTAGTGCCATTTATGGATGATTGGATGGAATATACGCTACAACGATGATATCCAAAGGAGGAGGAGGCATAGCGATGAAGCAATGTTATTTCAAGAACAACAAATTCATATAAAAGCTTCATCCAAACTCAAGCTATATCAAGACTCAAAGATTATATTCTATGTGAGGATATTAGCTAGTTTTTATTCTCTCTCTAGTATTAGAATGTAGGCAAAGAGTTATTGAATTCACTTGAAGCTATTGGGACTCACACACACATTTTCATACTTAAACTTTTAAGCGTTTTTCGCAAAATACTATTTTTCACAAGTATGAGGACCTATCTGCAAAATTCTTTTTCCAAACAGTTTGTTTTTAGTATTAAAAACATTTTACAAAGTTTCATAATTTTCAGAGGTCATATAAATATTTTCTAAATATTTTAGTTTGAGTCAAAACTGTTTTCTGGAGCATATCAGAATGCGGTCGACCGCACCGGTCGACCACACTTAAGGTCATTCGTCACTAGGCTCCAGAGAGGTCGTCGGTCGACCAGTGCGGTCGACCAAAATCTCGATTTTTATATCGGTCGACCGCACCGGTCGACCCTGTGCTTACACTTAACCGTGTTTGGCACAGTCTGTGGCGATAGTCTGAAGAAGAGATTATTTTCTTAACTGGGAAGATTGAGTTGTGATTTTAAAATGTTTAATCTCTTCTATTTAAACCCAGACTTCTTCTTCTTCCAGTTGCCCTAACTTCTGCTGAAAAACCAGAGAGACGCTGTCTTCTGAGAAAAATTTTCAAACTCTGTTTTCTTTGGTTTTTCACTGTGTTTCTTGTGTGAGTTCACTTCCCAGCTTCAGTACTCTTTCTCTTTGCCATAGGGTCTTGTAAAGAGAGAGTCTTGCATCATTTCTACTGCTGTGTGAGTGTGATCTTGTGTAGATCAACTGTGAGGGTGTGGGATCTGTTGAGATCAACTGTGTAGTGAGAGATTGAGAGGGAATCGCTGTGTAGACGAAGTTCCGGCTTCCAAACCGGGTGTGTAGTGGATTTCTCCTCGAGAGTGGGGAGCGGGGACGTAGGTCAGCGGACCGAACCTCGTTAACACATCGCGCGTCACAGGATAACAATTCCTAACCCTATCTCTTTTACTTTAATCGCATTACTGTTTTGTGGTTTGCTTGTGTTTAATTTTTATTGCATATTAGAGCCTCTTGACCCTAATCACCACCCTCTAGGGTCCAACATAATGTGCACATTAAAAAATAGCTATTGTACTGTAACTTCTTTATGTAACTTATCCCGTTTTATTGGCTAAATACCCATATTGGTATTTTATTTCAACCCCATTTGCCAAGAAGGTATTTTAATTAAAAAAATCGACGTTAAGGTATTTTAATTGAATAAAATTACCAATTAGGTCTTTTTCCTCGTCGGCGATCACTTTTCCGGCGACCCCCTCTGCCCCAGCCACCCAAGCTCCGTCACCAAGCTCCAGATCCAATCACCGCTGCCTTCCTTCTCGTCTCCAACAGCCAGCGCCTCTCTCCCTCGTCGTCAACCCCGACGAGCCCCACACCCGCCATCACCGCCTCCACCCCATCCCCCTTCCATGCTTGCAGACCAGCCCCACGACCATCTCAGGCCAGCCCCTCCACCTCGCCACTCTCCCTTGTCCCGCTGCCTCCTTCACCATCACCGAGCTCTGACGACAGCAACCCCATTCTCCTCCCCCTTTTGTCCACGACGAGCCCGACTTCAACACCTCCATCTCCTCCTCTTCCCTCCACTCCCCGCCTTCATCCCCCAGACCCTCCCTCTTCCTCTCTTTGTCGAGCTTCCCCACGCCGAACTTGTTGCTGCTCAAGTTCCCGCCGACCAGCCCAACTCCGAGCTTCCCTTCGCCCTCAACTTGAGACCCGACCACCTCCTACCACCGTCAGTCGTCGCCGTCCTCTCTTCCCCGTCGGAGACCACCGACGCTATGCTGCCGCTCCAAGCTCTGCTCAAAGAACTCCCCGCCGTCGCCGAGTTCACCCCGAGTCCTAGCTAAGATCCGCGTTGGTCAGAAAACAGTGCCACATCAGCAGCTTAAACACAGATTAAGCCACCGCGTGCAACGTACGTGACGAGTTCTCGCCGGAAAAGTGGTCGCCGACGAGGAAAAAGACCTAATTGGTAATTTTATTCAATTAAAATGCCTTAACGCCGATTTTTTTAATTAAAATACCTTCTTAGCAAATGAGGTTAAAATAAAACACCAATATGGGTATTTAGCCCCGTTTTATTTGTTGTTATGCCCCCAAGTTTTTAATATAAATAAAAAAGCTATTGTGCTATAAATTTTTTAAATAAATTATCCCATTTTATTAGTTGTTATGCCCCCCAGTTTTTGTCCGTAGTAGCTTATTCAATGATTACATACCTACTATGGCAAATTAGAGCGACTGCTCTAGCTATTTGCATACCTGTACGCCTTTAAAAGCTACTAGCATCTACTCTAGAGACAAATTATACTATTCTCTTGCACCGTTTTTGCATCCACAGGTAAGTCTCATTTTATTTGATTTTTGTAGGTATACAAATATTTATGAACTGAATGAAGAAAGTATATTTCATAAATTTCAGTAGGCACACTGAGGTCCTTAGAAAACTATATATAATGTTGCAAGAGAAACGATAGAGGCACACTCTCCACCACACCTCCAACCACACCTCCCCTCCTGTTACTGTACACCAGGGCCCACTTGAGATTTAAATTTTAAATCTCAAGTGGGCCCCGGTGCACTGTAGCAGAAAGGAAGGTGTGGTTGGACTGTTGGAGGTTTGGTGAAGAGTGTGCCTCTAGTGCCTCTCATGTTGCAAACTCTTTTTTTTCTTCCTTCCTATTTTAGTTGGTTTTACCAGCAGTCTTATAGTGTTGTCCTACTCCAAAAATTTGTATTTTGAAATTCTAACAAATTCAGAGTTTCAAAAAAGTTCTTTTTTTTTGCTGAGTTAAGTGTGAAGTTAGATATAAGACCCGCTTTCAGACTCTGTGATAGCTGTGAGTATTTCTGGTGGGAAAAAAATGCCGTCTGATAACAAATTTCATTCACTTTCGTCAATAAAATTTCTATAGAATCAAAATAATAAGATTTTGATTGCGAATTTTGATTTTGACAACTTTTCTAATGTGAAACTCACTTTTTACATTCCTAAAAATTTCATGGAGACAAAACAGTTTTTTTTCTCCCTTTCAATTCTTGAAGTCTCTTTAACCCCGTACAAGGAAATATTTGTTAAATGAATACCCGTGCAGGGAAAACCTCTCCCGTTAATAAAACATGAAATTTTCATGGGAAATGCCTTTAGAAACCCAAGTTACAAACTCCAAACGGGACACAATTTTCCTGATAAAATGAATAATTAAATTCTTATTAAGAATCTTATTAAGAAGCCAGCAGCAGCCGGTCGCCGTTCCTAGGATGGCGTCAGAGCCAACGCTACCGTCCACTCGAGAAACGAAACTTCGCCCCAATAACGAGCAGCAGCGACACAACAGAATTAAACCCAAAAAAGTCATCAAGTTCTCAGGGAAAAAATGTACGTATACACATATACGGCATCAACAAAAGCTCGCTCTATCCGCGCGCTGCCCTCACGTGCTCCTTTGGTTGTTGGAATGTCAAGACGCCCTTTTGTAAATATTTGAATGTTGAAAAAAGTCCTCAATAACCCCCCGTCACAACCACCTTTGCCTATAAATTAACTTGTGCTCCACAACACAAAACCAACTCAAAAACTCAAAAACTTCCGTCATCCTTTCTTCTGTTCTCTCCTCCATCTTCTGTTACTAGCTCTATACTCAAAAAAAAATTTTAGCCATGGGTTTCCCAGCTGCTAACCAAAACAACACTCAGCTTCTATCAAAGATTGCAACCAATGGCGGCCACGGCGAAAACTCCTCGTATTTTGACGGATGGAAGGCTTATGAAAGTAATCCGTTCCACAAAACGGAGAACCCTGAGGGAGTGATCCAAATGGGTTTAGCAGAGAACCAACTATGCCATGACTTGATCCAAGAGTGGATCAAGAAAAACCCCGAGGCCTCGATTTGCACGGCCGAGGGTGTTTCTGAGTTCGAGACCATTGCCAACTTTCAAGATTACCACGGCCTCCCAGCCTTCAGACGAGTGAGTTATCAGCACTTTGTGATGAAAACATTCACGATTCAAAATTTAATTTGGTTTATTGTTGGCTAATGATGTGACGCGTCGGGAATATTACAGGCCGTGGCAAAATTCATGGAGAAGGTGAGAGGAAGGAAAGCGAGACTCGACCCGGACCGTATTGTGATGAGTGGCGGAGCCACTGGAGCTCAAGAAACGATCGCATTTTGCCTTGCTGACCCCGGCGATGCCTTCCTTATCCCAACCCCATATTATCCTGGGTATGGACTAAAATTCCCCCCACCCCGTCTGTCCTAAAAAAAACAATTGAAGTCGAATTGCGGGCTAACGCTTAATTTTGCATCTTATTCAGATTCGATCGAGACTTTCGATGGAGAACAGGAGTCCAACTCATCCCCGTCCACTGCGAGAGCTCCGACGACTTCAAGGTCACCGTCGCCGCCCTCCACTCCGCCTACGACAGAGCCCAAGAGTCCAACATCAAAGTCAAAGGCGTACTCTTAACAAATCCGTCCAACCCTTTGGGCACTTCAATGGACCAAGGAGCTCTTCAGTCCGTGATCACCTTCATCAACTCCAAGCGCATCCATCTCGTCTGCGACGAGATTTTCGCCGGCACTAACTTCGCCGACCCCAAATTCGTCGGAATCTCCGAGATCGTCGAATCCGACCCCAACTGCGACCGCAACCTCATCCACATCGTTTACAGCCTCTCTAAAGTCCTCGGCCTTCCGGGGTTTCGAGTAGGGATTGTTTACTCCTACAACGACGAAGTCGTCAACTGTGCTCGCAAGATGTCGAGCTTCGGTCTCGTGTCGACCCAAACCCAACATTTCCTCGCATCAATGCTCGCCGACGATCAATTCACGACCAAATTCCTCGCTGAGAGCGCGAGGCGACTCGCCGAGAGGCACGGGGCTTTCACCTCTGGCCTCTCTCAGGTCGGCATCCGATGCTTGAAGAGCAATGCGGGCTTATTCTGCTGGATGGATCTCAGTTCTCTGCTTAAAGAGCCGACGAGCGAAGAGGAGCTTGCTCTGTGGAGGGTGATCGTTAACGAAGTGAAGCTCAACGTGTCGCCGGGGACCTCGTTCCACTGTGCGGAGCCCGGATGGTTCAGGGTTTGCTTCGCGAATATCGACGACGAGACGATGGAGGTCGCGCTG
>NC_033797.1:90710081-90724243 GCF_001876935.1 Asparagus officinalis | reverse complement strand
GACGGCGAAGAAGAAGAAGAGCTGGCAGGCGTCGAGGTTGAGGCTGAGCTTGTCGAAGAGGTTTGAAGATTTGAGTATTATAAGTCCTCATATGATGTCTCCTCGCTCTCCCTTGGTTCATGCAGCCACATAATTAACTTAAGTTATTTCGTTGAGGTTATTAGTTTCTTATTACTTGCATAGCGACAGTTGTTTTTCGAAGGAGTGATCGTCTAGAGAATTAACGGTACATATCAGTAGAAGAAATAAGAGAGGGTCCTCCTTTGTTGCATGTAATTGCATAGAAAGATATTGTATATTTTTGCCAATCCCAGTTAAGATAAAAGCAATGGGATTTGGCTTATTAGTTATGATCAAGTTTGTAGCTTGTTTGTTTAATTTTTTTCCCCTTTATTTAAAGGAAATGATAAAGGATCAAATTATGTTCTTACAATTTTTTTTTTCCTTTTACTTTTTTTATTTTCTTAGTGGGTCTTTGCGAGATATTAGTAGTCAATGTTTGACTCACGTGACCGTTTGACTTGACCTTGTTAGACTAAATGCCTAGAGTTATTTACGTATTGATTAGCTAATCTATGATTCGAGCTGATCAATGTTGGCCTCATAAACAAGTGGCGGACAGCGAAGCAAAAGTAGTGGTTATTTTGAAATTAGTTAGTTTAGCGTTGATACGTGGTGAATTAAATTAGGGACACCAAGTTGATTCGATAAAAATGGACGAAAGGTTATTGACTTTCTTTGTAGGATACCAACTACAAATATCGTAAGCTATTTTACATCTCAAGCCAACTGTACGCTTATTATAATAATTAATTAATTAATCTAGTGCATGGACCAGAGACCGACAAGTGATGTCTAATGTCATTATGTGGATGAAAAAGAATCCTATAGATGGCCTTCGATAGAAAAAAACTTATGAGGAGGTTAGAAATCGCGACATCCGTTTTTGTCAGAGATAAGTGTTCAACAAAAAATTAATTAAGCGATTATTGATCATCAGCTTTAACATTTGTGTTGGGATATCGTGTCAAATACTCATATCTTTCTTCCTGCATGATTTTCAGTTAATGTGAATCTACTAAGAGTAGTGTTTGGTTTGTTAAATCGGGCCAAGGAAATATATTTCCACTCTCACAGCCCCCTCCACATGGGCTGTGAGACGCTACATGAGACAAGCTCCCAATGATATTCCCCAAGAGATCGTTAACAACCCACTATGCTACCCTTATTTCAAGGTATATCTACACTTTAAGCATAGTTACATGTATAATCAATAAAAATAAATGTTAACTTAGTAATGTGATACACGTATTATAGAATTGCATTGGTATGATAGTTGAGACTCATGTTGATGCAATGCTTCCGATTAATCTTGTTGCACGATTTCGAGGTCGCAAATGTGTTACACAGAATGTACTTGCAGCTTGCACCCAAACAAACTGTTCACATATGTTTTAGCAGGTTGGGAGGAGTCTGCAAATGATTATAGGATTTTCCAGTATGTATTATCTAGACCATAACCACATGGGTTGAAAGTCTATGATGGTAATTATATAAAAATTTAACTTAAAACATTTTAATTTTGATATTCAAACTTGACTTCCTTAATAATTTTCTTAATAAAATTGTAGGCAAATACTATCTGTGTGATGCTGGGTACCCCATCATGCCAGGTTTCATCTCTACATACCGAGGTGTTCGATATCATTTTAAAGAACATTTGGATAAAACACCTAAGAATAGAAGATAATTATTCAATCTAAGGCATTCTTCTTTGAGGTTTAAGATTGAATCTGTATTTGGCACATTGAAGAATCGTTTCAAGATTTTGTGTGCTAAGCCGCATTACTCATTTCCTACACAAGTAGATATCGTATTGGCATGCACGATACTTCATAGTTTCATTGCAACTGTGGATCCAAGTGATGAACTACTTAACGAGTCCAAATTTAATGAAGATATTGATGGTGAGGTGATAAATGAGAATGATAATAATTAGATGATTTTACTCAAACTCAAACCCAAAGAGAGCAAACTGAATCAAGAAATGAGTGGAAGACTCTTAGGGATGACATTGCTTGGGTGATGTAGGTGGACTACTATGATAAGTATAATCATGGTGTAACCACTGAGACTTAATTTTCATATTTGTTATACTACTTATGCTCATGTATGTACTCTTTAACTCTATGTTTTACTTTTTTTAGTTATTATATTTTGCTTTTTATTCATGTATTCATGTTTTTCTTTTTCCAGTTATTATGTTCATGTATTCATATTTTGTTTCTTCCAGTTATTATGTTTTATTTTTCATTCATGTATTCATGTTTTGTTTACTCTACAAATTATATAATATCTAATTCTCTCTATTTAATTAGTAATGACTGATAATACATCATTAAGTGGGAGAGATAATCATAAAGGTAAGGGTGTAGTTCCAACTCAACCTCCACCACCTCAACCCCCTCAATCCATGCATCAAGGTTATAGTGGGTATTTTCCATTTCAGTAGTCATACTTTGGATAACCACCTCACGCATTTCGCAACATGCCATTCCTTGATGGCAGTTACTTCCCGATGCACCATTATTTAGTGTCATTTACGAACATGCTAAGTTTTCCTCCTTTGCCTCCACAATTTCGTAGTCCTAATATTAGTGGGTTGCAACTGGTTCCTACTAGTGGTTATGACTCAACTCTTGAATCAGGTTCCATACGAGCGCTCGTAGAAAAAGAGGAAGAAACATCACCAAATCCAAAAAAAAGGAAAAACACATCAACAAAGAAAAAATAGTGAGACTGACGGTTCTCAAGGGAACAAATATTTGTTTTGGGATTTCCGTTATGATGATGAGCTCATTCCATTTCTTGTCAACTTAGTAAGAAAGGGTTAAAAATCCAAAGCTTTAAGAGAATTGCTTTTCATATGGCTTCCCAACATATTAATGAGAAGTTTAACATAATATTTAAGTGGGATAACGTCATGCACCACATCAAAACTTTACATACATTATTTCATGATATGGAAACTAGATGTAATCTTAATGGTGCCTGATGGGATGATAGAACCAAGACTATCATCATGGATCCTGAATGTTTGAATAAGTGGATTGAGGTAAATAAACTCATGTTGCATTTTTATTTACTAATTATCTCATTTTCTTGTTTTCATTGAATAAATTCACCTAAACTTTGCAGGACAAGAGCTTTAAGAATGCTCAGCTTAGACAATATGTTAATAAACCCTTAAGGCATTATGATGATCTTCACTTATCATTGGGGATGATCAAGCTAGAGGGGAATTTTCTAGTAATGCTTAGAAAAAGTTTAGTCGTGCGAGTCCATTAATCTTGGAGAGGATGCTGACTCACCTTTGCCTACCTCTCAATCCCCTCAAGTACATGTTTTAGATGACGAGGACACTTCCCCTCAAATAATTTCAACAATCTACTGTCACATCTTTTCACCTATTTAGAGCAAGGAAAAACTTGAATAATTTCATCAGGTTTCATAAGAATTTTTCGCTAATTCAGGTACGTATTTCATAAAAATTATGAATAATCAGGTTATTACAGTTTTCTTTTGTTTTTTTCATGTCAAATTTCGTGTGATTTTTTCATGTCAAACATGTATATCTCATGTCAAATCAGGTACGTAGTTCATAACAATTAGTCATGTTATTACAGGTTTCTTATGAATTTTTATGTTAAACAAATATTTATAGTAAATTCGGTATTTACTATTTTTTCATGTTATATTCACACTTTTATTTTGCGAAGATTATCTCTCATAACGATCACAAATAAATTTATTTTTAATGGAGGGTAAACTTACCATGGTGACGGTATATACTTTTCCATACACACTTCAATACCAACCAAACATAAGAAAAGTGCGAAATATCTAATCAACCAAAGTTTTCCCTTTTTTTTTATACTAACCAAACACAAGAAAATGGTATACATTGGTTTCCCACCATGTTTTATATGTGAACCAAACCTAAGCAATCTATTTATTGGAAAAGTTTGGAAACTTCGAAACTTGAGTTTCTTTACATGGAATTGTATTTCTCAATATAGGGGAAATGAACCAAACATTCCCTAAGAGTAGTGTTTGGTTTTAATTTGTATGTGGATGCTACCATTGACTTAGCCACATAGTGTTCTGTGCTGTTAGGAGATACTACTAACCTACCAACTTTATATATAATTTTATTTATTTTTACTTGTATTTATTATTTAGTACACCCCTGAAGTTAGAATAGGATAGTGCTAAAAGGGCTAAAATTGTAGAATTGTCAATAAAAATTCCAAATGCAACCGTGATAAATCACATGGGAGCATCACTAGAACAAAAACGAGATGCGTCTATCACCAAATGCTATAATGTCCTTTATGCTTATTTGATCAGCGAAGTTTTGAAACTTAGTACAAACGGATTTGAATCCTCTCCATTACCAAAAAGTAGTGGAAAAATCACTACTTTTGACCATAATCATTGATTATCTAGAATGTGATTGTGATTCATTCTAGATTTAAAAAAATTTACTAGTACTTACTTTATTAAGTTTTTGTAGTTTCTCTTATGATTCTATTTATTCTTCTAACATCTGTTTAGTTACTAAAAGAATTCTGCTTGATATAAGCCTACTCAAAGAAGTATGAAACATTGACAAATTTGATAGCAGACTGGAATGTCATGGTCTTTTGATGTGGTATATCTTAGTTATTTTATAATGTTCAATGCTCAACGTCAATATTTGTTGCGATTTAGAATTTATATGATTCTTAATGCATATGCTATATGCTACCTACTTTCTTGTTCAAATCCGTATTGACTTTTCTTGTAAGTAGTCTAATTGGTCTATGAAGCCAAGTGGTGTATATTACTTAATTACTGTGGGTCATCTTAATTAAATCACTTTTTTATTAACTTTAAGTTTAAATGCAACTTAATTAAAATTGAAATTTGAGACATGTCTTTATGTTTTATGCTAGTCAAATTATCCTTGTAAAGACAGAGTTATCCAATTCTAATCAATTGACTCTGCCGACATTTTTTTTATGAGCGTGTCAGTATGCCGGTTTCGAGATGCCCTACAACATTATTAACATATTAATGAATACTGAGCCACTCGTTGACACAATGAGTAAAGATGTCGAACTCTCTGTAGAAGTACAGAAGCTGTTGAACCCTCTCGGAATGTCTAGATGATGAAATAAAGGGCAACTATCCTGGCTAAGATGATCCAAAGATATTGAGTGCAATAAGAAAGAGTTTATTGAGGTTTCAGGAGTCAAAACCTCTAATCTAATATCTTCTCTAGTTAAAATCCTAAAGCTCTTATCAAAATCATACAACTCTCTTCTCTGTTTATATCTTTCAATCATATATAGCCTTTAATCAATCAAGAAAGAGCAATCCTAAACGTAACAGAAGTTGGAGATAAAAAAAAAAGACCAATGACTGTGATTGAATCCTCACATTTGCACTCAGCTGACTTAACCATTGATGGTAGCTCACGACTATCGATAGGTCCCTGAGCATCAACAATGGGTTTTGTAATCCATGGACAAGCTAAAATTTTATCTCTTGAATTCTACAATTTGTTCTTGTAAACCATCGATGACCTCATACCCATCGATGTGTCCCTAACGATCATCGTGTTGTGCTCTTATACCAATTGTTGTGCGCCTATGTAGAAGCGTGCTCGCACACAGAACAGATTTGTGATCACGGGAGAAGAGAACCAACCACACGCGAGAACAATCCAAAACCAAATACGAATCAAACCAAACACAGAGATATACGTGGTTCGGCAAATTGCCTACGTCCACGGGGAGAGGATGGAGAGATTCCACTAAATCAAGGAGAGTACAAAGGGTTACAATCTCACAAAATTACTCATACAAAACCCTAAACCAAATCTCTCAACTTGCTCATAAGTTCTCCCTCTCTATATGCTCAGTACAATCTAAAATTTAAATAAGAAACCCTAGAAAATCATGTTTTAATTTATATCAAAACACAGACTCAATACGAACAGGAAACCAAATTCAGGCCCAGCTCGACTCGCGGTCGCCCGTAGAGATACGTGCGGTCGACCAGACAGAACGATAAAAACTAAAAGAACATTACATGGTTTGGCCGGTCGACCGTCACGCCAACTGCGGTCGACCACGAAAAGTCTAGAGACTTTTTCAGCTTGCGTGCACTTTTGCGGTTGACCACCGCGTCACTCGCGGTCGATCACTGAAAGTCCAAACCTGTTTTCTACCATTTTTCCTGTAAGCTCTTCAATTCTCCACCTCAGTGAAGTTTTCCCAAAACTGAGCCGACACCAAACAAAGAGCACCAATGCATCGTCTCTCCAAAATCAGCTGCACCAAAATGGTTACCTATGTACCCCCTCTCCTAAGGAATCAAACCGCCGTAGTTTATCCAAATGGCTGTCAACGACCTTAACAAACACGAATATGCAACAAGTTTCGACAATGATCAAACTTGTTGCTCGGAACCACCTTAGTGAGCAAATCCGTCGGATTATCCTCCGCGTTGACCTTCAAAATCTCCGCATTGCCATCTTCAAGAACATCTCGATTGAAGTGATAACGAACGTCAATGTGCTTCATCCTTGCATGAAAAATCTGATTCTTCGCTAAATAGATAACACTCATACTATCATAATGAATAGTGATGGACTGTTATGATATACCAAGTTCCTACAAAAGTTCTCGAAGCCAAATAGCCTCCTTCACAGTCTCCGTAATCACCATATACTCTGCCTCCATCGTTGATAAAGCCACTATAGACTGTAAGGTTCATCTCCAACATACCGGCACACGGGTCAAAGTGAACACATACTCCATAGTAGACCGACGCTTATCTGAATCCCTAACATAATCCGAATTAACATAGCCAATGCACAACTACCCATCTCTAGTGTCCCGCTCAAAAACCAAACCAACATTGAGCATACCTCGAATTTATTTCAAAATCCATCTCACGGCGTCCCAATGACCTACTCCTGAATCGTACATGTATCTCGAAACCATGCTCACCGTCTGTGACAAATCTGACCTCATACATACCATCATGTACATCAAGCTCCCAACCGCACTCGCATATGGAGTCTTCGATATCAACTCTTGATCTGCAACTGTTTTTGGTGAAAGGTCAGCTGAAAGCTTCAAATAGGCTCCCAAAGGTACACTAACTAGCTTCGTATCCATGCTAACATGAAATCGCTGTAGAACATTCTTCAAATAAGCCTCATGTGTTAAACAAATTCTATCATTCTCTTTGTTTCTGCCGATCTCCATCCCTAGCCTCACCCAAAATTTTCATCTCAAACTCCTTTGAAAGTTGTGCCTTCATCTCATCTATAGAAGACCTGGAAATAGAGGCAACCAATATGTTATTGACATAAAGCAACAAATAGATATACGCACCTCCTTTCAACTTGCGAAAATACACGTAAGGATCAAACTGGCTCCGAGTGTATGAACGACCAATCATAAAACCATCAAATTGCCTATACCACTATCGAGGAGACTGCTTCAAACCGTATAGCAATTTCTTCAACCTGTAAACCAGGTTTTCCTTCCCTACAGCTCGGAATCCCAATGGCCGAGTCATATATATTTCTTCATCAAGATCACCATGAAGAAATGTTATCTTCACATCTAACTGATCTAACTCCAATCCATACTTTGCCACCAAAGCTAGCAAAATCCAAATCGAAGAGTGCTTAACCACTGGAGAGAAAACCTCATTATAATCGATACATTCCTCCTATGCATAGCCCTTCGCAACCAACCTCGCCTTGAATCTCACTGGAGTGCCCTCAATTCCCTCATTCTTCGTGTATACCCACTTGAAAACAATCACCTTCTGCCCCTTTGGAAGCTCAACAAGCTCCCACAAATCGTTCTTGTGAAGAGACTCCATCTCCTCCTGCATAGCCACCTGCCATGAATCAGTCTTCGGATTCTGCTCAGCCTCTCAAATGTAGTAGGTACCAACTCATCGATACTCTCTACCAAAAGTGTATACGCAACTACTGTGTCGGTATACCGTGCTGACATTCATATGTCTCTCTTCTATCTCCGAACCGTAATAGAATCCTGAACCTGAGTCGTCGATTCCGGATCCTGCACATCTGTACGCGTATCCCCCAAATCACCATCGTGCTTGCCTGGCGTCATCTCAATCGACACTTTAATAGATACTATACCATCTGGACAATATGGAGCTGTATCGATCTCCACCACCTGTGATATCTCCTTCGTCGGGTCGCTCTTCACCTGATAAGAGCTGGAAAGCTTTAAGATAGAAGCCTCATCAAACGTGACGTCTCTACTCAGCATATTCTTCCTATCAACTGGATCCCATAGCTTGTATCCCTTGATACCACGCTTGAATCCTATAAATATGGCCTTTCTAGCTCGAGGTTCCAACTTACCAGTCTTCACATGATAGTATTTAGGGCACCCAAATACCTTGAGCTGGTCATAGTCGTGTGCTAGCTCTCCCAACCACATCTCCACAGGGGTCTTCCCCTCAATCACAGATGAAGGCAGCATGTTAATGAGGTGATTCGCATATGAAAGTGCATAAGCCCAAAAGATCTTCTCCAACAAAGACCGATTTAACCTCTCTGCCAACCCATTCTGCTGTGGTGTATGATTAACTATGAAGTGTCTCTCTATGCCCTCGTCTCGACATAACTACTGAAAGAGGTCTGATGTGTACTCGCCGCCGTTGTCGGATCACAACGTCTTGATTTTTCTCCCAGTTTGTAGTTCCAACCTCTTCTTCTACTCCATAAATATATCTAGGACTTTATTCTTTTTTGTCATGGTGTACACCTAACAACACCTAGAATAGTCATCAACGAACATGACGAACCAAAGTCGACCACAAAGTGATGCAGTCTTGGTGGGACCCCAAACATTTGTGTGCACATAATCCAGGATGCCCCTTGTCCTATGAATGACTGTCCCAAACTTCACATTCGTCTTCTTATCAAGAACATAGTTCTCACTGAACTCAACCTTTCCACTATTGGCTCCCTTCAATAGCCCCTGCTTGCACAAAGCCTACAGTGATTTCTCTCCTGTGTGCCTCAACCTATAGTGCCAAAGTCTGCTAATATCCTCTTCTGAAATAGCTAAAGAAACCTGACTAATCTCGGTGCTTCCCTTCAGATAATATAAGTTCTGACTACGGACTCGCTTCATCACCACCAAATATCCCTTAGTAACCTTTGCTACAGCATCCTCAAAGGTCACCTTGAATCCTTTCGCCTCCAAAGCTCCAACTGAGATAAGATTCTTCTTTAACTAAGGAACAATTCTCATCTTCTTCAATTTATGGACTACTCCATCGTGCATCCGAATCCTCACGGTACCTCTTTCACAAATGCCACATGATTGATCATTTTCCATGACTACAACACCCCCATCGAGTCTCTCAAATGATAAAAACCAATCTCGCTAGGAGTCACATGATAAGTAGCGCCAGAATCAAACATCCAATCTGATGCATCCAAGTGGTTCACCTCCAAAGTCATCAATAGAGAAAAGCTCGAATCATCAGAATCATCGCCTTTCGTAACGTTCACCTCATTGGCCTTCGGGCCCTTCTTCTTACTATTCTCCTTCTCCTTGACCTTTGGACGGTCTCTCTTCTAATATCCTTGCTCCTTGCAAAATGCACATTGGTTCTTTCCTAGCTAGTGATGGCCTCTTGACTTTGACCTGCCTCTATTACCACCTCTCGGATATGTGCTTCTACCTCTCGTCGACAAGGCCTCTCCTGAAGTACTAGCGCGTGAAGTCTCATTGTCTTTCCTCCTCAAATCATAATTCGTCAACGCGTTAGTCACTTTACTATAAGTGATGGAAGATCTCCCATTCAATAAAGTAAGTACAAAGGTATCATATTCCTTATCCGGTAAGGAGCCCAAAAGAATAATAACATTGTACTCATCCGATATCTTCTCATCAACATTAGCCAAGTCCGACAATACCTTAGTATAGTTATTCACATGAACTGCTAGTGAGTTACCCCTGGACATCTGAAATCTGAATAACCTATGTAGCAAGTACAATCTATTCTCAACACTCTTCGTAAGGTACTTGTTGTTAAGAATTTCCTATATCTTCATTGCAGACGTCACCCCAATCACATCATATTTCAACTCCTATTCCAAACAATACCTGATCACCCTACAAGCATTCCTATTCATCTTTTTCCATATCGCCTCTTCATATTTTGGTGGCCTCTCATGGACTATGATGGTCTCCTTCAAATTCTGAGCATTGAGCACATCCTAAACATCACTCATTCACAAACCAAAATTGATCTTACCGTCATACTTCACCATACTAATTTTGGTGTTTTGAAAACCAACTTGAATTTTACCCGTCATCTTTCTGCTTTTACCAACTTCTTCACCCATAATCACAAACTCCAAATTGCAAAGAAAGATTCAAACTTGATAGAATTTAAAAGTTACCCAACTGAACCCTAGAATGGATTCCAAATAGATCTCCTAATCACACGAGGAAAGCGAAATCTTCAACAACAAGACCAAACACTATCTTCACCGAAGCCTAGAACTCCAAGAACCAAGCTTCCGTGACGAATCTTCATCCACCTAATGCCAAAAACCTAGATCTAAAATCTGATATCTGATATCAATTGTTGTGCTCTTATACTAATTGTTGTGCACTTATGCGAAAGCGTGCTCGCACACCGAACGAATCTGTGATCACGGGAGAAGATAACCAACCACACGTGAGCATAATCCAAAACCAAATATGACAAATCAAACCAAACACAGAGATATACGTGGTTCGACAATTTGCCTACGTCCACGCAGATAGGATGAGGAGATTTCACTAAATCAAGGAGAGTACAAAGAGTTACAATCTCACAAAATCACTCACACAAACCCTAAACCAAATCTATCAACTTGCTCACAAGTTCTCCCTCTCTATAGGCTCAGTACAATCTAAAATCTCTGATAAGAAATCCTAGAAAATTATGTTTCAATTTATATCAAAACACAAACCTAATACGAACAGGAAACAAAATTTAGACCCAGCCCGACTTGCGGTCGACCGCAGAGACACGTACGGTCGACCGCACAGAGCGACAGAAACTAAAAAAAAGCATTATAGGATTTGGTCGGTCGATCGCCGCGCCAACCGCGATCGACCGTGAAAAGTTCAAAGACTTTTTTAGCTTGCGTGCACGTTTGCGGTCGACGTCATGTCACTCGCGGTCAACCGCTGGAAGTCCAAATTTGTTTTCTACCATTTTTCCTGTAAGCTCTTCACATCGATGGTACTATGGCTGAAATTAGTGTTTGTGCTGATTTTCGTATCATTTCGCCTCTTACACATATTATATGTGACGCCCCTGGGTTCACACAAGGCTGCAGTCCGAGGTGAAACCAAGAATGTCAAACCTGCTATGCACCACACCGTGCAATAACATGTTTCACCATCACAATTAACATCTATCTAGTAGGGTCAACAACTGGTGTAGGTACAAAACAGGTAAAAGATAATACAGGGAATACTGATGAAATGATAATAGTCACATAAATATCTCATCATCCAACAACACAGAAATACATAGTCAAGATCTGAGTAGAAAATCTGGAATACTGAACAAGTCTCAAATACAAATGTCTGACAAAAGGAAATAAGGCACACAGCCTTTACAACTTCTAGAATAATACCCTCAAATGTCTAACCTCACTACAGTAGAGCCCAAAGAAAATAATACATAACTAGAAAATAAAGCTGAACACTAAAGTGGTCCGCTATCAACCTGCGGCTCTCCGTGCTCCTGGCTCGTGACCTGAAAGGGGGAGGGACAACGAGCGTCAAAGCGCTAGCGAGTAACATCACAACCAACCCCAAGGGGACAGGGCTCGTTGTATATGAAAATACAGATAATATATAATAGATCTAAAATCATTGATCCTACTAAAGAGGGTTTTAGTATTTAGAAATTTACAACACGAGCATAGGTACGTCGAGCGAAATAATCCAAACAAGGAAACCCTCATGTATATACCTTGTATCTCAAATTGTAAATCTCTAAACACCAAACCCGAGGTTCTAGTACAGAAACAATAATAAAAGAAATACAGCAAATCTCAGAACAGTATACAGTGCCATACCATAGCTAACATGAATATCATGTTATTATTTACATAAGTGTCATATCAACATCATGTCGTAGTTTCCAAACTCATAAAATAAGTGTCAAATGTCCAACACGAGGTCTGGAATGAATTTATAGTCCAACACGAGGACTTCTATAAATCACAGTCCAACACGAGGACGTTCATAACTCATGAACCGAATATAACCGTTATCCAAAACATGGACCGGATGTGACCGTTGTCCAACGCATGGACCGGATGTGACCGTTGTCCAACTTGTGGACCGGATGTGACCGTTGTCCATCTTGTGGACCGGATGTGAATGCATATCCAGCACGAGGATTAAATAGCAATGCATGCTCAACACGAGGACTAAGAAACTGTGAAAAGTATCGCTGTGATATATAGTGAAAACTACTTATATCAATTCATAATCATATCAGTGTATATATCCATAATTGGTACCCTCAGGTCATCCATCATGCCTGGATACATAGTAGGACTAAATACAAATGTCAGATAGTCCAGTCAAACTCCCAAATATGAGTGAAATGTACAAAAATACCCAAAACCAGGAAAATACCACAGACAGGCGTCGGTCGACCGAGTCGGTCGACCGATCTCTGATACGAGTCTGGCGGTCGACCGAAATAATGTCACGGTCGACCGAAATAATCGGCGGTCGACCGAAATGACGACGCGGTCGACCGAAATAACGGGCGGTCGACCGAAACCTCAAATCGAGCTCAGCGGTCGACCGCGTCGGTCGACCGCCGAGCGGACAGAAACCCAAATCTGGGTTTCTGTCAGCTCGAAACCTGAAACAAAATTTTTAACATTTTACGATAATAGGAGTTCTAAAGTTTTAGAAATCATACTGAAGATAAATCACTAATCCCAAACTTGAAATCCACATCTTTAATATTCTAGATCCATGAGAAGACAAATCAAAAACGTATTAATAACTGTAAAGATGAATTAACTCTTGTTTAGTAAAATTTCAGATCTAGATCTTTATAAACCAGAACGTTGGTGGATTTTTATTATACTGAAACCTCTGATTCTTGTTAACCCTATCATAGAGAACATTGTTATACAAAAATACCATTTTGGCTTCTCAAAACTCAAAAAAAAAATCCAAAAAAAAAGGCAAAAAAAAAAACATAGATTTTTATTATACTGAAACCTCTGATTCTTGTTAACCCTATCATAGAGAACATTGTTATACAAAAATACCATTTTGGCTTCTCAAAACTCATAAAAAAATCCAAAAAAAAAACAAAAAAAACATAGAAAACAGGGGTGAGGGATTGGGCGAGATGATACTCGCCTTGGGTGATGACGAACGCTCTGGAGATGATTCTCCTGAGATCCAATCTGCTGAAATCCCCTGGAACTCCTCCAAACTCCTCAAAGATCACCAGTGACGGCTAGGGTTTTGAGAGGGGAGAGAAAAAGGGGTTAGGGTTTTTACGTCTGAGGAGAGGAGAAACTCTCCTAGGTTGAGTTGGTTTAAATACCAATTCCCCAACCCGACCCGAAACCCAATAGCCCAAAACTAAAACCCGAAAAGAAAACCTGGAAAAACAATATGACCGCTGATCGGTCGACCGTACCGGTCGACCGCGTCGGTCGACCGTACCGGTCGACCGCGTCGGTCGACCGTACCATGACCGCTGATCGGTCGACCGTACCGGTCGACCGCGTCGGTCGACCGATCAGCACTAAAATGCCTGATTCAAGTATTTTTCCTGCTGGCCACTAAACCACTCGATTTCTCTCACTTACAAACACCTGGTGGGTTCTCAAACACTGATAAACATATATATCTTATGTATATATGGTTATCCATCACAACATATATGTTTATTACTATTTATTCACATAGAACTCATTATGAAATTTTGGGGTTTTACATTCTTCCCCCCTTAAAAGAATTTCGTCCTCGAAATTCGGAAAATCATACGCATCTCGA
>NC_033797.1:90690771-90709081 GCF_001876935.1 Asparagus officinalis | reverse complement strand
ACATAAATTTAAACCATAAGTAGTCGACTAATTTGCCTTATAGTCGACTACATGCACAAGTCTTACAAATAATTTTTTTGAAAAATTATTTTATAGTCGACTACTTACCTTTATAGTCGACTACTCAATGTAAAATCTTAAAAATAAACTTTCTGTTGATTACAGTGTAGTCGACTACTTCACATATTGGTCGACTACTCTGAGTTAAAAACTAAAACTTAACTTTCTGTCATTTACAGTGTAGTCGACTATTTTGACTATTAGTCGACTACTAATTCTGAACCTTCAGTTTTTAAGACAAGTGGATATTTTCTGTTTTAAACCCAAAATCCAATAACCATACCCGTTTTACTTAAGTAAAAGTCATCTCAACCATTCATTTTTAACTACACCAATCCTAACCATTCATCTAAAATCTAATCTTGACCCTACATTCATTTCAAATCAAATCTGAACCTTACAATTTATTTCATATTCTAAAAACAAAATAAAAATCAAAAATTAACTTATAACTATACCCAAAACCGAAACCTATCTTCTTTCCCCTCTTCAGAATTTCGAATCCAGGTTAGGGCATTCGTACCTCTCTCAAATTTCATCAATTTCATTCAAATTCTCTTCAATTTCTTCAAATCTATCAATTATTCAAGCTCTGTAGTCGACTACTCCAGGCTATAGTCGGCTAATCTAGGGTTTCTACAGTTTGGGGTATAATTCTAAACTTGCTCTTTCATTCTCTTGTTATTAAACTAGTTCATCATGTCTAGATCTAAGAAAGCCAAGCAAACTCACAGTTCTGTTAATGATGAAATCATTGTTTATTTAAGAAGTCCTGAATTATTGGAAGAATTTAACAGACTATCAACTTTAGAAATTCTTCCAGGACGATTTGTGAAGTTCGATGATTTCATTCCATGGAACTTTAGTTCTTATTTTGAAAATGTGGGCTTGCTTGAGTTATTTTCTGCTGAAAATAAGAAACCATCATACCCATTTCTTGTGCAACTGTTCTATACCAATATAGAACGTGTGGGTACAATTGGTGGTTCTGAAAAAATTAAAACCCTTGTTAAAGGAATGGAGATTGAATTAACTACTAAATCAATTGGTAAAATATTCAATATTCCTTATCAAGGAGTTTCTCTTAGCTCTGTTAGGATGAATGATTCAGACTTGTTATCCAATCACATATTTCTTCCTGGACATGGAAAACCTTTGAATAATTCAAACAAACTTCGTCCATTTCCTAGGTTCATTGCTCGTATCCTAGCCTATAACTTGTTTCCAAAAACTAGAAGTTTTCATTTCATTTCCCTAGAATTAGCAAAAGCTATATATGCTATTATGGGAAATATTCAAGTTAATTGGGCTGAGGTTTATTTTGATAATTTTCTGACCATTCCTAGAGGATTTCTTCCTTATGGTGCATTCCTGACTAAGATCTTTGATAAATTCCATGTTGATCTCAAATCTGAAAAATCTGTTGTCCGTTCAATTGAATTTTTTGATTCAAATGCCCTAACTAGGATGAAATTGACAAATTTTGAAATCCAAGATCACAATCCTCAAAATGAACCTGTTCAAAATGAACCTGAACTTCAACAAGAAGATATTCCACAAACCTCAACTCAAGCTGGAGCCTCTTCAAGTCAACCTCCACCATTTCCTACTGAACCTTCATGTTTTTCAGACGTGCAATACAATACTTTGAGTGCACGTATCCTAGAACTGGAAACAGGTCAACGAGCTATATATGCACAAAACAGATATATCATCAGCAATCAAGAAGACCTAATCAAAAAGTTTGAAGACTTGGACTCAAAGCTTAATTCATATTTTCAAGGCCAACAACCTCCTCCAGCACCTTAGAATTTGTTTCTGTTTTTTGGTCAAAACAATTATGTTCTTATGTTTAAAACTATGTGGTTGTTATTATGTTTAAAACTATGTGGTTATGTTGCTTTTATGTCAAGTTTGCTACAATATAACTGTGTGTTAAGCCTGCTATTATGAAAAGTTTGCTATTATATGTGTTAAGTTTGCTACTATTTTGTTCGTTAATATAACTGCTATATATTTTAAACAGATAATGGTGATGAACATTATGGAACTTGTGGTCTTTATGGCAAGTCTTTGCCTACCAATATGGATGGGTGAAGTTATGGACTATGTTCATAACCTTGATGATTTGTTTGAAGTGTTAACTCATGTTGACGAAATTATGTTATGTTTAGGTTCTTCTTCTTTTTGTTGATAACAAAGGGGGAGAAATAGTTAAGTTTTATATTTTTTATTATGAATGTTAAAAACTTTGCATATATGCAGGGGGAGTAAGTATTACATGTTTTAAAATTTAATATGATGCATAAATTATTTGTTATCATCAAAAAGGGGGAGAATGTTGAATATCATTTCTCCATGATAATGTTTTGATGATAACAATTTATATTTTGTGTGCACTAACTTTCATATGCAGATTTCAATATCAGAATATGTACAAGTGCAAGTGAATATCAAGGCATTTTGAAGTGAAGAAAATGAAGAACAAAAGATAATGTATTTGAATTTTTCTTTGCTTAGAATATTTGTACAAGCCTTGATCACACACACGCACACACACACATTTTTAGAATACACTAACACAGGCTTAGTGTGTTGGTTAACTATAGAAATCCCCTATGTTAACCATTAGAATAATAGTTAAAACTTAATTATAAAAACTCATTATTTCTGAATTTTTGATCTTAATAGTCGACTAATTAGGATAGTAGTCGATTACTCATGTATATAACTCAAATACAAGTTTCTGTCTTTTTACAGTATAGTCGACTAATAGAGATTATAGTCGACTACTGAGATGTTTGACAGAAACATAAGTTTCTGTCTTTTTACAGTGTAGTCGACTAATGACTACAGTAGTCGACTACTGAAGAAAAATATAAATTTTCAAGTTTCTGTCTGAACTCAGTGTAGTCGACTAATTATCATTATAGTCGACTACTGAGAACATTTTCCGAAAACACAGAGTCTGTCTGAACTCAGTGTAGTCGACTAATGACTACAGTAGTCGACTACAAGAGACAGTTTTTCAGTTTTCAGAATTTGAATATCTGACAGTTTTTGGCCGTTTTTAAACGTTTTCAAACTTTAAAAACTTGTCTTTTCAAGGGGTATATATAGGTTATTTGTTCAGAAAAATTGGAGAAATATACATACCCATAAGCTTTGATTCTTGAGCAATTTCCTAAGTGAAAAACATTCTGATTTTCTGAAAAAGAAGAGTTTCTGAAATTGCCTATATACTTTCATCAAAAACAAATCAATTAGGCAATTTTACAAAGATTAAAAGAATCCTAAGCCACTGCTGCACATTATTACACATTCAAGGCTTATAGGATCATTGTGTTCTTCTTCAACAAGTTTTCTCTCGGTTGTGAGAGGGTTAGTCTCTTGGGTTAGAGATTGGTGTTCAAATTGACAAGGAGTTTGTCAATTGGTGTTGCAATTTGCAGGAACTTGCAAATTGGTCAGGTTTGCATTTGATTTTGTAAGTTTATTCAAAATCATAGTGAAAACTCTCAAGCGGGATTTGCTTGGGGACTGGATGTACACCAGTTTGGTGGAACCAGTATAAAATCCTTGTGTTTGTGTTTGCAAATTTCTGAGATTGCCATTTTTTCTTTGCAATTTATTATCTACTTTGCAATAATTTTAAAAGAACACTATTCACCCCCCCTCTAGTGTTCAAGTGTATCTATTTCAGATCCTACATTTGGTATCAGAGCAAGGTGAAAGATGGCATTGTCAAATACATCACAATTCAAGGAAGGTCACTCTACAAATCGTCCTCCAATGTTCGATGGCACGAACTACAACTACTGGAAGTGTAGGATGAAGATCTATCTCCAATCTCTTGGCTACGAACTTTGGAACGTCGTTGAAACAAAATATGAGAAACCAACAACTCCTTTCGCGGAATGGACTACATCTCAAAGGAACAATGCGAATTTGGATTCTAAAGCAATGAATGCCTTATTTTGTGCACTTGACAAGAATGAGTTCAATAGGGTGTCAACGGCCACATCCGCATATGATATTTGGCACACACTCGAGGTAACTCATGAAGGTACTACTAAAGTTAAAGAATCTAAAATTTCTGTTCTTGTGCACAGATTTGAATTATTCAAGATGAAGGAAAATGAGACTATTGGAGAAATGTTCACAAGATTCACCGACATCACAAATTCTCTTATTGGTCTTGGAAAAACATATACTCAAGTGGAGATGGTAAGAAAGATACTTCGTTCACTTACTCCACAATGGGAAAAGAAAGTTACCGCTATTGAAGAAGCCAATGATTTGTCAACTCTTACGGTTGAAAATCTTATTGGTAATCTTATGGCATATGAAGTACAACTTGAAGATAGGAAGAATGATGAAGAATCTAAGAACAAGAAAGTTCTTGCATTTAATACTACTTCAGATAAAGAAGATTCAGATGATAATGATGAAGAAATGGGCATGTTTGCACGAAAATTTCGAAAATTCATCAAAAGAGGTAATTTTAAATTTAAGAATTCAAATTCAACTAACCCTCTTTGTTTTAAGTGTAATAAACCAGGGCATATGAAGAAAGATTGTCCAATGTTGAAGAATAAACAAAAATCAAGTTATTTCAACAACTTCAACAATATTCAAAATAACAAGAAGAGGAAAGCAATGGCGGTCACTTGGGATGATAGTGATGAATCATCCTCAGATGAAGAAATTGAAGAAAAGGAAAGTGCTCACATGTGTTTCATGGCACAAGATGATGTAAGTGAAAATGAAGAGCTTTTAGATGCTTTTAATGAATTATATGAAACTTTTATAAGATTAAAAATTTCACATAATTTTCTTAAAGGTGAGAATAAAAGGTTACGTGAAGAAATTTCAGATTTAAATTCCTCTACTTATACTAATTCTCAATTAGTTGAATTAAAAGAAGAAAATTTTTCTTTACTAAAAGAAAATGATAATTTATCTAATGAAAATAAATATTTAAAATCAGAATGTAATAAGTTAAATATTCGAATTAATAGTTTAGATAAAGATATTTCTTCTTTTAAATCAAGATATGAAGATATATGTTTAAATGTAAGCAAATTTAATAAAGGAAAAGAAAATCTTAATAATATTCTTTCTTTTCAAAGAGAATCACAAAAGACAAAAGGATTAGGTTTTCAAATTAATAAAAACAAATCAAAGAATACAATTTTTGTAAAACCTTCTTGTGATTTGCATGATTATAAATATGAAAATTTGTATAAAAAGAAATCAAAATTCTTTTCTATTTGGGTTCCAAAAGAATTATCTTCTTTTAATAAGAATTTTTATATTTCTGATTTTATTAAAAATATTTGTTTATCATCTAATTATTTAAGTAAATCAAACTCTTCATGGGTTTGGTTTCCTAAAGGCTAATTTAAAGGACCCAACATAGTATGGGTACCAAAATGTAAATGTTTATTTTTTCAGGTACCCAAGAAAGATAGGTGGATTTTAGATAGTGGTTGCTCTAAACATATGACTGGAAATATTCAATTGTTGTCATCTTTTCAAAACAAGGATGGAGGTACCGTTACTTTTGGAGATAACAACAAAGGAAAAGTCATCGGTATTGGTTCCGTAGGTAATCCAAACAAACCTATCATTGATAATGTTTTATTAGTTAATGGTCTTAAACATAATTTACTAAGTATTAGTCAACTTTGTGATAAAGGTTATAAAATTGTTTTTGAAAAAGAATCATGCTTAATTTATGATATTGATTTAATAACCATTATTTTTAAAGGTTATAGAAAAAATAACATATATGTGTTATCAATGAATAATATTTCAAATGAACATTGTCTTATTGCATCATCTAATGATTCTATTTTATGGCATAAACGTTTTGGACATGTTAACTTTAAACATATGTCTAAGATTTCTAAAAATGATTCAGTAAATGGTTTGCCTAAGATGTCATTTAAAAATAATTTTTGTGATGCATGTCAACAAGGAAAAATGCACAAATCTTCTTTTAAATCTAAAAATATAATATCTACAAATAGACCATTAGAATTAATTCATATAGATCTTTTTGGTCCATCTAGAGTAGCATCTTTAAATGGAAGTAGATATGCATTTGTTCTTGTTGATGATTTTTCTAGATTCACTTGGGTAATTTTTCTTAAACATAAAAATGATGCTTTTAATGAGTTTTCTATATTTTGCAAGAAAATTCAAAATCAAAAATCAACTTCTATTATCTCTATACGTAGTGATCATGGAGGTGAATTTGAAAATGAATTATTTGCAAATTATTGTGATCAACATGGTATATCACACACATTCTCTTTTCCTCGAGCTGCTCCACAAAATGGAGTTGTAGAAAGGAAAAATAGAACCTTACAAGAATGTGCTAGAACCATGTTATGTGATAGTAATTTACCTAAATATTTTTGGGCAGAAGTCGTATCAACAGCTTGTTATGTATTAAATAGAGTTTTATTACGACCTATTTTAAAGAAAACATCTTATGAATTATTTTATAACAAAATTCCTAAAGTATCTTACTTTAAAGTTTTTGGTTGTAAATGTTTTATCTTAAATACAAAGGATAACTTAGATAAATTTGATTCAAAATCCGATGAAGGAATTTTTGTTGGATATTCTAATCACAGTAAAGCATATAGAATTTATAACAAAAGAACACAAGTTATTGAAGAATCTTTACATGTTTCTTTTAATGAAAGTTTTTCAAAAATACCTATTATACTAAATAATGATGATGATGTAATTGATACCATACAAGATACTCCTATGATAGATATTACAAAAGATGATAATCTACAAAATGATTTACCTAAAGATTTTGTAGAAGTTAAAAATCATCCACATGATTTAGTTATAGGAAATATATCTGACAAAGTAACTACTAGATCACATTTTAATTTGATTGCTCATAATGCTTTTATTTCAACTATTGAACCTAAAAATATAAAAGAAGCACTTCTTGATGATTCATGGATAATAGCTATGCAAGATGAACTTAATCAATTTACTAGAAATAATGTTTGGGATCTTATACCTAGACCTCAAAATAAATCCATTATTGGAACAAAATGGATTTTTAGAAACAAATTAGATGAATTTGGTCAAGTTGTTAGAAACAAAGCTAGATTAGTTGCTCAAGGTTATAATCAAGAAGAAGGAATTGATTATGATGAAACTTATGCACCAGTTGCACGATTAGAATCAATTAGGATTTTACTTGCATTTGCATGTTTTATGAATTTTAAATTATTTCAAATGGATGTTAAAAGTGCTTTTTTAAATGGTTTTATAAATGAAGAAGTTTTTGTAGAACAACCTCCAGGTTTTGAACATGAAAGTTTTCCAAATCATGTTTTTAAACTTAAGAAAGCATTATATGGTCTTAAACAAGCACCTCGTGCATGGTATGATAGATTAAAGAAATTTCTTTTAACTTCAGGTTTTGATATTGGAAAAGTTGATTCAACATTGTTTATTAAGAAAATAAATAAAGATATTTTACTAATTCAAATATATGTAGATGATATTATTTTTGGTTCTACTAACAATAATCTTTGTCAAGAATTTGCTAAGAATATGCAGGATGAATTTGAAATGAGTCACATGGGTGAACTAAATTTCTTTCTTGGACTTCAAATTAAACAATTGAAAGAAGGAATTTTCATCAATCAAAGCAAGTACGCAAAAGATTTACTTAAAAGATTCGGATTGGAAAATTCAACAAGCAAACCAACACCTATGAGCACTACAACATCTCTTGACAAAGATGAAAATGGTAAGAATGTTGATCAAAAGCTCTATCGAGGTATGATTGGATCACTTCTTTACATTACTGCTAGTAGACCTGATATTATGTTTAGTGTATGTTTATGTGCAAGATTTCAATCAAATCCTAAAGTTTCACATCTTAAAGCAGTAAAAAGAATATTTAGATATATTAAAGATACTACAAATTATGGTTTATTTTATCCAAAACATAGTTCTTTTGATTTAATATCATATAGTGATGCTGATTTTGCCGGATGTAAATCTGATAGAAAAAGTACAAGTGGAACATGTCATTTCTTAGGACATTCACTTGTATCTTGGTTTAGTAAGAAACAAAATTCAGTATCATTATCAACAACTGAAGCTGAATATATTGCTGCAAGTCTTGCATGTGCACAAATATTATGGATGAAACAAACTTTAACTGATTATGGCATAAATTGTCCCATATCATCTATTATGTGTGATAATTCTAGTGCAATTAATTTATCTAAAAATCCTATTCAACACTCACGTACAAAACACATTGATATTAGACATCATTTTTTACGTGATCATGTTCTTAAAGGTGACATATCATTAGAGTTTATACCTACAGATAAACAAATTGCAGATATATTAACAAAACCACTAAAAGAAGAAGTTTATGTTAAATTAAGAAGGGAATTAGGTATATGTTCAATTGAAGATTTAAATTAATTTTTAAAACAAAAATACATAAATTTAAACCTTAAGTAGTCGATTAATCTAACTTATAGTCGACTACATGCACAATTCTTACAAACTATTTTTCTGAAAAATCAGATTATAGTCGACTACTTACCTTTATAGTCGACTACTCAATGTAAAATCTTAAAAATACTCTCTGTTGATTACAGTGTAGTCGACTAATTCACATATTGGTCGACTACTCAGAGTTAAAAACTAAAACTTAACCTTCTATCTTTTACAGTATAGTCGACTATTTTGACTATTAGTCGACTACTAATTCTGAACCTTTAGTTTATTAAAAAAAGTGGATTTTTTATGTTTTAAACCCAATATCCAATAACCCTACCCGTTTTACTTTAGTAAAAATCATCTAAACCATTCATTTTTAACTGCACCAATCCTAACCATTCATCTAAAATTTAATCTTGACCCTACATTCTATTTACCATCTAATCTAAACCTTACATTATTAAAAGATAAATTAAAAAGCAAAAATAACCCACTAACTCTACCCAAAACCGAAAACCCATCTTCCCCATCTTCTTCTCTTCAGTTTCACCGATTCCAGGTTAGGGCTTTTCTTGTTTCTAAAATTTCCTCATCAATTTCTTTATTTGTCTTTCAATCTTGTCAAGCTATCAGGCTCATTAGTCGACTAATCCAGGCTATAGTCGGCTATTCTAGGGTTTCTACTGTTTGGGGTATACTTCTAAACTTGATCTTTCATTCTCTTGTTATTTATCTAGTTCATCATGTTTAGATCTAAGAAAGCTAAGCAAACTCACAGTTCTCTCAATGATGAAATCATTGTTTATTTAAGAAGTCCTGAATTATTGGAAGAATTTAACAGACTTTCAACTTTAGAAATTCTTACAGGACGATTTGTGAAGTTCGATGATTTCATCCCATGGAACTTTAGTTCTTATTTTGAAAATGTGGGCTTGCTTGAGTTATTTTCTGCTGAAAATAAGAAACCATCATACCCATTTCTTGTGCAACTGTTCTATACCAATATAGAACGTGTGGGTACAATTGGTGGTTCTGAAAAAATTAAAACCCTTGTTAAAGGAATGGAGATTGAATTAACTACTAAAACAATTGGTAAAATATTCAACATTCCTTATCAAGGAGTTTCTCTTAGCTCTGTTAGGATGAATGATTCAGACTTGTTATCCAATCACATATTTCTTCCTGGACATGGAAAACCTTTGAATAATTCAAACAAACTTCGTCCATTTCCTAGGTTCATTGCTCGTATCCTAGCCTATAACTTGTTTCCAAAAACTGGAAGTTTTCATTTCATTTCCCTAGAATTAGCAAAAGCTATATATGCTATTATGGGAAATATTCAAGTTAATTGGGCTGAGGTTTATTTTGATAATTTTCTGACCATTCCTAGAGGATTTCTTCCTTATGGTGCATTCCTGACTAAGATCTTTGATAAATTCCATGTTGATCTCAAATCTGAAAAATCTGTTGTCCGTTCAATTGAATTTTTTGATTCAAATGCCCTAACTAGGATGAAATTGACAAATTTTGAAATCCAAGATCACAATCCTCAAAATGAACCTGTTCAAAATGAACCTGAACTTCAACAAGAAGATATTCCACAAACCTCAACTCAAGCTGGAGCCTCTTCAAGTCAACCTCCACCATTTCCTACTGAACCTTCATGTTTTTCAGACGTGCAATACAATACTTTGAGTGCACGTATCCTAGAACTGGAAACTGGTCAACGAGCTATATATGCACAGAACAGATATATCATCAGTAATCAAGAAGACCTAATCAAAAAGTTTGAAGACTTGGACTCAAAGCTTAATTCATTTTTTCAAGGCCAACAACCTCCTCCAGCACCTTAGGATTTGTTTCTGTTTTTTTGGTCAAAACAATTATGTTCTTATGTTTAAAACTATGTAGTTGTTATTATGTTTAAAACTATGTAGTTGTTATTATGTTTAAAACTATGTGGTTGTGTTGCTATTATGTCAAGTTTGCTACAATATGACTGTGTGTTAAGTTTGCTATTATGTCAAGTTTGCTATTATGTGTTAAGTTTGCTACTATTTTGGTTATTTAATATAACTTCTATATATTTTAAACAGATCATGATGATGAACATTATGGAACTAGTGATCTTTATGGCAAGTCTTTGCCTACCAATATGGATGGGTGAAGTTATGGACTATGTTCATAACCTGGATGATTTGTTTGAAGTATTAGCTCATGTTGAAGAAATTATGTTATGTTTAGGTTCCTCTTTTTATTGATAACAAAGGGGGAGAAATAGTTAAGTTTTATATTTTTTTATTATGAATGTTAAATTTTTTATTATGAATGTTAAAAACTTTGCATATATGCAGGGGGAGTAAGAATTATGTTATGTTTAGGTTCCTCTTTTTGTTGATAACAAAGGGGGAGAAATAGTTAAGTTTTATATTTAAATTTCTTATTATGAATGTTAAATTTTTTATTATGAATGTTAAAAACTTTGCATATATGCAGGGGGGGTAAGTATTACATGTTTTAAACCTTTAATTTGATGCGAAAATTATTTGTTATCATCAAAAAGGGGAAGAATGTTGACTATCATATCTCCATGATAGTGTTTTGATGATAACAATCTATATAGTGTGTGCACTAACTTGTTGACTATCATATCTCCATGATAGTGTTTTGATGATAACAATCTATATAGTGTGTGCACTAACTTTCATATGCAGATTTCAATATCAGAATATGTACAAGTGCAAGTGGATATCAAGGCATTTTTTGAAGTCAAGAAAATGAAGAACAAAAGATAATGTAATTTGATTTTTCTTTACTTAGAATATTTGTACAAGCCTTGATCACACACACGTACACACACATAATTTTAGAACACACTAACACAGGCTTAGTGTATTGGTTAACTATAGAAATCCCCTATGTTAATCATTAGAATAGTAGTTAAAACTTAATTATAAAAACTTCTTTTTTCTGAATTTTTGACCTTAGTAGTCGACCTTAATAGTCGACTAATTAGGATAGTAGTCGACTACTCATGTATATAACTCAAATACAAGTTTTTGTCTGTTTACAGTATAGTCGATTAATTAACATTATAGTCGACTACTGAAGAAAATGTCAGTTTTCAAGTTTCTGTCAAATTACAGTATAAGTCGACACTAATGATCATATATAAGTCGACTCCACTGAAAATTCCGAAAGACACAGAGTCGTCTGAACTCAGTGTAGTCGACTAATGACTACAGTAGTCGACTACAAGAAGACAGTTTTTTCAGTTTTTGAAATTGCAAATATCTGACATTTTTGGGCCATTTTTACACGTTTTAACTTTAAAAGTTGTCTTTCGAGGCTATATATATGTTACTTGTTCAGAAAAATAAAAAGATATACATACCCATAAGCTTTGATTTTTATGGGCAATTTCTCAAGTGAAGAAACATTCTGATTTTCTGCAAAAGAAGTTCTGAAATATGCCTATATACTATATCAAAAAAGCAATCATTAGGGCAAATTTTACGAAGATTACAAAGAATCCTAAGCCACTGCTGCCTTCATTACACATTCAAGTTATAGGATCATGTTTCTTTCACAAGTTTTCTCTCGTTGTGAGAGGACGTTAATCAGTTTGAGGCTCTCTCTGCAGAGCTTGGTGTTCAAATTGGCAAGGAGTTTGTCAATTGGTTTTGCAATTTGCAGGGACTTGCAAATTGGTCAGGTTTGCGTTTGATTTTGTAAGTTATTCAAAATCATAGTGAAACTCTCAAGCGGATTTGCTTGGGACTGGATGTACACCGGTTTGGTGGAACAGTATAAAATCCTTGTGTTTTGTGTTTGCAAATTTCTGAGATTGCCATTTTTTTCTTTGCAATTTTATTACTACTTTGCAATATATTTTAAGAGAATACTATTCACCCCCCCTCTAGTGTTCTAGTGTATCTATTTCAGATCCTACACATCAATGGAGATTTTAATTTGGCTTACTTATCTAATGTATCCTTTGAATGGGAGAAGGGAGAGACTGTACAGATGCAGGTACAAAACCCTGGTATACATTGTATGCTAAGGCATTACTTGATTTGCTGCTCAATTCATGCTTCACTACATTCGAAGAAATAGAAGATGTGCAGAAAGCCTTATTCATAGTCCCGTCTAAAAAGAAAGACCAAAAGCTAATTTATTTTAGTAAAGTCAACTCTAAGTTACCCAAGCGGGAAAGTTCAGATGAAGATCTTGGAATCCCACAATTTTATTATCATGAACCTAATTCCATCCATCTGGTGAGAATAATGGGCTATGACTTTGATAAACAGGAAGTTTTAAACTTTGGGAAAGGAAGACGAGCACCAATTCGATCTTTCACTCTAGAAGGAAAGCCTCCTGATTATTATCATAAAACTGGAAGGGGGTTAGGTTATGTTTCAACCCCTCCCCTTTCAGAAAATGAAGCCGATCATTGTCTATGGCAAGACCATTCATCTGGAACATCATCATGGGAATCTGATGTGAGCATCAGAACATTTTTAAAAAACATATCTGTGAGCATGACTTTGGCTAGTCATCCAGATGAAGATGCAGATGAGGATAATAAAAAGTTGATTAAGTCAACCAATGATCCTTGGATCAAATGCCTTAACATCTTATGGGACATGCGCTTCGAACAATGCGAGTCGCCCATAGAAGATAAGGTAATCCAAGTTAACATGGGGGATAAAATCAATCCCAAATCAATTTTCATAAGCGAGAGCTTATCACCATTCGAGAAAGAAGACCTCATATCTCTTATCAGAAAGTATATAGATGTCTTCGCTTGGAATTATGAAGATATGTCTGATCTTGATCCTAAAGTAGCAATGCATTGTCTTAACATCGATCCGGATGAGAAGCTTGTTAAGTAATAACAATATCAGTTCCGCCTAGAGATCATGAAGGCGATTGAGTCGAAAGTCAAAAAGCTTATCGACTCGGGCTTTATTAGGGAGAAACAACATCCTGACTGGGTGGCTAACATTATCCATGTGCCTAAGAAGAATGGAAAGGTCCGAATTTGTATTGACTTTTGTGACCTAAACGCTGCATATTCGAAAGATGAATTTCTACTCCCCATCATAGACGTCATGATAGAAAATACTTATGGGTATGAGAGGATGTGTTTCATAGATGGATTTTCATGGTATAACCAGATCAAAATGTACCCTGAAGACGAAAACACACCACTTTCAGAACACCATTAGGAGTGTATTGCTACACAGTAATGCCCTTTGGATTGAAGAACGCTAGCACAACCTATCAACATGCAATTAATATAATCTTTCATGAACATCTACGTAAGAAGATTGAATACTATATGGATGGTATCGCAGTGAAAAGCCAAAATAAAAGTGATCATCTTGCAGATCTGAAGATGATGTTCAATTCATGCGAGCACATCAATTGAAGATGAATCCTAGAAATCTTTCCTGGGGGTTGCCAGCGGTAAATTCCTTAGGTTTATAGTTACATCCAAGGGGATTTCTCTCGATCCAGAAAAGGTTTGTGCTATCCAAGAAATGCCACCTCCGAGAAACATCAAAGAGCTCAGAGGCCTGCAAGGCAGATTGGCTTATATCCAGATATTCATATCAAACCTCTTGGGATGTTGCCAACCCTTCACCAAGTTGATGAAGAAAGGAGTCTCATTCATTTTGGATGAAGACTGCCAAAAGGCATTTGAGGAGATCAAGCAATACCTCACTCAACCCCCTTGTGGCCCTAATATCAGGAAAACTATTACTGTTATGTGTGAGAGCCATGGATCATTCTCTTGGAGCTTTGTTAGCTCAGAACAATGACCAAGGACATGAGCAGGCAATCTACTACCTTAGTAGAACCATGATTGGAGCCGAACACCGGTACAATCCGGTAGAAAAGGAGTACCTTGCCTTAGTATTTGTTGTCCAGAAGATGCGACACTACTTGGTCAGACAATCAATTTATGTCATCTCCAAGGTGAATCCTTTGAAGGTACTCATGATGAAACCATCTTTACTGAATTGTCGTCTAGCAAAATGGGCGATACTCCTATCGCAATATTTCATGTAATTCATGCCTCAAAATACTGTTAAAGGCCAAGCTCTAGTGGATTTCCTAGCTGATCATCTTGTATCTGATTCGTCCAAATTATATGAAGACTTACCAGATGAAGTTGTTGAAGCTTGTGTAACCCAAGAGGTCAAGCAAGTATGGAAATTGTTCTTTGACTATGCGTCTAGAGCAATCCCTAATGGATGAATCACTGGTGGTGTGGGGATGATACTTGTATCCCCAAGTGGTCATGTAATCCCAAGTGGATTCTCTCTTATCGAGCCATGCACCAACAATGTAGTGGAGAACAACACTTTAATATTAGGGATGCAGTTGGCCGAGGAGCTCAATATTCGACACCTTGAGGCTTATGGTGATTCTCAGCTCATCCTGAATCAAGTCCTAGGAGAATATGAAGTACATAATAAGGACTTAGTCCCATACCCCTTAGCCGTGCTAGAGCTAGCCCAGAAGTTTGAAGGCTTCTGTATTGGATACATCCCACGAGTCCAGAATGTATATGTGGACGCTTTAGCCTCACTGGTAACTTCATTAGCATTGCTGTCAAAGGTTGAAATAACAATATTCATTATGGGCCGTGACTTGTATCACCCCAAGTTTTCTTTAGAAGACTGCTCAAATGAGACAACAGTGGAGATCGCCTGTGTAACTTCAATCGAGCTCGAACCAAAGGATTGGCGGTTTTAGTACATTAACTATGTCTTGTACAGGATACCGCCCGATAATTCTAAGAAAGCGGCCGTCGTAAAACAGAAGGCCCTTCAATTCTATTATAATGTGGTTTCTCAAACCTTGTACCGAAAATCACACGATGGAGTCTTGCTTCTCTACCTTTGTAGAAAAGACACGCAATAGGCTCTTAAAGAAGCTCATGAGGAAATGTGTGGAGCTCACCAACCATGAGCTAAATTAGGAGATCGTCTCTGAAGAATTGGTTACTATTGGCCTAAAATATTTACCGACACTATCGATTATGCTAAACAGTGTCATTCATGTCAGATTCATGGTGATTTCATTCATCAAGCACCAGGAAATCTGTATCCAACATCTTCATCTTCATCTTGGCCATTTGAGATGTGAGGAATGGACATCATTGGATCTATCTCCCCACTGACCTCCAAAGGATATCGGTTCATATTGGCAATAATTGATTACTTTTCTAAATGGGCAGAAGCAATTCCTTTGAAAGATGTCAAGACTTTAAACATGATCAAGTTCATCAAATATCACGTTATCTACTGATTTAGCATACCGAGACGAATCGTGCACGACAACGGAACTCAGTTCGTCGGCTATGGATTTTAGAGATTCTGTGATAAGTTCAGAATCCAAAGTGTCGCGTCAACGACAAACTATCCACCAGCCAATGGCCTCGCAGAAGCCTTCAACAAAACTATTGTGAAACTTCTCAAGAAGTTTATCTTTAAGAGTCGACGTGACTAGGATAAAAAACTAGGTGAATGTTTAAAGGCTTACCGCACAACTATGAGAACCCCTACAAAAGCCACCCCATTCTCTTTGGTATATGGCTGTGAAGTTGTACTACCATTAGAAATTCAGATCACATCCCTTAGGGTTGCCATTGCGACCAGGATTATGGATGAAGAGCAACATCGACTATGACTTCAAGAATTGGAATCATTGGACGATAAACGACTTCAAGCCCAGCCACATATCGAGTTATATCAAGCTTGAATTTCCAAAGCCTATAACAAGAAGGTTAAGGAAAGGATCTTCAAGAAAGGCGATCTGGTGTTAGCTGTCAGACGACCTATGGTGATGACGTCCAAGACCAAAGGAAAATTCAATCCCAAGTGGGAAGGACCCTTCGTAATAGACTCAATCTATTCGAATGGAGCTTACCATCTCATCAATCAGAAATGTGATAGGCTCATGATGCTAATCAATGGGAAATTTCTCAAGAAATACTACCCATAGATCATGAGACTATTTGTCAAATCCCTAACCAAGTCTAAGAGGAGAAATCAAACTCACTTAGACTAAGGGTTGGTTACTCGAAATTCATTGAGTTGAGAGTAACAAATCTTCCAAACCTTCCTCAGCTTGTATATCGTCAAGTTAACATTACACCTCTGATGATTAAAATTTTCTTGAATTATTTTAATAATAAAGAGAATTTCTGGTTTATGCTAAGTTAACATTACACATATAGCATTCTCAATCTTTTCATTGTTCTAAGTTAAAACACAACACAAAAAAAGAACAGTGAAAAGCAATGATATCATTTTTATTCGATATTGTTGAGTTGCTACAAAGTGACAATACTTGTCGTGAAAATGATACAAAAATAAGCACTAAACTAAAAAAGGGGGGCAGAAAACAAAGCTAAGTATCAGGGCCCGTTAGTTTAATAGATGCGAGCCTGGACATAACATCTGAGAGCTTCTTTTCTTGGTTTGCTCAAACCCGTTTAGCAACTTCCTTCCCGAGCTCCGCTTCAACGGGCGTAGCAGCAACAATTTCTTTCTTGATCCCCTCAAGAGCTTGCATGTCCTTGCCATAAGCATTGTCGATCTCTGCACTCTTGAGTAGAATCTTTGCATAGTCACCCCCTCCTCAGCAAGTTGAGCCTGTAATTGAGTAATAGTAGCAGCAGAAGTGGACATATCAACTCATACTCGGTCACGCTGCTCCTTCAAGCTCGCAATATATGTCTCTTTTTTGGATAAATTCTTGTAGAGGGCTTCTTGTTCATGCACTTTTGCAACTTGAATAAGAGCAAAAGTCCACTCTATTTTTTATTCCAAATCAGCATGCATTAAGTCTTCTAAAGACTGCAAATAAGCCTCTAAGCAAATGACGCTTTACATGCAATGCACAATCAATTGAGTGTTGCCTGAACATCTGATGTTGTTCAGGCAACCAGTTAAGAAAGGTTTAAAGTCCAAAAAGGTACCTTGCACAAGGCTAATGAGGATGATCGTTTGTTTCATCGTGCTCTCTAACTGTTTGATAAGGCCCTTTAAGATTCCCTAACCTGGTTGAGCATATTCAGGAGCAGCTTCAGCTTCTGACACTTGGCTGGGAGGTATCGAAGCGAGGGGCTCTATCATGGGAATAGACTCTGATTCCCCAGCACTTAATTCTCCCTTACCTTCTACGCCTGCTAGAGTGGGGATATTCAATTGAGGCTCACGCTGTTAGGGGGATAACGGAGTGGAAGACTTCTTTTTGTTATCATCTGAAAGCACAGGCTGATTAGGCTTCATGGAATCCTGCATCAGCTTTGCCCCTCGTTGGGGTCTTAATTTAATAGCTTGTATTTAGCGAGCGCTTTTCTCGTATCGACCTTCTTCTTCCATCGTAAGGGATCGCTTCCCCGTTGCCCTTCTCTTGCGGGACTCAACTACCTTTACCTCCTCCTGGACTTCTCTTGGCGTAGATGCCGCTTACTCGTAGGATAAATACTCGTCCATCCCCTTCAAGCGAGTATTCATGGAACCCTTCCTGGACTTATATAGCTCTTGGATCTCTTTTAAGCAAGAGATATACATGTTGTACTCTAGGATCTGAGAAGCTTCATAGAACCAACGGCAAAATTCCAAAACAGCATGGCAGTTGGGCATTGGGTCGGGCAATGTAAACTTGGCATGGGAATTTCCAACGGTGAAATAGTACCAATATCGGCCCCCCCCCCATA
>NC_033797.1:90681522-90690761 GCF_001876935.1 Asparagus officinalis | reverse complement strand
TCCCCCCCCCCCCCATATAAATTCCCAATGTGAGCCAGCTTCAGATTAGGGTTTCTAACATATAGTTGGTCCTACCCAAACTGTCAAGCAAATCGAGAAGGCACGTAGGGCTCAATGATGCACTTCTCACCCTGTTGAAGAACCAGATAACCAACTTTGATTGTGAGGATCCATCTGAAAATGCTCCCACACAGGGATGTGAAGCCTTTAGGGCCTATGTCTATATAATTTGTGGTCTTCTTTTCCATCCCATCAAAATTGGGGGAACAACAAAAGACATGATAGTTGATCTCTTTTGATAGGATCTGTCAAGCCCAGACTATGTACATGTGCACCCATTGGGCTGACTCGAGCCGCTGTGCAAATGGGACAAAAGATCCATTATCTAGAGAAGCGCTCGTCATCAAAGAGGGGTAGTGCATGACAAACTAGTCCACCAAATAAGTGTATGGCACTGGTACGCGAGACTGGGGTGTCTTCCAAACTTTCTTCCAAGTGACGCTTATCTCCCTGATGGCAAGGAACTCAAAAGTCAACTCCCGCGGGCCATTCTACAAACAATATACCATTGCAAAAAGAGACTCACTGGTCTCCTATGGGCCAAAAGTATGACTGGGTATACTACCACAGCCAAGATGGATTCGATGGGCTTCGATAGGACTACACATCGCTTCAGCCATATTATTAAAAAGCCAGCAAGGAGGATTGTGTCAGAGATGTGAGTCTCAGCTTGGTAATGGAAGCTCTCGAATTGGGTGGATGGAAGAAAGGTATCTTCCTGGGTCTCACTAATATAGCAAGCATCAGAAGCTTTAATGCGAGCCTTGATGCTTTTAAGAGAGCTCATAATAAGACGGGTCATTGCCACTGTTGGGTCTTTTCATTTTGATGATGTTTTAACAAACAATTTACTACTAATATTGTTTTTCTAGTGTTTATCTTTTCCTATTAATTGTAGAAAAATAATACGTTGGAGGATGGATGAAATCGAGCTTTTACGATCATATCTAATAGAGGTTGGAGGAATAGTGGAGTGAAGTCATGCAATTCAAGTTAAAGATTCAAGTTCAATCTTCATCCACAAGTTTACCAAGAAGAGCTTATTGAAGATTAAGATTCAAGTTCAATCTTCATCCACAAGTTTAAATATGAAATAAATACTTATTTATATACATTCATACATGTTTCATATTTATCATGTTTGGTTTTGATAAACAATGAGTTTTGCCACATATACATGAAAACAAACAACACGTATACATATATATTTTTTCATGTTTGTATGTGAAAATAGTGTATTCTAGTTTATAGACTTAACAATCATAATATACATCTTTTATTAAGTCTATAAAATCTTTTTGTAAAGTTTCAAAACATGGTTTAGTAAAAATGACAAAAACAAGTATTTCATGGTTTCATGTTTTGGACCTTTTTGTAAAGTAAAGATATTTCTCATTTAGGAGGTGATTTTTGAAAACCAGTTTTTGTAACATGTGTATTATTATGTTTATCATTATTTCCTAAAGTTTTATATTTTTTTCATTTTATTTGCTATTTTAAAAAAAAGTTTGAAAATTAGATTTACTATTCAAAACAGGCTGATATCACGTTATCAGTTGACTGATCAGTCGATTGAAGAAATCGCCTGGAATAACAAAAGTTTCTATTTTGTTTTGGTCGACTGACTAGTCAATTGATAAGGTCATCAGTCGACTGATGAGCTAGAAAATACATCTAACGGTCAGCTCATCAGTCGACTAACGAAACCCGTCAGTCAACTGATGCTGTAACAGCTAGTTTTTTCCAGCATGTTCTAGTTTTGAGTTTTTAGTCTTTTTATTTTGTTTTTCTTGTGTTTTGGGGTATCTATAAATACCCTTCATACCTCAGACCAAAAACTTTCCAAGAAAGTTTTTAAACAAGTTTAAAGGGTGTTTAAGTCTGTTTTAGTGTTTTTTAAAGTTTGGTTTTGTGAAGCAATTTTTACAAGAGCTAGAGGAGATCACCATTTGTGTTTGAGCTTTAACTCTTCTCTCTCACCCTCTTGTTATCTATAGAGAAGTTTTCCTAAACTCAATCTAGCTTTACATTTATATTGTTTGATTATCATTTTATTAAGCTAGTATCTATTTGAGTTTAGTTTGTTTTATTTAATCTCTTTGTTACACACACCCACATTGAGCTTTTAGTATTTTTATACATAGTATATTTGGGATTGTGAGATTGTAACTTAGAGTGTGATCTTTCATAGAGTTCTCATCCATTATAGAAAACAAACTTTGTTGTATTCGAGCCTAATTGTGAGATCACTTTGTAATACACTTGTACACCGAGAGAAGTGCATGGTAAGAGACGGGGTCGTCCCAAGAGGAGTGGGGTAGGTGGTAATGACTAGAGGTAGGTTATAATTCCTAACACCTGAGGGAGATACGGGCTAGAGACCAATACTTAGAGGGTGTAAAGTCGGATTGCAAGAGTGTGAGATTGTAAAGTTTTTGGTGAACTAAAAAATCAAGTGTGAGTTGTAAACATTTTCGGGTGAGCGTAGAAAACCCGATTGTGATAGTGAAGATCTCCTCGAGGTGAGGAGCAAAGACGTAGGTCATGGGAACTGAACTCCATGATTATATCGTTTGTTTGTGATTGCATTGGTGCATTTATTTTTGTGTTCATATCTTATGTCGCCTTTGTCTATTGCTTATTGCTTATATTCCCACAATCTTGTTCGTGTTCATATTGCCCTTGGTTTATTATCCTTGCACATATATTATTCATATCTCTTGTGCTAGGATATATTTGTTAGTAAAGTTTTAAATTAGCATAAATCAGATTAGATTAGCATAAACCCTGTTCACCCCCCTCTAGGGTTCTTTCCTAGTGACATTAGGGTGTTTTCAGCCACATCTTTCTGGTATAAGTTTTAGAACAAATAATCTGCCCAAGAAGCCTGCATGACACCATCTCCGTGTAGCCCAGCTAGCTGAGCACAAATCTAAAAGTGGCACATCATCTCCCAAAAAGTTGTATAAACTTTGGGATATGCCGCTCTCAAGATAGAGAGCTCTTCAGTTCCTAGGGTGAACTCTTCATAGGTAATTTCTCCAAATGGTAGCCCTGATACTTCATACATCTCGTGGAGAACAAAACCCAACTCTTTGACGGGCGTGAAGAATGTGCAGCTATATGGATTGTATCGCTCCAGCATAGCGAAAAAATTAGGATAGCTTTGAACAATTCCATGTCGAGTGGCCAACACAGGAACTGTGAGACCAGATTGGTCAAGCGATTCCTTGAGGTACTCAAGAATGAAGTCCACCATGTAAGCCCACTACCCCTATCTCTAAAGTACACCCAACCAGGAGATCTAAATGCTTGAGCATGGAATTCACCTAGAGCAGCAATGAACCGGCGAATGAAAATGTTCGTCGGGATGGTCGCCTCCTTAGTGAGATATTTTTTTTTCAATTCTACCAGGTCTCAAATCCTTCATGTGTCCATCACTCCTTACAATATGAACATGTTGATGGGCAAAGGTCCCGAGGGATACATCTTTCTTTTCCTTGACTAGGTCACATAGCTGATGTCTGCACCAAGTGATGTGCTGAAAATGGGAGAGCGAATACATACGCCCCATATTCGGCAAGAATAGAAAATGATTGTTGACTCTTCGTAGTAGTTTAGAGTTCTCCACATGTACAAATTTGTTATCCATTTCTATATGGTCTCTAAAAAGGAACATCGACTTTACAAACTGATCATAGCCTACCGGTGTATGAATATCCACATTAGCAACCATAGCCCTAAGAGCGGATGGTCTTGACCCCAAAATTTGGAAACACCGCTCTGAACAAGAAGGGGTGAATAGTGAAGGTTTTCCACAAAAACCAGTACCCTCATCTAGGCCACCTATATACCTGAAGTGATGTTCCAGAGAAAGCGGTACATCGATAAAAAGCACTACAAAACAAAAAGCTAAAAGTTAGTAGCTGAGATGCAAATGATTGGTAAAAGTCCAAAGGACTAAATCAAAATTCAAAGGCCAGCCTTGCATTCCAAAATCAAAATGTAAATACTAGCTCTACGTTCTAAATTCAAAACGCAAGGGCCAGCCCTACTTTCCAATTTCAAAATGCAAGGGCTAGCGCTACATTCCAATTTCAAAATGTAAGGGTCATCCATGTGTTCAAATTTCAGAACGCAGAGATCAAGACCCGCATTCTGGTTACAAAACGCAGGAGTCAATCCCGCGTTTCAAAATTAACACAGAGTCCTACCTTCGTATTTCCATCTGGCAAAGAACGAGTCTTGCTTATTGTTGACAAACCAGAACTTGTCATCTAGGGTTCAAAACTTGTTGAAACAAGTTACAAAAATCCTCACTTACCATGGTTAAGAGGTGCTGGCGGTGACGGCGTGACCACTGGAATAGGAGCGCCACTGGCGCTCAGCCGACGGAGCATCAGAGGTCGAGTTCATAACTTTCTCCGAGCGAGAACATGCCTTCTTTGGTGACATTGAGGTTAAAGGTCGAAGATCATCGGAGATATTGAAGCAATGAGATGACTCGTTCAAAAATCAAGAAATAGTTAAGAGAGCCGAGTGACTCTTGATTGGACCCAAGAGGTCTATTTATATAACTGTCAAGCTATTAATTTAACACAGGATTCTAGGATAGAATCCCGCTCAAACGCAATCACCGCATTTAAGGATAAGTCGGTTCAACTTTAAGACACAGAGCTCAGCCCTGCATCTCAAAATACTAAATGCAAGATCCACCACTGTGTTTCAAATCTTAAATGATAAGCCTAGACCCACGTTGCAAGCTTTAAATGTAGAGCTCAGCTCCACGTGTTAAACCTTAAACGCGAAGGTCACTTTGGCATTTCACCACTTCAGAACGTGGAGTTCACCCCCGTGTTTCGAACATAACGCCTATGTTCATATGGGTCCTACGTCATGAACTCTTTCAATATAGTGTTGTCAAAATCTCTGAATTTCCCCAACAAGGATCCAAACAAAATTAGCTTATCAATCTCATTCAATAAGATGATAGAAGTACGAATATCATCAAGACAATTGCCATCCCCACGGAGCATGATTTTAGCTTGTTTCATTCTTAATATGAGAAGCTTTTCTGGTGACAAAGCCAACTTATCGTCTCTCATCAGTAGAGCAATAAATCCTCATCAATTCATGTCAAGTTAATATTATACCTCTGACGACCATTATTCCCACAAAATATTAATTCAGCTTGTTTTCTTAATATGATAAGCTTCTTCTGATGATAAAATTAACTTGTCGATCCTCATCAATAGGATGATAAGTCCTCAAAAATGCTCAAAGCACAATCAACTTATCAATCCTCATCAATAGGATGATAAGTCCTTAAAAATGCTCAATGTACAATCAACTTATCAATCCTCATCAATAGGGTGATAAGTCCTCAAATTCTCATCAAGTTAATACTATACCTCTGACCAAATCAATCATCAATCTTCCTCAGTGAGACGCTAGATCCTCAAAAACTTGTCCAAATCAAAAGTATCCAATTTTACCTAACTCATATCGCTCCTCAAACAAAATCAACTTATTGACTCTCTTTAACAGAATGATAGGTCCTCAAAAACTTGTTCAAATCAAAAGTACCAGATTTTGCCTAGCTCATATCGTTTCTCAGATGAAATCAACTTATCGACTCTCTTTAATAGAGCGATAGGTCCTCAAAAACTTATTCAAATCATAAGTACCCGATTTTGCCCAGCTCATATCGCTCCTTAGACAAAATCAACTTATCGACTCTCTTCAATAGAGTGATAGGTCATCAAATACTTGTTTTTAAAAATTACAAGTACCGGATTTTGCCCAGCTTATATCGCTCCTCAGACAAAATTAACTTATCGACTATTTTAAATAGAACAATAGGTCCTCAAAAACTTGTTCAAATTATAAGTACCTGATTTTAACCAGCCTATATTGCTCCTCTGGTAAAATCAACTTATCGACTCTCTTTAATAGAGTGATAGGTCCTCAAAAACTTGTTCAAATCACAAGTACCTGATTTTGCCCAGCTCATATCGCTCTTCAGACAAAATCAACTTTTTGACTCTCTTCAATAGAGCAATAAGTCCTCAAAATCTTATTTAAACCATAAGTATTCAATTATGTCAAGTTAATATCATACCTCTGACAAGTTTAACTTATCAATCTCATCAAACAGGATGATAAGTCTATAAATTACTGTTATTATAACAATCAAACCCTCATGGACTTATTAATTCCCCTCTAAAAGGATGATAGGTACTCATGAAAAGCCCCAGCGGATAAAATTTTTTCTAGAATTATCTTAAATGATAATAAAGAAAAGTATTAAATCTTTCTTTGTGTGTGAATTTATGCTAAGTTAAATTTACACCTTTGGCATTTTCAGTTATTTTCATTGTTTAAGTCATAATATGAAGTGTAAAAGAGACAATGGAAAGCCAAACCAGTATCACATTTTTAGTTAAATTCCTCTGTGCTTTTTCTCGAGTCACCTCCGCCTGTAGTTGGATGATAATCTCTTCTTTTCGAGTGATCGATTCTTGGGCAATCTGCATAGTAATGGTTGAAATAGTTAGCTCATCTTGCCTCTAAGTGCATTACATTTGTAGATCTACAATCTGGGCCTCCTTCTCAGCCAAGCCCCTTTGAATAATTTCATACTAATGGGCCGCCTCAATCCAGATGTCAACAAGGGTTGATTCAATCCGAGCTTCAAGATCTACATGTCCTAAGTTTTGACCTTTAGACCAGCTTCTAAGTGAGAGATGCTCTCTGAACGACGTTCAATATATTGAACGTCACCTAAACATTTAACGATATTCAGACTGCTGGTCAAAAGAGGTCTAAAAGACTCAAATGTGCTCCGACCAACAATAACGATCTCGACCACCTTCTTCTTACACTCTCTAAATGACTAAGCGAGATCTTGAGCAAGTCAAGGACATCTACCCGGCTTAAAGAAGCAATGGGAGATGGCACTAAGGCCCCTGAAGTCACAAAGCTCTACAAAAAGCTGGCAGGTGATTTTGGTGAAGAGGCCGGAGAAGGTGTTGAAATATCCAGGTGTGTAGGACTTGAAGGGAGAGCCATGAAAGCTCTTGCTTGAGCTAAACTTGAGGCGCTTATGCTTTAGGTAGACATAAGGGAAATTTGAAAAGGAAGTGATTGTTTTGATGGAGGAGTCGTCGTCGCTTGTGCGGGAGAGAGATGCTCCTAAGGAGGGGTCATCATTGCCTGCACAAGTGGTAACTACCCTAGCGTAGGAGTTGTAGTTATGGTCTCGTGAGTTGAGTATCCTGCATACGAAAATAGTTAGGATGTAGAAAGAAAATTCATGAAAGTTCAAAATGGACAACACTTACCCGTGGGAGAAATAGGAGTATAGGACGACGCTTTGCCAGAAGAGAACAATGGTAGGTTATTCCAATCACCATCGTCATCATCGTCAGCATCATTAGCTGAAGGGGTCTCATATCATACATTCTCCTTGTCATCTGCTGTAGAAAGTTCAGGTGAGCTTGCGATGGCAGCTGACTTGGAGATCAGTCCTGTTGTTGGACTAGACCTTGTATCCCTTATTAATGGCACTAGTGCTGAAGAAGAGGGGGATTAGCTCTCGCTAAACTTTTCATGTTTGACCATTGTAGATTCATCTATAGGAGGTCTAACTCCTTAAGCTTGAGTGGTTGCTTGTTTGATTTCTTCTTGTGAAGCCACTGTAATTAGAGGAAAACCACTTGGAGCCTGACCCGGAATTGTCATCTCAATGGGGTCTATTGCTGGGATAGATTATACATCCTCAACCATCAATTCATCTTCCCCCTCTTCATCAGGTGGATGATAAGAAGAAGTTCCACCTAATAAGGTTGGATCAGTTGAACGAAGTCCAGGTCGATGAGAGAGGCCTGTAGCAGATGATTCTTGTGCTTCCTTCCCTCCCATATGTACATCATGCACTGATTTAAAAGCATCCTGCATGAGTTTTGCTCCACGTGGACCTTTAGACAAAGGAGACCCAACCGATAACTTTCGGCGAACCCGTTTCTCATGTTAGTAAGCTTCTTCTCCAGTGAGAGCTCTTTTACCCGTTGCTCTCCCTTCATGAGTCTCAACTACTCTGGGTTCATCTACTTGGGTCTCCTCGGTTGCATGCCTTGCCTCCTTCCTCCTCAGTGGCTGCTTCCTTGCAAGTTAAATATTCCTCGATTCCCTTCAGACGAGATATTTTGGACCCCCTCTTTGATTCATACATCCTTGTGATATCTTTCAGACAAGAGGTGTTCAATTGTACTCAAGGATCTGAGAAGCAGCATGATACACGGCACAGAAGCCCAAGGTAGTGAAGGAGTTAGGCGTTTTGTGGGGCAAATTGAATGTAGCTCTGGTACCGCCAGCCACCGAATAATACCAGACCCTGGCTTCTTCATATAAGTTGTCGATAGTTGCGAGCTGAGACCTGAGATTTCCAACGTATAGCTGATCATAGCCAAACTGTCGAGCAAACCTTTAAGGCTGATAGGGCTCGATGAAACATTTACTACCCTGCTTGTAAGGATCATGAATTTTTGATACTAGTTAAAATAAATTTTTAGTATTTTAAAATATTTAATTATTATTGTTAAAAGAGTATTTATATTTTTCTTGATTTTCTACAATTTTTATGATTTAAAATCCAAGTTTTATATTTATTTAAATGATTTAGATATTTATAAATTTATTTTGTGCAATAAAAATTTCTAGAATTAATCTATTGTATTATTGATACTATTACGTACTATTTTAAATAATACGTTGTATTATTGTTACTATTATGTATTATTTCATGTATTATGTTGTATTATTATTTACGTATTATTTGTATAATTTGTTGTATTGTTTCTACAATTATGTATCAGCTGTCGTATTAGCACAATTAGTACGTTATATCACGTAGATAATTATCCTATAATTATTTTATTTTTAAAATAAGTAATTATATGTTTTATTAATTATTCTTATTTAATTGTACAATTTACTATATTAATTCTTCTGTTACGTATCAACTATTGTATTAATACAACTGGTACGTTTTAATTTGTAGATATTTATCCTATAGTTATTTGATTTTTTTTAAATATAAGTAATTATTTTTATTAATTAATTTTCTAAACCCTAATTTCCTTCATATATATATATATATATATATATATATATATATA
>NC_033797.1:90638265-90681039 GCF_001876935.1 Asparagus officinalis | reverse complement strand
CCCCTCTCTCCCCGTCGACCTCCCCGCCGCCTCACGCCGATGAACCCCGACCTCCCCTCCCCTGTAGCGATGCCCGGCCCCTCTCTCCCTTCGTTGAACTACACCAGATCCGCTTCCCTTGCAACCACCATCATCGTGAGCTCCCTCTCTGCCGCTGGCCCTTCAACGGACCCGTTTCCTCCAACAACCCGCCATGCCGCTTCCGCATCGTCGACATCAAATTATTTGACGAACCCTAAGGCAATATCTCACCACCTCCGAGTTTATTTTCAATGTGATACATCGCTATATGATATTATACATGAGAATTTATAATTGCTGCTGAAGTTAGTTTTAGATTTCAAATGATATATTATATTTTTCCTCATCTCACAGAGTATAATAGTTCCACACAGTTCACAAGTATTATCATTTTGTATTTTTATCACACGTCACTTATGCAAACATGATTAAAAGTTTTGAAAAATAAATATTAAATGATTACTGTTACTATTCACATGTATAGTTATTGATCACGATTATTGTTCATGATTTATAATTCTTAATTATCTAGTATGCAATAATATTATTGCACATGATCAGTTGCACTTATTTTCTTGTTGTGATTGAGAACAATTAGTAGTTATGATCGCAGTGGCCTTGCGTGACCTAGAGACATGTGTTGTGTTGACTTAGAAAAGAGAGAAGAGTTGGGATGGGGAATTTTTGGTTCAGGTGGTCGGATGTGATTGTTGATTATTTCTAGACTCGCACCAGCGATATTCTTGTGTAGCGTTGGGGTAGGTCTAAGGGGCAGTGATATTGTGATTGTTGATTATTTCCAAGCTCGCACCAGCAATATCCCTGTGTAGCGCTGGGGTGGGTCTGAGGTGCAATGATATTATGATTGTTGATTATTTTCCAGGCTCGCACTAGTGAAATTCCCATGTTAGTTTGAATGATGTAGTTTACATTTTCTTCAGTATTCATTGTTCAATTGGTATAAGGGCATGTTTGACCCGTATTATTATGTCTTGGATGATATTCATTTGTGATATGTATTATTTTATTCTCAGTTTGTCCATTATATTCTTGCTGATTGTGATTGGGGACCCGTGACTTCGCATTGTATTTATTTCTAGATGCTTAGCGTATTGGATTGAGAAGAAAAGAAAAAAATGATAGTTTATATTTCTTCTCAATCTAATACGTCGCGGGCTTGTTCACGTTCTAATTCCCCTATATTTTGGAAAGCGGGGCGTGACAGGTTTTAGTGGTGGCCCATGCAGGTCACGGTCTCGAGTCCTCACTAGTAAGAATATAATGGGCAATTTAGGAACATATCATATTTCATCCGTGAGACTATTCTTGAGCCATTATCCTATCTTCTTGAGAGATTTCATTTCGTCCATATCTTATCACTCTTTGACTCTGGAGTTTTCCACGGTTCTTGTCCCATCTCTTCGCGATTACCCTCTCTTTGTATAACCTCTTTTTTCCCCGTATCGGTCATTGTTTATGTGTTATTATTTTTACAACTATATTTTCTTTGATTTGACTTACATATATCGTTCGATTATATTGATTTATGTATTATTTATTATATTATTTTAAGTATTACACACAGTATTATATTGTGTGTTTTCATAAGAAATATATACAATTACTTAAATATTTTCAATTGTTCAAATTATATCATTAAGTGTTTTGTATTGCTCCAGGTTTCATATTCATTACATAGCATATCTGATAATCAGATTATTTTCTTGTATTTAAAATATACTTTCACATATCTATATCGTGTATGTGTGCACTTTTTCTTTCATGTCATTTGTCATTTACTTATGTTCTAGATTAATATATATTGTTCGTATTTTTAATAAGTTTATGATTTTAATATTCTACATATGCACTATATTCTTATCATTTACATTTTCAGTAAATAGTTTTCATCAATAAGTTTTGTCTTGTTAGATTATTTTAGTATGTTTACATTGGTTTTGTTATTTCTAGGGCGACGTATTTCTATTTTGATATTCAGGCGTTATTTATATTGTTAAGTTTAGAGTTGAGTTACTAATTATATAGTTATTTTGTTACGTTAATTATTATCCTTTTATAATTAATATAAGAGGTAATTCTAAATAGCATTTGTGGGTATGTAAAATATTTATTCATGGTTTGTTTATAGTGTATTTGCATATTTGTTTTTTGTTTGTTCGTTTTTGATATGTATTGTTTTGTCATTGTGACAATATACATTGTATACGCGTGTTATTTTTGTATTTATTTTATGGTATTTTTAGACATGTATGTCTTTTATTGTGTTACTGTTTGTTGTTCATTCTCTTTTTATTATTTTTGTTACTTGTGTTTTGTTTTACTTTTTCATTCTTTTATAATTACTATCCTCTTTTCATATAGTGTATTCACGTAGATTATTATATTTATGATGTATATTTTTATTGATTTATAGTCATTCGTTATTTCTAGTATTAACTGTGTAACCATGTTTATCTAAAATATATCAGTGTTTTATTATACGAAATTATTCTCTTTTTATATTTCCATTTGTTATAAATCTATTTTACCTTTCATAGTTCATGTTTTAATGTATTCCATAATTTTTGTATGTGTTAATTTATTTTGAGTTTTATATTGTCAATTGGTTTGTTACTTAAATGAATGCATTGAGTCTTTCAATTATGTTTTTTTTATCAGATTGGTATTTTTTATTATTTTGACTTGTGTTATTTTACATCGTGTTACTCTTCTATTTCGTTTCTCTCATTTTTGTATTTTTTCGTAGATCATATTATATCAATATCGTTTTATTTTTATATTTTTCTTTGAATAGGAGTTGTAATTTTCGGTGTGAGTGTGTGATGTTATGACTTTATAGTTTGTGTATAGGGTTATTAAAGGTTGTAATAATGTGTGTGTTTGTTTAGCTTTGGTTTTTGTATTTTTACATATTGTATTTTGGTTACGTATTTAGTCATAATATTTTTGTAGTTGGTGTGTTTTATATTTTTGCAGTGTATTTTTGCTCATGTTTTTTCAAGTTTCAATTTGTGTATTGCTATACTAATTATGATTTAGTATTCATTATGTTTCTTGTTATAATTTTTATTTGTGGTCACGTTATAGTGTAGTTGTTTTATTTTGTGTTGTTATGTTTTATTAATCCTACATAGTGTACATATTACTTATACATATTTGTTGTGTGTGTTACCATATAATTTTGATTATATTTTAATTTTCATGTACGCATTTTATTATCATTACCGTTTGTTTATTTAACAAGTTATATGTTTTTCTTATATGTGTTTTTATGTTGTCTTTAATTTTATTAATTTATTAGTTATTTGTTAATTTATGTTATAATGTTTATTAGTTAACATAGTTATTTCTTTTATGTTTCATCAATAGTTTCATAGTTTATTTTAGGATGTGAAATAAGTGTTATAAGCTTATACAACTTAGTTGCAGGTTTTGCACATTGTAGATATTTTGTTGTGCTTATTAGTTGTTTTTTTTGTTAGGTTGTGTATATTTTACTTTGATAATGTATTTTATTGTTTATTCATTAATTGTTTCAATTGTTGTATTTTTTAATTTTTCATATACACAAGTCTCTGTATTACTGTTTTAGTTAATTGTTATGTCCATATTGATTATTATTTTGGAAATTATTACATGATAGTTCATATGTTGTATTATGTTTATTCTTTATGTATATTGGGTTTATAGTTTTTGTATCATATTTGGTTATTCTAATAGGTATAATGATATAATGGTTATTGGTATATTTTTGATATTGTGTTCGTTGTGTAAATGTTATGAATACATAATTACATGATTATTATATATATTTTTATGTCTTTTATCTACGTCTATTATTGATATGCTTTTTACTTTCAATTATCAGCTATTATATGTATTATTTTTTGCTTTACAGATTACTATATGACATCGTGCATATAATATTTTAATTCCAAGGGTGGAATTTGTTTTAAAGGGGTAGAATGTAAAGATCATGAATTTTTGATGCTAGGTAAAATAAATTTTTAGTATTTTAAAATATTTAATTATTATTGTTAAAAGAGTATTTATATTTTTCTCGACTTTCTACAATTTTCTATGATTTAAAATCCAAGTTTTATATTTATTTAAATGATTTAGATATTTATAAATATATTTTGTGTGGTAAAAATTTCTATAATTAATCTATTGTATTATCGATACTATTACTATAGAATCCTGTATTTTGTTAGAAGTATATATATGAATTATTAGTGAATAAATAATTCTATTTGTGATAAATGACTTGAGGTCATAGATATACTTGATAACAAGTCATTAGATATGTATGAGTGTGATTTCTTGTGATAAATGACTTGAGGTCATAGATATACTTGATAACAAGTCATTAGATATGTATGAGTGTGATTTCATAGAGTTTTGTGCGTTGGTTTTGGCCAAGTCATTAGATATGTATGAGTGTGATTTCATAGAGTTTTGTGCGTTGGTTTTGGCTGAATAGCAAAATATGCACAAAATCTGGATTTAGTGTCTGCTTAGTCGACTCATGAGTCGAGTAATAAGTTGACTGATGAGTCGACCTATGAGTCGACTGACGGGCTGATTTCGGGTTTTCTTTTAGTTGCGGGTTTGGTTGGGTTTTGTTCGGGTTTTAACTGTAATATATATATTAGTTTACCCGAAACTAACCCAAAAACCTATCTGAATCCCATAGAAACCATAGCCCCTCTCTCCCCTTAAACCCTAGTTCATTTTGGTAATTTTGGAGGAGTTTCGGATGAGTTTTCAGCGGGATCTTTGTGGTGCTGTCGAAGGGGATCGTCCTCTCATCGGATTCAGAAGTTTACACCACATCAGAGGCGAGTAACATCTCGCCCAATCCTATACCCAGTGTTTGTATGCTTTTATTTGGTTTTATTTCAATTTTATTGAGCCTAAATCACTATTTGTGTATAAAAATAGATCTTCATAGCATATGATGCGAAAATCGAATGTTTTCAGTTTATAAAAGCTCACCAACGAATTTGTAAATTTAAACCCAGATCTGGAATTTGTTTAAACATGGGTTTTATTATGATTTAATGGTTTCAATATACTTTTAAACATGAATAAATATGTTTAGGGTTTTAATATAAAATATTACATGTAAATCTTTCGTTTCTGTTGATATACATGTGTTAGAATTGGATATTATTTGGTGGACATGAACAAGAGAACCTTAGTTTATCAATGTTTGCAGAAAATCGTCGAAAACAGAAAACTGGGGATTTTCTGCTCAGTCGACCAATGAGTCGACTCATGAGTCGACTTATGAGTCGACTGATGAGTCGACCAATGAGTCGACTGATAGGAAAAATATCAGTTTTTGTGTGCTTTGTCTGGTCGACTCATGAGTCGACTGATGAGTCGACCAATGAGTCAACTGATGAGGAGTTTTCTTCTTTTGTATTTCTTTAGTTTTGATCTGTTTGAGTTATTTTAGTTTAACTGAAATCTATTTATGTTTATTGTTGCTGCGTGCTTAAATATGAACGAGGAGTCACCTCAAATGACGGGTATTAGAAATTTATGTATAACCTGTATCTTTACATGTGAGATGACATGCGGACATGAGTTTAGGTTTACGCACCGAGACACGTGAGAAATTAGGGTATATGCACATGTTCATATAACTCATCTAGTCCATGTGTTGGGCAATTATGATGTGTAGTCCATGTGTTGGAGCATATCACGTACATGCAGGTTAGCCTTTGAGATTTTAAGCCAGGACAGCTTATATATATATATATATATATATATATATATATATATATATATAATTATTATATATATATATATATAGTATATATATATATATATAGTATATATATATTAGTTGATAGGAGTTTTCAGCGCTATATATATTTCCTGCTCAGTTTTATCTGGCTCTCATCTCGTCTCGAGGTCTCTGCTCTCTCTTGCTCATTCTCTCTCTCTCATATCCATCTCTCTGCCATCTCATTTTCTCTTACCCCAAAATGCAAACACCGCCGCGCAATCCGCTTATTTCTGCTCCTGCTGGCGAGATGCTCCGAATGCCGCGCAGCACCTCAGTGCGAGCCTTCGACCGCGCCAAGCCACGCCACTCCCTCGGGCCTCCAGCTCCCAAAACCGCCATCACCACCGCCTGCCCCGAACCGTTGTCGAGCACGTTGGCCGTAGCATCACCTTGCGCGCCCTTTGCCTAACCGGAACCTCTGCTACACGCACGGCAGCGCTCCTCTGCCTCGCAACTCCGCGTCGGCCTCGTCCGCTGCTTGCTCCGCCGACGATACAGTCTTACCGCCTGACCACGCGGCGCCCCAATCCAGCCTTTCGTCGGCCTCGGTCCTCCGACAGCTCAGCCGCCCACCGTTCCTAGCACTCCGCGCCGCGTGACGGCTGCTCGCCCTCTCAGCACCCGTGCAAAACCCCTGCTCGCTCCCCCGTCGCCAGAGGCCGTGCGCCGACGGACCCTTGGCAGCCAACACGCGGCGCACCGCACGCAAAGCTCCTCCCTTGTGCCTCACAGTCCGACCAATAGCTCCGTCCAGGCCCGTCTCAGCGCGGCCGAGCCTCACAACACAGCCTGTAGGCCGAGCTCCACGCTCTCGGCCCGCTCGCACCTGTCCGACAAATGCAACCGCCCTCTCAATTTCCGCGTCGATCTCCCGCCGCTCACGTTGATGAACCTTGCCCGCTTCCGTCATGCTACAAGCGACTCTCGGCCCCTCTCTCCCTTCGTTGAACTACACTAGATCCGCTCCCCTTGCAACCACCACCGTCGCGAGCTCCCTCTCCGCCACTGGCCCGTCGACGAACCCGCTGCCTCCAACAACCCGCCGTGCTGCTACCCCATCGTCGACGTCAAATCATTCGACGAACCCCGAGGCAAGATCTAACCTCCTCCAAGTTTATTTTCGATGTGATACATCACTATATGATATTATGCATGAGAATTTATAATTGCTGCTAAAGTTAGTTTAGATTTCAGATGTTATATTGTAGTTGTCCTCAACTCACACAGTATAATAGTTCCACACAGTTCACAAGTATTATCATTTAGTATTTTTATCACACGTCACTTATGAAAACATGATTAAAAGTTTTGAAAAATAAACATTAGATGGTTACTATTACTATTCACATATATAGTTATTGATCACGATTATCGTTCATGATTTATGATTCTTAATTATCTAGTATGCCATAATATTATTGCACATGATCAGTTGCACTTATTTTCTTGTTGTGATTGAGAATCGTTAGTAGTTATGATCATAGTGGCCTTGCGTGACCTAGAGACATGTGTTGTGTTGTCTTAGAAAAGAGAGAAGAGTTGGGATGGGGAATTCTTGGTTCATGTGATCGGATGTGATTGTTGATTATTTCCAGGCTCGCACCAGCGATATTCCTATATAGCGCTGGGGTGGGTCTGAGGGGCAGTGATATTATGATTGTTGATTATTTCCAGGCTCACACTAACGATATTCCTGTGTAGCGTTGGGGTGGGTCTGAGGTGCAGTGATATTGTAATTGTTGATTATTTTCCAGGCTAACACCAGTGAAATTCCTGTGTAGCACTGGGGTAGGTCTGAGGGGGAAGTGAAACGTTGCGTGTATATGATTTGTGAACAACTGGTTATCCGAGAATATGATATTCGACTCTATGTGAGAGGTATACCAGTGACCTGTTATATGATGGTTAGATAGATGACCTTGTTATTTGAATGTTTATGTGTTCTTGTGAGACGTATGTCAGTTGTGTTTCTTTTCATACATAGATCGGGGTTAATATTTAATTATTTACAATTTTAGACATATGATATATACATAAGGGTTTTCTTGTTTGGATTATTTCGCTCGATGTACTATGTTTCATGTTGTAGATTTTTAGGTATTAATTCAATCTAGTGTATGATCCTGTTACTTGGATGATTATTCTGATCGCTAGCTGCATGATCTCATTACCAGTTTGATTTTTGAATTCTTCTGATTATTATATTTTAGTAGTGGATTGCATTTTAATTTTATTAGATTTCTAGTTGCACGTTCTTTTGTCATTTCGGTTTTCGTATCGTTTTCCGCTTGGGTTTTCAATCGTTCTATTTTCTTTTGTAGGGTCTTGTCGTGTGCCATACACGCTGACGTACACCTGTTTTCTTTGGTGTACGTCAGACTTAGAGGAAGAACAGGTTCATCAGGAGCCAGAGGATTCTCAGCAGGAGTGACTTGTAGATGGAGTAGAAGAAGGAGTCGAAGCCTATTCCTTCCATTTATTAGTTGATGGTTCCGTTTACTCTTGTAGTACTTCACATTTCAGTTTGAACGATGTAGTTTACATTTTCTTCAGTATTCATTGTTTAATTTGTATAAGAGCATGTTTGACCTGTACTATTATGTCTTGGATGATATTCATTTATTATATGTATTATTTTATTCTGAGTTTGTTTATTATATTCTTGCTGATTGTGATCGGGGACCTGTGACTTCGCATTGTATTTATTTCTAGACGCTTAGCGTATTGGATTGAGAAGAAAAGAAAAAAAAATGATAGTGTCTATTTCTTCTCAATCTAATACGTTGCGGGCTTGTTCACGTTTCGATTCCCCTGTATTTTGGGAAGCGGGGCGTGACACTGCTTGAAGAGGAGATAACCTAGTCTGATGTTGATCAGCCAGCGAAAGACATCTCCACTTAGTTTTGTGAAACCATTAGGGCCCTTCACATCCTGAAACGTTTCACCATAGCCTCCACCATCTAAGTCAGGGAAGCAATGAAAAACGTGGTAGTTAAGACCTAGATCTCTTGACAAAATTTGACGAATCTTAACCATATACCAACCCTCCCACTTAGCCGCTTCAAGCCGTCGCACGAGTGGAATGAAAGAGCCGCCTTAGGGAGAACCTACACTCATCAATGAAGGGCAATGCGAGACATACCAAGCCATTAAGTAGGTATATGACATTGGTACACGCAGGTTGGGAGTCTTGAACATCTTCTTCTCACCAGAGCCCATCTCCTTGACTTGAACAAAGTCAAGAGCTAACTCCCATAAACCATTTTGTAGGCAATATACCATAGCCAAGAGAATGTTCAAGGGTGGCTCGTGAGCTAGAAGAATAACGGGATAGACCACTTCTACGGTGAGAGCATCTATTGGCCTGGTGGGAATGACACACGGTTTCAACCATAGAATTAAAAATCTAGCAAATAAAGCCACATTAGAAATGAGATATTGAGCTTGATAGTGGAAGCTATCAAACTCAGTGTAAACTGGAAAAACATCCTCTTTGGCCTCATTAGTGTAATGAGCGGCGGCAGCTTCAATACAGGCCTCAATGTCATTAGGAGTGCTGACAGTTAAACGGGATACTGAAGCTCCCTTGTGGTTCATATTTCAAAACAAGTATTCCGCCTACGATACTTTCTTAACACCGTTTCCTCGTACTCCTGTCAGCTGAGCACATATATGGAAATGACACATCACTTCCCAAAGGGTCGCATAGATCTCAGGACTAGCTGTTCTTAAAATCTTGAGTTCTCTTACTCCTGGAATGAACGCTTCATATGGTAGCTCTCCAAAAGGCAGACCAGAAACTTCATACATCTCGTAGAGAGCAAAGCCCAGCTCCCCAATAGGAGTGATGAAAGTGAAAGTCTTTGAGTTATACCACTCTAATATAGCAAGAAAGTTGTAATGGCTCTAAGCGATACCATACCGAGTGGCCATCACAGAATCTCCAAGGCTAGACTTAATAAGTGGTGCCTTCAACTCCTCCAAGACAAAATTCTTCATTCGGGTCAACCACCCCACTTTTTAGAATGCACTCATCCAGGAGATCTGAATTCTTATGTGGGAAATTCTCTCTTCACTGTAATAAATCTTCTGATAAAAGTATTTACTGGACTAGCCACTTCACCAACTGGATATTCATTGGCAAATAGGCCTGGTCCTAAAGCTGTCACCTGTCGGCTATAGCCCACTATACGAACACCATAAAAGTTAAGGTACTAATCGCGACCCCATCCTGTTCTTTGACAAGGTCCCAATCCATGTGCCTTGGGATAGAGGCACACTGAAAGTACGATAGAGGGAACATCCTCTCCATATTGGAAAAAAAGAGGTGGTGATCCCCGACCTTCCTCGGCCATTTATAATTCCCGTCTTACATGAGATTCGTCTCAATTTTGACAAAGTCCCCAAATATAAATGCAGGCTTGTTGAGTCTTTTGCTGTTTACTATCTCAAATATGACATTTGTAACCAGAGTCCTGAGTGTTGCTAAAGTGGCTTGGGTGACAGTCTATGCACGCTCCTTATCTTAATCTTGGAAGACGAGAAGTTCTTGGCAAAAATTGAACTGCATGTTACGATCTGCACCACCTTCATGTCCAAAATAATGACAGAAGTAAAGAGGCTCATTGGGGTAGTGCACTATAAATAAAGAAACAAACAAGTTAGTGCGAAGCTAAAATAAGTCTCAAAAAAGACTTAATTCTAAATGCAAGGCTCAGCCCCGTGTTTTATCTCTAAAACACGGAGGTCAAACGAGCATTACAAAATCAAAATGTTGAGGTCAGACCCGTGTTTCAAAATCAAAACGCTAAGGTCAAACCTGCCTCTCAAATCTCAAAACGCTAAGGTCAACCCTATGTTTCAAGTTCAAAACGCAAAGGATAGCCCCGCGTTTCAAGTTCAAAACACAGAGGTCCATCTTCGTATTCCAATAACAAAATGTGAGTCTTGCTCGTCATTCAAAATTCAGAACTTGTAAAAACAAGTTTTACGGTTCGAAGGTCCAGCACTTACCACCAATGAAAGGAATCTGTGATGACGATGCGACCACCTAAGCCGAGGCACCACCGGCGGCTGAATCCATAGGTGCGCCTAAACTCACCGCGGTAGTTTTCTTTGATCGTGTTTTGGAAACAACCTTATTGGGAGCCATGAATACTCGTTGAGGGAAATAAACAGGAGGTTTGCCGAAGTTTTTGAACGAGAAGTCTCATTAATCAGATCGAATAAGAACAGAAGAGTCGAATGGACTCTTGATTAGACCTTAGCGGTCCATTTATAGACAGCTGGAGCTGTCAAATCGGCACGAGATTTGAGGTCAAAATGCCGTTCAAAACGCGATCTCCTTGTTCGCGCTGAGTCGGTTAGACTTTTTAACGTGAGGTACAATTCTGCGTTCTAATTTCTAAATGCAAGGTTCACCTCTGCGATTCAAGACCTAAATGCACGGCTTACCTTCGCGTTTCAAATTCTAAAGCTTTGCAGCTAGTGTTTCTATGGTGGCTTCGTAGTCCTTGGCTCTCTCTTACCCAACTCTTGCCGCCGCGCCTTACATGTTCATCAATGCCTACAAGAATGTTCTTAATGTTGCTGTTGACACTAAATACACATTCCCACAAGCTGAGAGAGTGAAAGAGTATCTCAAGGATTCAAGCAAGTTTGTTGTTGCTCCTGTTGCCAAGGAAGAGGGGAAAGACGAGCCCACTAATGAGCCTAACGATGGTGACTTGGACTTTAGCTTGTTTGACTAAGTTTTGTGTCATTAAACCACAAAAGTTATCTTGTTTGGTTTAGGGTGCTTCAGTTACTTAAAAACTTATTTGGTCTTTTTAGATTTATGTGTTACTTATGAGAGGCCAGGCTTCAGTACTAAAAAGGAGATTGCAATGGCCATCAAGAAGTCAAGAAGAAACTGACCTACGATAAGAAGTTATGCAGCCTCTTGGATGAGTACAAAAAAGTCCTAATCATCGATGCCGATTAGGAAGAAATTTTGTAGGGATTCAGCGATCCACACGAGGAAGAACACCCCCTTCAGGTATCACATCAAGTCTCATGCTGAGAGCACAGGCAACAAGAACAACCTTAACTTCCTCCAATCGCTCGTCAGAAATGTTGGGTTGATCTTTACCAAGGGAGATCTAAAGGAAGTTAGCGAGAAAGTCGCTAAATACAAGGTTGGAGCACCTACTAGTATTGGGCTTGTGGCTCTCACTAATGTCGTCGTCTCTCATATTCTAAATGCGAGACTTATCTCTGTGTTTCAAAGCAACAAGGCCCGTCTCCGCACTTGTCACACCCCACTTCCCTAAATACCAGCAAATCGGAACGTGAACAAACCCATGACATATTAGACCAGGAGAAATAAGTACACATTCTTCATAATCTAATACGCTAAGCATCAAGCAATATATTGCAAAGTCACAAATTCTCGATCACAGTAGCAAGAATATAATAAACAACTCAAAACCAAATGATACATATCACAACTAAAATACCATTCAAACATAATATTCGGGTCAACATGCACATATACAAAACTATCTGAATGAAATACTGGAAAAATATATAATACATTGATCAAGCGGAAATGGAAAGTACTGTAAAAGTAAAATAGGGCCATCAACTAAACAAAAGAGATAACTAAGCTTCAACGTGTTCTTCTGCTTCGTCTGTGAAGCACTCCTGCTGAGAATATTTGGCCTCTGGCGTGTCTCCAAGCTGGACTTGTCCATCCTCTAAGTCTGACGTACAATCCGAGAGAAGAAGAGTACGCCAGCGTGCATGGCACACGGCAAGATCCCAAAAGAAAGAATAGAAACGGTCGAACGACCAATGCAATAACAGTAATAATAAATAGAAACATGTAGCTGAAATACTAACAAGCTAGATGTAATCCACCACTAGAGTATAACAATCAGAAGAATCCATAAACATCCGAGTAACAAGGTCATACAACTAGATAGAATTAATACTTAAAAATCTACAACAAGAAACGTAGTACGTCGAGCGAAATAATCCAAACAAGGAAACCCTCATGCATATACCATATATATCAAATTGTAGATAATTTAATATTAATCCTGATCTATGTATGAAAAGAAATATAACTGGTCTGTATCTCATAAGAATCCATAATCATCCAAGTAACGAGATCATGTAACTAACCATCCTATAACTACTGATCCATATCTCACGTAGAGTCAACGTTCATATTTTCGGATAAATGATTGTTCACAAATCCTCTACGTGCATCCAATGCCGCTACACGAACCGGTCAGAGGACTACACGTAATCCGATTTCAGCCTGATCCGAACTCAAGTAAAACTCGGGTGACTACACAAATTTACTGACCAAAGTGACTACACGAATTCACTTTAGCCTAACAAACCAACCCCAGTGACTACACGAATTCACTAGTGCGAGCCTGGAAGATTCATCAACAGCCACATCCGATCACATGAACCAAGATTTTCCCATCCTAATTCTTATTATTTTTCTAAGTCTACACAACACATATCTCTAGGTCTGATACATGACACGCAATGCCACTAAGGTCATGAACTACTAACGGTTCCCAATCACAGCAATAATAAATGCAACTGATCATGTACAATAATATCATAGCATATCACAATAATAAAAATTAAGAGTCATAAAATTATGAAAAGCATCTATGTAATTCAGAAAATAATCTTTTTCCAAAAATAATTATTTTAAAATATTTCCTCATATTTTAATTCAACATAAACCCTTTTTTTAAATAACTCCTTTTAAATTATTTATTATTATAACAATTCAGAATATCCCTTATTCCAAAATAAACTCTTTTAAATAATTCTAAAAATATATTCTTTAAGTATTCTTTTTAATATTCCCTCTTCCAAAATAAAGTCTTATCTCATTATAATAATAATTCTAAAAAAATCTTTAAATATAATAATCTATTAATTCAAATAATCTTTTTCTTTGAAAATAATTCTTATCCTTACAATATCAGTTATTCTCATCTATCATCAACCAATCCACGTAGATAATAACTAATCACAGTCTAATCTATGCAAATAATTCATAACAGATCTAAAATTATAAAGAATGACAATTGAGAAATAGGATTTTGCCTGCGAGGCCAATGGGTGTGGACGAGGTGGCGGCGACGGTTGAAGGGCTGTCATAGTTGGACAGTGGGAGAGGGGACAACGAGCGGCAACGGTGAGACAGTGGCGACGGAACTGCTTGGGGATAGTGACGAACAGCGGAGTTCCGTCGGAGATCTGCTGTGGGAGAGCGGCAGAGCTCAGTGAGCGCGGTTCGAGGAGGGGGTGGTTGGCGTCAGGTCTGATGTCATCGCGGCGAAAGAGGGAGCTCGGTTGGTAGTGGGATGTCGGCAAGGCGGCGAAGCTGGAGCTCAGGGGGCGGTGGTCTAAAGGGAGGAGGTCGGCGATCTGGAGATCGGCGTGATGAAGGGATGGGCATGGGCTGTCAGGGAGTGGTCAAGAGCTCTTGGCTAGGTCAGCAATGCACGTGTGGAGGTTGGACGAGCTTAGGCTTGGTCGAGCTTGGGTGGGTTCGTTGAGAGAGATGAGAAGAGAGAGATAGAGGGAGGACGAGAGTGAGAGTGATAGAGAGAGAGAGAGAGATCTTGAGCTGGAGTAATAAGAGAAAAGAGAGAATGAGGGTTGATGATAATAGAGGAGAGAGAGGGAGAGGGGACAGGATTTGAAGGGGAAGCGGGTTTTGAGGAGGGTTTTAGGGGAGTAGGGTAGGGGAGAGGGAGAGAGAGTGACAGAGTGAGACATTTGAGGAGGGAATGCGGAAATTAAGGAAGGGGAGAGAGAGAAAATAAGAGAGAGAGAGAGAGAGAGAGAGAGAGAGAGAGAGAGAGAGAGAGGCAGATGATTTAGAGGTGAGATGTCTGAGTTCAAAGCTGGTCACACTAAAACTATAATATATAGAAGATGAAAACTATAACACTAATCACCATGCAATAATGTAAGATGTAACTATTAAACATTATTTTATTTATTTTGAAGTGTGATAATATTGTGGATATAAGATAATTAAAAAAATAATAATAACAATAATGAATAATCAATTAAAAGTTTTTACTACAATAATTAAATTTATAATTAGTAAAATCATTAAATAAATATAAAACTTGGTTTTTAAATCATAGAAAATTCTAGGAAATCAGGGAAAATATAAATACTCTTTTAGAAAATAAAAGTTAATGTTTAAATACTAGAAAAAATTATTTAAACCAGTATAAAAATTTACCATCATTATATACTACCCCTTTAAAACAAATTCCCTCCTCGGAATTTAAAATAAGGTAGTGCACAAAGAACCCAAAGACAGAAATATAGAACGTGAGACTCAATTCAACTCATATAGGGAAGGATTCGGGATAAACTATATATTCATAAGCAAATGGGAATGTAATACAAGAACGATACAGAAAAAAATACAAGACGTGACAGCTAAGATTGAGGAAACAGATGAGGGTATCGCTGTCGCATCTCAGACTCAGTCTCCCTAGTCAACTCGCCAGGAGAATATGGGTGTCATATCACACAAACAAGCGTGATGGTCTTGTTCCGGAGAGTTTTCTCTCTTCGGTCTAGGTTCGCCACAGGTTGCATCTCATATGTCAAATAAGGTCTCGCACCTCAATCTCCGAGAAATCTATGACATGACTCAGATCTCCAACATATCTCTGCAACTGAGAAACATGGAATACGTCATGCACTCCAGCCAAATGTGAGTAGTAATGTAAGTCGATACGCCACTTCTCCAACTCTATCTAATACATCTAAAGGTCCTACATATCGCGGACTCAACTTCCCACGCCTTCCAAAGCGAATGGTGCCTCGGTTGTGGGAAATCTTCAGGAACACATGATCACCTGGCTAAAACTCTAAGGGTTGACGCTTCGCATCCGCTCAATGTTTAAATTGGTCCTGCGCTAAGAGAAATCGCTCAATGTTTAAATTGGTCCTGCGCTAAGCGAAATCGCTCCCGAATGATCCTGACAGCATCAACTGACTTGACAATCAATTCGGTCCCAAAAATCTCTCGCTCACCAATATCATCCCAACTCAAAGGAGAGCGACACTTCCTCCCATACAATGCTATGAAAGGAGCCATTCCAATGCTAGCTTGGAAAATGTTATTATATGCAAACTCCACCAGATACAGGTGATCTTCCCACGATCAGTGAAAGTCAAGCATACAAGCTCTAAGCATATCCTCCAAAATCTAAATGGTCCTTTCCGATTGCCCATCGGTCTGAGGATGATAAGCTGTGCTGAAACTAAAAGTGGTCCCAAGACTCGCCAGCAAACTCTTCCAGAACTCTGAAGTAAATCGGGTATCGCGGTCTGAGATGATGCACACTGGAACTCCGTGCAATCGCATGATCTCCTACAATACTAGGGATTTACTAACATTCTTGGGAAAAGGAACTCATTAAAATATATAGAGATAAATATTTTACCTCCATGTATCTCTGAGCAAGATGCTCTGTCGACTGTCCCACTCGGAATGGAATGAAGTGAGCTAATTTGGTTAATTGATCTACGATCACCCAAGCAGCATCATCCTGTCTAGTGCTCCGAGGTAAGCCTGTAACGAAGTCCATGGTGACGTGTTGCCACTTCCACTCCGAAATAGGCAACGGCTGTAGTAGGCCCGCGATGCGTTGGTACTCTACCTTCACCTACTGACAGACAAGGCACTTCGCCACACTGCGAGCAACGTCTCTCTTCATACCACACCACCAAAAATTTAGCTCCAGGTCCTTGTACATCTTCGTGCCTCCAGGGTGAATAGAATACAGTGAGCTGTGAGCTTCTCGTAATAATTTCTCTCGGACATCTCCTTCTGGTACGCAGATACGACTCCCAAATCATAAGGACCCATCCTCATGGATAACAAATTCCGATCGAAGACCAATTGTTACTAACTCCCTGCATCTCTGAAGAAATGTGTCACCTGACTGTGCAACATTGATTTGCTCGACCAATGTTGATTGAACCTAAAGGCTCATCAAAGAAGCGGTGACTCTTGGAAGTACAACTTCTATACTCATCCCTCACTTCCTGTTGAAGTCTCTACTGAGCTGTGACGGTCATGATCGTCTGGCACCACATTGACCTTGCTAGGGTGGTAATGAAGATTAATGTCGTAGTCTGCCATCAGCTCTAACCATCTGCGCTATCTTATGTTGAGCTCCTTCTGCGTGAAGATGTACTTCAAGCTCTTGTGATCCGTAAACACCTTCACCTGCTCTCCCAACAAATAGTGTCTCCAAAGCTTGAGAGCAAAAACCACAGCTGCCAACTCCAGGTCGTGGGTAGGGTAATTCTTCTCATGTTGCTTCAACTAATGAGATACATATGCTACCACATGACCGTTCTGCTAGAGAACGCATCCTAATCCTCTACCAGATGCGTCACAAAACACTTCAAAGTTCCCACTCTTGTTTGGTTTGTCAAGATTAGGGCTGAGATTAGTTGAGACTTCAACTCCTCGAACACCTGCTCACAAGCTTCAGACTAGATGAATTTAATATCCTTCCTCGTAAGTCACGTCATCGTCTCCGCAGTCTTTGAGAAATCCTTGATGAAGCATCAGTAGTATCTAGCTAGCCTTAGGAAGCTCTCAATGTCAGATATTGTCCTAAGGGTAGGCCAATCCCTAACAGCAGATACATTTTTCGGGTCCACAGATATGTCGTCTTCTAACACCACGTGTCCTAGAAACGTGATGCGATCTAGCTAGAACTGGCACTTACTGTACTTGGCAAACAATCGATGCCCTCTGAAGATCTACAATACGTACCGCAAGTGCTTCGCATGCTCCACTTTACTCTTGGAGTACACCAAGATATCATCAATAAAAACCTCTACAAACTTGTCCTGTACATCGTAGAACACCAGATTTATCAAGTTCATGAATGTTGCCAGCACGTTAGTCACACCAAATAGCATCACCAAGAACTCATAGTGTCTGTATCTCATCCGAAACATAGTCTTAGGAACATCAGAATCTTTGACCTTCACCTGGTGATATCCGCTTCGTAGATCCAGCTTAGAAAATACTCTCGATCCTCCCAACTGGTCAAGGATATCATCGATACAGGGAAGAGGATACTTATTCTTCACTATCACAGAATTCAACTCCCGGTAGTCGATGCACATCCGCTTGGATCCATCCTTCTTATTCACAAGCAATACAGGTGCTCCCCAGGTCGATACACTAGGTCGTATCAAGCCTCTTTACATAAGGTCATCCAACTGAGCCCGAAGCTCGACCAACTCAGCAGGAGGCATATGATAAGGGGTCTTGGAGATTAGGGCAGTACCAGGCTTCACTTCTATGGAAAACTTGATCGCCCGATCCGGTGGCAATCCATAAATGTCATCGGGGAATACATCTTCAAATTCTTGAATTACAATTGGATTCTCGGGTTCCACTTGCATGGCAAGAAACGTCACCTCCTTCAGTCTGGCTCTGTGCTTCACAGGTCCTACCGAGATACTACAATTGAGGAATTCAAACCTCGAATGATCCGGTATATCAAATACCACACTTCTATGGTGACAATCAATGGTGGCCAAGAATGTTCCCAACCAATCCATTCCAATTACTGCTTTGAAGTTCAGCAAATCGATCACCAGGAAATCTACGAAGAGTTCTCTCCCACAAATGACCACAGGACATACTTCATAGCCGCTGGATGCTACCAAGACACCACTGCCAGTGTTGATATTCCAGCCTAAGGAAAGAGGGGTTATAGGAAGAGAGTGTGTGATCACAAAGTGACGAGACAAGAAACAGTGGGAAGCTCTAGAGTCAAAAAGTGATAAGACAAGAACGGAAGAAACAAGAACCTTGCCTAGTGGAGAAGAAGAAGAACACAACTAAGTTAGCATTCATAAACAAATCCTATCATAATATCATCAGGCAATACTAATTAAGGAAAAATCATATGAAGTTAGCATTCATAAACAAATCCTATCATAATATCATCAGGCAATACTAATTAAGGAAAAATCATATGCAAGCAAAACTGAGAATGAACAACTCTACATAATATCATCAGGCAATACTAATTAAGGAAAAATCATATGCAAGCAAAACTGAGAATGAACAACTCTAACCAGTAATGACCTGGTCATTCGCCTCAGCTTCCTCAACCATCATCATGAATGTCTGATGTGATGGTTGCTATCTCCATGCCTCCTGAAAAACCTACCTCTGCGGAGGGAGAGGCCCTGCTCGGGGATAGGGTCCCTACTGAGCTGGTGCTACTGGGGCAGGTCAAGGTGGGGCTGGAAGAGCTGCCCGAATTAGAGGTGGGGGCAAGCAGGCTTGCTATCGCTGCGAACAGTCCTGACTGATGAGGCTGGGGGACCCACAGTTGAAGCACAGACGAAGATGCTTGGGGCACTCCTGCTGGGTATGCCCAAGGTAGCTACAATAGGAACACTTCACCAAAGGATGGCCGCGAGTCTGCACTCCAGAACGCTGATAGGGGTGGCCTTGAGGAAGTGGATGTCGCTGAGAAAACTGCTACCTCTGTAGAGGCTATTGCTGCCTCGGAGAGGAACGCTCAAAATTCCGGGCTGGGGCCATTGGTGGTCTACTGTGGACCACATGCGGATCTTCGGGTTCCTTCTAAACACTCTCAATCACGTGCGCTGCATCCAGCACGGTGTCATAAGTTACAAGTGCCCTACCAGCCAGAGCAAACCTGATATACTTGTCCAGACCCTTATGGAACTAATGCCTCCTGATGGTAGGGTCGGTAACTAGGTGAGGAGCATATTGGCTAAGAGAGGAGAACTCAGACTTGTACTCATCAACTGATCGACCTCAATACTTGAGCTCAACAACTTGTCACAGAAGCTCATCTCTGGAAGACTGGGGGAAATACTTGTTAGACCCTAGAGGGGGTGATTAGGGTCTTATGCTAATCTAATATGATTTTATGCCAATTAAAACTAATATCAAGTTATTCTTGCAAGATAGATATGTGTAGGCGTATAAAACTGCCTATAGGTCCCTGAATACAGCTCGGCACGGTGATTCGACAAACCAACGAACCATCAGGCGACATATCCAAGCGTGGTCGTTAAACGACAACATCGAAGCTAAGTGAGATGCGATGAAGCGGATTAACGAAGCGACGAGGTTAACGAATCGCACGCAAGCAACGGAATGCATCCATTCGCGTGCGGAATCAAGCCAACGGTTCGGGGAGTCAACGAGTCATCCAACCATAGAACGGATTCAAACACCAAGGCGGATTTATTGCCAAATCAGGATCCAGACTCCCAAATTAAAGTCCAGATCAACAACGAAGCGCGGAACCGGACAACGGACACAACAGCGCCACACCCGGGCGACTCGGCCAAAGCCGAACCACACAGGTGGCTCGGCCAAAGCTGAGCCACCAAGAGGTGGCTCGGCCATGGCCGAGCCACCCCATTGGTAGCTCGGGCCGCGAGCCCACCTAGGCGGCCTCGGAGGCCTAGCACCCTAAGCGTGGCTCGGCGGCCGCAGACCCAATGGGGTGGCCGAGCCACCCATGGGTGGCCGACCACCTGTGGCCGACCCAGATCTGTGCCAAGGTACAGATCTGAGTGCCTATAAATAAGAGAGGTTGGCTAATTTGTTAAAGGGTGGGAACTTTGGACGGCGAAGCTCTGTTGGATTGAAGGCTCAAAACTTAAAAAAGATTGAAGCGTTGGAACTTTGAAGACTTGGACTCTCAGATCTAGTTCTTGGCGATCATCCACGCCAAATAAGGCAGGAGTTCGAGAGAGATCAGATCTGAGATCTACACGGTTTCCCTCCGGATCAAAGCTTGGCCTTTGATCCCGAGAAGAGTCTCGATTTCGCTTGGTCGATTTCGATAACTAGGGCTATTATTTCCTTGGCGAAATAATCCCCTCGGCTGTTATTTCCTTCGTGAGATAACACCCGCTACACCGTGTAGATCCAACCGGATCAAGATCGTGCGGTGGTCCACGGATTAACCCCGGCGCAGGCAAAGAACCTACAAAAGCGAAAGACCGCAAAACAGGATCTCGCGATTTGTTCGACATAAAAGGAAAGTTGTAACTTTTATTTTTCTTTTGATTTTATTATAACCGGATCTTATAAAATGACCGGATCTTTTGTAATCGATAAACTATTACTCAAGAGTACAATGGATCAATGAAAGCTACAATTTTTCTCGCGAACAATCTGGCGACCACAGTGGGAGCCAACGATCTCGCTGCCGAGATCGTCGCGTCGCATCCGCGGATCTCAATCCCGGTCGAGGAGGAGGTCGAGTATGAATTCGACCAGGCCAAGTTCGAGGAGTATCTTTCATCCTCGTCCGGATCCACCTCCCCCCGCAAGTCCAAGAAGTTCTCCTCCAGGAGAAAAATCCGTTGGTATGAAGAAGTTGAGAATACCAACGAAGATCTCACCCCGATTGATGCCATGGTTGCATCAGGTGAGGCTCCACCAACCTCCAACCAGGTTAAGCCTGTTCCCGCCGATTCCTCCGTTACTCTTTCCAAGAGAGCCCGTCAGAGACGACGCCAATGTTTGGCCAAGGAACTCACGAAGACGATGGAATCCGCTATAACACGGATCTGAAGAACAGGAGAGGCAAACAGCCTCATCAACCAATGAATGGCAGCTCCTCCAAGTCGCCAACGAACGAATGGATCCGTGTCAAATGGAATCGTTCAACGCTTGATGAGCGCATTCGCAAGCGCCGCGCACTGTCAGCGCAAGCACGGGCTCAAGTCCAGGAAGCCCGCAGGAGATTGCAGAAGGAGGTGGCGAAGAAACCGTCATCAACCTGCCAAGTCTGGAGGTCAAAGTCTGAAGCGGCGATTCAGACTAAGGCACAATCAGTGCAGCCTTCGAAGCAAGTTCAACCTCCGGCGAACCAAGCTAAATCGCCGAGAATTCCCATAGCTACTCTGGGAGATCATGCAGAATCATCCCGAAGAAAGAAGCCAATTTTGGAGCGCCTTAGTCCAATTCACGATGAGAGAGGCAAAGCTCCAGTTCAAGAACGTTTGGGCCAGATGAAGAAGCCCCGAACGACTCAACATGCTGGGGGTCACCACCACCTTCAACACGACAAGGAGTTCAAGGCAGCTGTGCGCGCCAATTTGCGCATCGAAGTCCAGGAGCCCGCTGAGAACTCACGCCCAAAAGGGCATGTCTCGAGGCATGACTTTTGAAAGCCCGAAGAAGGCAGTCCGCCCTCAGAAGGAAACATTATCGTCTGATGACGATAACGTTATACCTGAGAAGTCGTGCCCACACACGATAGGTTACTTCGATTGTCAAACTGACGAGTTGTACTATCGTAATGGGAGTACGAGAAAAACCAGGAAGAGGAGTCCTCGAGGACTAGAGACCCAATGTCCCTGTTCCAAACTCATTCGGGCAGTGTTGTCGGAGTGCAACTGCACCAATACAGTTCCTGAAAGAGTTTCGGTTTTCGAAAGACTTAGTACCGAAACGCCAAAACCAAGGCCTAGGCGTTTCCGACAAAGAAGAACGGTGGTTGAAGATGGAGAATTTCCGAGGGTCACCACCAATATGACCAGCAAGAGGACATCGGCACGGGATAATCTCAAGTCTATTCTGAAAGCATCCCGGCCTATAACCCATCTGTAGTCTGGAACCATCAAGCGAGCAACCTATGGTAGGGTTCGGACAAGTCTCCCTTCAGAAGATGAAGAATCTGATGTCGGCTCCGCGGTCGCATCAGATAATACGGTATCTAGCGAGGGACAACCCCGCGAGGCACTTATGATAAGTGCGGAACAAGTAGCCAAGATGCTCGAAGAAGCCATGGCTAAGCAACAAGAGAGCTTCAGGCTCGAAATGCAGATGGCCATGCAGAATATGAGAGAAATGCATGACCAACAAATCCGAGCGCTGACAAACCAGCAAGGCGAGCCAAGTCGTCGTAACCAGATTGATCTGGAAGATGAGGACACAGGTGCGAATGAAACTCACAATGCCAATAATCCTTCCATCAATGCAGGGGGTGGTAACGAGAATGCCAACGAAGACTCAGGTGAAAGCTTGAAGATTAAAAACCTCGAGAGCAAAATCAATACGTTGATTTCTGCTCAAGAGATGAAGAAGACGGGCATTTCTTGTCCATACCCAAGAGAATGGGAATCAATCCCCTACCCGGCGAAGTTCAGCCTAATTAACTTCACGCCGTTTGATGGGAAAGGTTCACCCACTCAACATTTTATTTACTTCAAATCGCACCTAGGGGTCATCTCAGGTAACGAACCTCTGATGGTATGGTCCTTCGTTGGCACTCTTCGTAGAGCCGCCTTCGATTGGTATCGCCGTCTCAAGCCAGGAAGTGTGAGTAACTGGGATGACATGGAAACTAAGTTCCTCGCTAATTTCTTCGACGGCGATACCGAGATATCCATCGGAACGTTGCTCGACGAAAAACAAAAGGACGGGGAATTGGTTGACACCTTCGTAAAAAGGTTCCGGAACAAGGTGATGAACTGTTAGGATCCGATCACTAAGGAGTTTATTCTCCAGACTTGCCACAACAACCTCGTGTTGGATGTGTTGGAGGCAATGGGAACGGCACCGTCTAACACTTGGAAAGACTTGAAGGTGCGCGGTGAACAAGCCAAACGCTTCCTCCGAAGGAAGAAGGCCGAGAGGAGCCTACCGACGGCTAATCCCCTGAACTCAAACTTCGCCTCTCGTGGTAAGGGCAAAGCACCTGCAGCTACTGGTGGTGCTAATCAACCGTCACAACAGCAATCCCGAAGGCAGCAAAAGACTTCGGACCCGAGACTCTAAAAAGAGTATTCCTTTAAGGACGAAGACGTTCCAGCCATCTTCGAATCCCTCCTTGAAAATAATAAGATCAAGCTACCACCTATCGCAAATCAGGAGAAAGCTGACAATACCGCGGATCCGAAGTACTATGCATACCACAGGAGGGTCCTTCATCCTACCAAGGATTGCTTCGCTCTCAAGAATAGCATCCAAACCTTGGTTGAAGCCGGCGTCATAACGCTGAGATAAGCCAAATAAGAACGGCAATACTCCAAAAAGTATAAGAGTATAAACTGCTTCTCAATCCTCCGACCGGTAAAAGAGGTTAAACTGCTCCCTGATACTCCAACATGTATATGAGTCTAAACTATTTCATTTCTTTCACGGGAAGTTCCTGGAGAATTTTTATATGTAATATTCTTAAGGATAACCCGGTCATGTAACTCAGTATAATGTTAGACCCAGTTTCGCAAAGGAAGCTGATGGTGGATGATTCATGTAACGGGAAGTTCCCGGAACTGTCCGCCAATTCATGGCAATTTCCAAAGCTTGACGTGTTAAGTCCTGATTACTTAACGTCAAAACCCTTCATCGAGTGGCCAGTACAAACCAGTATTTCTACTGCTACTTGTATTCCACTCCCTGTCCGTTCGGTCAAACCTTCCTACAGTTAGGACCACAATCAAAATCCCCTCTCGATTCTTCCAATGAACGAGAGGTCCATTGTCAAATCGAGTGATCAAACCTTCCTACAGTTAGGGTCATCTCAAACTCCTGCTTGGTCAAACCTTCCCACAGTTAGGACCAAAACCACAATTCACTCTCGATAAACGAGAAATTCATCTTTAGTTTGGTAATCAAACCTTCCAACAGTTAGGGTTATCTGAATATTTTCGATTCTCGGAGTGGAGATCCCACTCTTAGTTTCACCTTTCCGGATTCTGGGGGTGGAGATCCCACCTCGAGTCTCCTTTCCAGCTGAAGATAGAATATAAAAATTTTCTTCTTCAGTGTCGGGAGATAGAATATAAAATTCTTCCTCTTCCATTTCGGGTTCGTCTTTGCCCCAAGAGAAGACACCACCTTTTTCAAATCCCAAAATCTGTGCCTCACAGGTACAGGGAATTTTATCCCGAAGCCTAAGTAGGGATAAGGATTCACTCTCGATAAACGAGAAATTCATCTTTAGTTCGGTAATCAAACCTTCCGACAGTTAGGGTTATCCGAATCTTTTCGATTCTCGGAGTGGAGATCCCACTCTCAGTTTCACCTTTCCGGATTCTGGGGGTGGAGATCCCACCTCGAGTCTCCTTTCCAGTTGAAGATAGAATATAAAATTCTTCTTCTTCATTGTCGGGAGATAGAATATAAAATTCTTCCTCTCCCATTTCGGGTTCGTCTTTGCCCCAAGAGAAGACACCACCTTTTTCAAATCCCAAAATCTGTGCCTCACAGGTACAGGGAATTTTATTCTGAATCCTAAGTAGGGATAAGTCAACGCCTAACACGTGTTGCCGGTTTAGTCTTTCACCGATTGAAAAATACACTAGAATTCCAGTCTAGGAAGTTTATCCCGAATCCTAAGCAGGGATAAGTCTGCGCCTAACACGCGCTGCCGGTTAGTTCTTAAACCGTTGAAAAGAACACCCGTTCACATATTCAACATTGTGACAGGTTGTTATTAATAACACCAAAATCCATGCCTTACACGCATGGGGAATGTCATCCCGAATCCTAAGAAAGGATATGTCGACACCTAACACGTGTCGCCGGTTTAGTCTTTTACCGATTGAAAAAGACACCAGAATATCAGTCTGGGGTATTTTATCCCGAAGCCTAAGTAGGGATAAGTCAACGTCTAATACACGTTGCCGGGTAGCCTATTCCCGTAACAATGGCGAAGCCTATGTATTCAACATCATAGCACAAAGTCTAAGAGAATTCACTCTCTTAGCACAGCGTTACAATCCACATACTAGCCCGACTCAAACGGTAGTCGGTAAAGGCTAATCAAATCCGTTGAAGGCTGGGGGTTAGCCAAAAATCCTTAAGTCAACGCCTAACACGCGTCGCCGGGTAGTCTATTCCCGTGAGAAAGACGAAGTCTACGTATTCAATATCGTAGCACTAAGAGCGTTAACTCTCTTAGCACAACGTCACATGCGGAACGGATTTAGATAATCCGCATGCTAGCCCGATTCAAACGGTGGTCGGTAAAGGCTCATCAAACCCGTTGATGGCTGAGGGTTTGCCAAAAATCCTATAAATACGAGAGTCACTGACGCATCAGCTTCATTAGTTGGTCTCGTGACTTAAGCATCCAACGACATTCGAAACCCTAGGGTCAACGCCGGTCAACGCGTAACCCTAGGTCAATGCAAGTCAACACGTTGCGATCAAAAAGTCAACGTACGATGTTCAAAACCCTAAGGTCAATGCCAGACAACGCGTAATCCTAGGTCAACGCTAGCCAACGCGTTGAGATTAAAAAGTCGACGTACGACGTTCAAAACCCTAAGGTCAACGCCGGACAACGCGTAACCCTAGATCAACGCCAGCCAACGCGTTGCGATCAAAAAGTCAACGTACGACGTTCAAAACCCTAAGGTCAACGCCGGTCAAACGCGTAACCCTAGCTCAACGCCAGTCAACGCGTTGCGATCAAAAAGTCAACGTACGACGTTCAAAACCCTAAGGTCAACACGTGACAACGCGTAACCCTAGGTCAACGCCATTCAACGCGTTGCGATCAAAAAGTCAACGTACGACGTTCAAAACCCTAAGGTCAACACGTAACCCTAGGTCAACGCCTATCAATGCGTTGCAATGAAAGAATCAATACTCCGAAAAGTATACGAGTATAAACTGCTTCTTAATACTCCAATAAGGTATACAAGTATAAACTATTTCCTATTTTTGGTTGAGAAGTTTCTGGAGAATATTTTTCTAAAAATATTCTTAAGGATAACTCAACAACACTACGCCGGACAACGCGTCACAAAATAAAAACTCAACGCCAACAATCGATGGTCAGTTCTATGTTGAACCAGCAAACACGAGCTAAAGATCAGAAAATCAGGAATCGACTTCAAGTTTAAAATTCCGACAACGGTCAGACAATAAATGCAGCACCGGAGCCCTTACAGACATTCGACAAAGCACCGAATAGCCTGAAGGATTGAAGGAATAAAAAATAGAAGCCATTCCAAAGTCCCGTTACACCGACTGAAGGTTGGGACAATCATATCCAAAGTATTCCAGACTCTTCTATAAAAGAACGAGGCTGAAATACTTTGGAGGGGGTATCTGTAGGCGTATAAAACTGCCTATAGGTCCCTGAATACAGCTCGGCACGGTGATTCGACAAACCAACGAACCATCAGGCGACATATCCAAGCATGGTCATTAAACGACAACATCGAAGCTAAGTGAGATGCGACGAAGCGGATTAACGAAGCGACGAGGTTAACGAATCGCACGCAAGCAACGGAATGCATCCATTCACGTGTGGAATCAAGCCAACGGTTCGGGGAGTCAACGAGTCATCCAAATCTACACGGTTTCCCTCCGGATCAAAGCTTAGCCTTTGATCCCGAGAAGAGTCTCGATTTCGCTTGGTCGATTTCGATAACTAGGGCTATTATTTCCTTGGCGAAATAATCCCCTCAGCTGTTATTTCCTTCGTAAGATAACACCCGCTACACCGTGTAGATCCGACCGGATCAAGATCGCGCGGTGTTCCATGGATTAACCCCGGCGTAGGCAAAGAACCCACAAAAGCGAGAGACCGCAAAACAGGATCTCACGATTTGTTCGACATAAAAGGAAAGTTGTAACTTTTATTTTTCTTTTGATTTTATTGTAACCGGATCTTATAAAAAGACCGGATCTTTTGTAATTGATAAACTATTACTCAAGAGTACAATGGAATCAATGAAAGCTACAATTTTTCCAGCGAATAATCTGGCAACCACAGTGGGAGCCAACGATCTCGCTGCCGAGATCATCGCGTCGCAGCCGCAGATCTCAATCCCGGTCGAGGTGGAGGTCGAGTATGAATTCGATCAGGCTAAGTTCGAGGAGTATCTTTCATCCTCGTCCGGATCCACCTCCCCCCACAAGTCCAAGAAGTTCTCCTCCAGGAGAAAAGTCCGTTGGTATGAAGAAGTTGAGAATACCAACGAAGATCTCACCCCGATTGATGCAATGGTTGCATCAGGTGAGGCTACACCAACCTCCAACCAGGTTAAGCTTGTTCCCGCCGATTCCTCCATTACTCTTTCCAAGAGAGCCCGTCAGAGGCGACGCCAACGTTTGGCCAAGGAACTCGCGAAGACGATGGAATCCACGGATGGAATCCGCTATAACGCGGATCTGAAGAACAGGAGAGGCAAACAGCCTCATCAACCAATGAATGGCAGCTCCTCCAAGCCGCCAACGAACGAATGGATCCGTGTCCAACGGAATCGTTCAACGCTTGATGACCGCATTCGTAAGCACCGCGCACTGTCAGCGCAAGCACGGGCTCAAGTCCAGGAAGCCCGCAGGAGATTGCAGAAGGAGGTAGCGAAGAAACCGCCACCAACCCGCCAAGTCTGGAGGCCAAAGTCTGAAGCGGCAATTCAGACTAAGGCACAATCAGTGCAGCCTTCGAAGCAAGTTCAACCTCCGGCGAACCAAGCTAAATCGCCGAGAATTCTCATAGCTACTCCGGGAGATCATACAAAATCATCCCGAAGAAAGAAGCCAATTTTGGAGCGCCTTGGTCCAATTCACGATGAGAGAGGCAAAGCTCCAGTTCAAGAATGTTTGGGCCCGATGAAGAAGCCCCGAACGACTCAACATGCTGGGGGTCACCACCACCTTCAGCACGACAAGGAGTTCAAGGCAGCTGCGTGCGCCAATTTGCGCATCGAAGTCTAGGAGCCCGTTGAGAACTCACGCCCAAAAGGGCATGTCTCGAGGCGTGACTTTTGAAAGCCCGAAGAAGGCAGTCCGCCCTCAGAAGGATACCTGAGAAGTCGTGCCCACACACGATAGGTTACTCCGATTGTCAAACTGACGAGTTGTACTATCGTAATGGGAGTACGAGAAAAACCAGGAAGAGGAGTCCTCGAGGACTAGAGACCCAATGCCCCTGTTCCAAACTCATTCGGGCAGTGTTGTCGAAGTGCAACTGCACCAATACAGTTCCTGAAAGAGTTTCGGTTTTCGAAAGACTTAGTACCGAAACGCCAAACCAATACAGTTCCTGAAAGAGTTTCGGTTTTCGAAAGACTTAGTACCGAAACGCCAAAACCAAGGCCTTGGCGTTTCCGACGAAGAAGAACGGTGGTTGAAGATGGAGAATTTCCGAGGGTCACCACCAATATGACCAGCAAGAGGACATCGGCACGAGATAATCTCGAGTCTATTCTGAAAGCATCCCGGCCTATAACCCGTCTGTAGTCCGGAACCATCAAGCGAGCAACCTATGGTAGGGTTCGGACAAGACTCCCTTCAGAAGATGAAGAATCTGATGCCGACTCCGCGGTCGCATCAGATAATACGGTATCCAGCGAGGGACAACCCCGCGAGGCACTTATAATAAGTGCGGAACAAGTAGCCAAGATGCTCGAAGAAGCCATGGCTAAGCAACAAGAGAGCTTCAGGCTCGAAATGCAGATGGCCATACAGAATATGAGAGAAATGCATGACCAACAAATCCGAGCGCTGACAAACCAGCAAGGCGAGCCAAGTCGTCGTAACCAGATTGATCTGGAAGATGAGGACACATGTGCGAATGAAACTCACAATGCCAATAATCCTTCCATCAATGCAGGGGGTGGTAACGAGAATGCCAACGAAGACTCAGGTGAAAGCTTGAAGATTAAAAACCTCGAGAGCAAAATCAATACGTTGATTTCTGCTCAAGAGATGAAGAAGACGGGCATTCCTTGTCCATACCCAAGAGAATGGGAATCAATTCCCTACCCGACGAAGTTCAGGCTAATTAACTTCATGCCGTTTGATGGGAAAGGTTCACCCACTCAGCATTTGATTTACTTCAAATCGCACCTAGGGGTCATCTCTGGTAACGAACCTCTGATGGTACGGTCCTTCGTTGTCACTCTTCGTGGAGCCGCCTTTGATTGGTATCGCCGCCTCAAGCCAGGAAGTGTGAGTAACTGGGACGACATGGAAACTAAGTTCCTCGCTAATTTCTTCGATGACGATACCGAGATATCCATCGGAACGTTGCTCGACGAAAAACAAAAGGACGCGGAATTGGTTGACACCTTCGTAAAAAGGTTCCGGAACAAGGCGATGAACTGTCGGGACCCGATCACTAAGGAGTTTATTTTCCAGACTTACCACAACAACCTCACGTTGGACGTGTTGGAGGCAATGGGAACGGCACCGTCTAACACTTGGAAAGACTTGAAGGTGCGCGGTGAACAAGCCGAACGCTTCCTCCGAAGGAAGAAGGCCGAGAGGAACCTACCGACGGCTAATCCTCTGAACTCAAACTTCGCCTCTCGTGGTAAGGGCAAAGCACCTGCAGCTACTGGTGGTGCTAATCAAATGTCACAACAGTAATCCCGAAGGCAGCAAAAGACTTCGGACCTGAGACTCCAAAAAGAGTATTCCTTTAAGGACGAAGACGTTCCAGCCATCTTCGAATCCCTCCTTGAAAATAATAAGATCAAGCTACCACCTATCGCAAATCAGGAGGAAGCTGACAATGCCGCGGATCCGAAGTACTATGTATACCACAGGAGGGTTCTTCATCCTACCAAGGATTGCTTCGCTCTCAAGAATAGCATCCAAACCTTGGTTGAAGCCGGCGTCATAACGCTGAGATAAGCCAAATAAGAACGGCAACACTCCGATAAGTATAAGAGTATAAACTTCTCCTTTCTATACTCCGACAAGTATAAGAGTATAAACTGCTTCTCAATCCTCCGACCGGTATAAGAGGTTAAACTGCTCCCTGACACTCCGATAAGTATAAAAGTATAAACTGCTCCTTTCTAGACTCCGACAAGTATAAGAGTATAAACTGCTTCTCAATACTCCGACAAGTATAAGAGTATAAACTGCTTCTCAATACTCCGACAAGTATAAGAGTATAAACTGCTTCTTAATCCTCCGACCGGTATAAGAGGTTAAACTGCTCCCTGATACTCCAACATGTATATGAGTCTAAACTGTTTCATTTCTTTCACGGGAAGTTCCTGGAGAATTTTTATATGTAATATTCTTAAGGATAACCCGGTCATGTAACTGAGTACAATGTCGGACCCAGTTCCACAAGGGAAGCTGGGGGTGGATTATTCATGTATCGGGAAGTTCCCGAAAGAATACCACGGGTGATATTCTTAGGGATAACCTAATCACTATAAAAGTGATAAGTAAAACATCCACAATTAAACTCTGAATGTCAGAATGTTTTCCATTATTGTTATCAAATTCACTAATTCTCATGAGTTATCTTGTTGAGACGAGATTCGATCCTTTTGACAGATTAATCTTTCCTCACAAAAATCCCCCACTGATCAAGTCAATTGACGGTGGGTCCACTAAATTTTCTGTCTGCCAATTCATGGCAATTTCCAAAGCTTGACGTGTTAAGTCCTGATTACTTAACGTCAAAACCCTTCATCGAGTGGCCAGCACAAACCAGTATTTCTACTGCTACTTGTATTCCACTCCCTTTGCTTTCAGGTCAAACCTATAAAAGTTAGGGCCAAAACCAAAATCCCCTCTCGATTCCTTCAATGAACGAGAGACCCATAAATTAAGCGATCAAACCTTCCTACAGTTAGGATCGTTTTAAACCTCCCATTCGGTCAAACCTTCCTACAGTTAGGACCAAAACCAAAATCCCATCTCGATTCCTCCAATGAACGAGAGGTCCACTTTTAAATCGAGTGATCAAACCTTCCTATAGTTAGGATCATCTCAAACTCCTGCTTGGTCAAACCTTCCTACAGTTAGGACCAAAACCACAATTCACTCTCGATAAACGAGAAATTCATCTTTAGTTCGGTAATCAAACCTTCCAAACGTTAGGGTTATCTGAATATTTTCGATTCTCGGAGTGGAGATCCCACTCTTAGTTTCACCTTTTCGGATTCTGGGGGTGGAGATCCCATCTCGAGTCTCCTTTCCAGCTGAAGATAGAATATAAAATTCTTCTTCTTCAGTGTCGGGAGATAGAATATAAAATTCTTCCTCTTCCATTTCGGGTTCGTCTTTGCCCCAAGAGAAGACACCACCTTTTTCAACTCCCAAAATTTGTGCCTCACAGGTACGGGGAATTTTATCCCGAATCCTAAGTAGGGATAAGTCTACGCCTAACACGCGCTGTCGGTTTAGTCTTTCTCCGAAGAAGAAGACACCAGAGTTCGATTCTGGGGTATTCTATCCTGAAACCTAAGCAGGGATAAGTCTGCGCTTAACCCGCGCTGCCGGTTAGTTCTTAACCGTTAAAAAGAACACCCACCCACATATTCAAAAAAAGGACACCCGTCCGCATATTCAACATTGTGGCAGGTTGTTATTAATAACACCAAAATTCATGCCTTACACGCAAGGGGAATTTCATCCTGAATCCTAAGAAAGGATATGCTGACGCCTAACACGCGTTGCCGGCTTAGTCTTTCTCCGTAGAAAAAGACACCAGAGTTCGATTCTAGGGTATTCTATCCCGAAGCCTAAGTAGGGATAAGTCAGCGTCTAATACACGTTGCTGGGTAGCCTATTCCCATAACAATGGCGAAGTCTACGTATTCGAAGTCGTAGCAGCGAGTCTCAGAGAATTCACTCTCTTAGCCCAACGTTACATGCGGAACGGATTTAGACAAACCGCATGCTAGCCCGACTCAAACGGTAGCCGGTAAAGGCTCGTTGAAGGCTGAGGATTTGCCAAAAATCCTAAGTCAACGTCTGATACACGTTGCTGTTTAGTCTTTTCACAGGAGAAAGACGAAGTCTACGTATTCAATATCGTAGCACTAAGAGCGTTAACTCTCTTAGCACAACGTCACATGCGGAACGGATTTAGATAATCCGCATGCTAGCCCGATTCAAACGGTAGTCGGTAAAGGCTCATCAAACCCGTTGATGGCTGAGGGTTTGCCAAAAATCCTATAAATGCGAGGGTCACTGACGCATCAGCTTCATTAGTTGGTCTCGTGGCTTGAGCATCCAATGACATTCGAAACCCTAGGGTCAACGCCGGTCAACGCGTAACCCTAGGTCAACGCCAGTCAACGCGTTGCGATCAAAAAGTCAACGTACGACGTTCAAAACCCTAAGGTCAACACCAGACAACGCGTAATCCTAGGTCAACGCCAGCCAACGCGTTGCGATTAAAAAGTCGACGTACGACGTTCAAAACCCTAAGGTCAACGCCGGATAACGCGTAACCCTAGGTCAACGCCAGCCAATGCGTTGCGATCAAAAAGTCAACGTACGACGTTCAAAACCCTAAGGTCAACGCCGGTCAAACGCGTAACCCTAGGTCAACGCCAGTCAACGCGTTGCGATCAAAAAGTCAACGTACGACATTCAAAACCCTAAGGTCAACACGTAACCCTAGGTCAACGCCTATCAATGCGTTGCAATGAAAGAATCAATACTCCGAAAAGTATACGAGTATAAACTGCTTCTTAATACTCCAATAAGGTATAAGAGTATAAACTATTCCCTATATTTTTGGTTGAGAAGTTCCTGGAGAATATTTTTCTAAAAATATTCTTAAGAATAACTCAACAACACTGCGCCGGACAACGCGTAACCCTAGGTCAACGCCAGTCAATGCGTTGCGATCAAAAAATCAACGTACGACGTTCAAAACCCTAGGGTCAACGCTGAAGGATTGAAGGAATCAAGAACAGAAGCCATTCCAAGGTCCCGTTACACCGACTGAAGGTTGGGACAATCATATCCAAAGTATTCCAGACTCTTCTATAAAAGAACGAGGCTGAAATACTTTGGAGGGGGTATCTGTAGGCGTATAAAACTGCCTATAGGTCCCTGAATACAGCTCGGCACGGTGATTCGACAAACCAACGAACCATCAGGCGACATATCCAAGCGTGGTCATTAAACGACAACATCGAAGCTAAGTGAGATGCAACGAAGCGGATTAACGAAGCGACGAGGTTAACGAATCGCACGCAAGCAATGGAATGCATCCATTCACGTGTGGAATCAAGCCAACGGTTCGGGGAGTCAATGAGTCATCCAACCATAGAACGGATTCAAACACCAAGGCGGATTTACTACCAAATCAGGATCCAGACTCCCAAATCAAAGTCCAGATCAACAACGAAGTGCGGAACCGGACAACGGACACAACGGCGCCACACCCGGGCGACTCGGCCAAAGCCGAACCACCCAGGTGGCTCGGCCAAAGCCGAGCCACCAAGAGGTGGCTCGGCCATGGCCAAGCCCCACCCCATGGGGTGGCCGAGCCACCCATGCACCCATGGGTGGCCGGCCACCTGTGGCCGACCCAGATCTGTGCCAAGGCACAGATCTGAGTGCCTATAAATAAGAGAGGTTGGCTCATTTGTTAAAGGGTGGGAACTTTGGACGGCGAAGCTCTGCTGGATTGAAGGCTCAAAACTTAAAAAAGATTGAAGTTTTGGAACTTTGAAGACTTGGACTCTCAGATCTGGTTCTTGGCGATCATCCACACCAAATAAGGTAGGAGTTCGAGAGAGATCAGATCTGAGATCTACACGGTTTCCCTCCGGATCAAAGCTTGGCCTTTGATCCCGAGAAGAGTCTCGATTTCGCTTGGTCGATTTTGATAACTAGGGCTATTATTTCCTTGGCGAAATAATCCCCTCGGCTGTTATTTCCTTCGTGAGATAACACTCAAGATCGCGCGGTGGTGCACGGATTAACCCCGGCGCAGGCAAAGAACCCACAAAAGCGAGAGACCGCAAAACAGGATCTCGCGATTCGTTCGACATAAAAGGAAAGTTGTAACTTTTATTTTTCTTTTGATTTTATTGTAACCAGATCTTATAAAAAGACCAGATCTTTTGTAATCGATAAACTATTACTCAAGAGTACAATGGAATCAATGAAAGCTACAATTTTTCCCACGAACAATATGCAAAGAGTTATGTGCAAGAATATGCAATATGAACAAAGGGATATATAATAGCAATGAGATATGTGGTGAAATATATGCAAGGATATATAAACTAACACAAGGGTGAAACAATATAGTGGATGATATAAATAAGCAAAAGAACAAAGGCATTATAAGATATGAACACAAGAAATAATTTTGCCAAAGACAAAGCAAACACAAGCAAATGATCACGGAGTTCGGACCTTCCATCCTACGTCTCCGCTCCCCACTCCCGGAGAGAAATCTACTATCACAACTGGGTTTTTTACGCTTACCCGAATAACGTTTACACCTCACACTAACAATGTCAGTTTTCAACGCTCACCGATCAACGTTCACTCCTCACACTCGGTTTTCTAGCTGACCGAAAACTTTACAATCTCACAAAGTAACAAACAATAAATTTGTTCTCCACAATAGATGAGAACACAATGTAAGCTCACTCTCAATTATTACAACTCCCCACAATCCAAATTATACTAAGTATGAAAATATAATAAGCTCAATGGTTGTGTGTGTAAACAATGAGAAAGACAAGTATAAACTCAATTTAATCTAGCAAAAATAAATATGACAAATTAAGCATAAATAAGCTAGATAAAGAGTTTAAGAAAACTTCTCTAAAACAAGAGTGGAGGGATGTAGATTGAAGCCCAAATGAGATTGATGATCTCCTCAAACTCTTGTGAAATTCTCTTCACAAATAAACTCTTAAACACTCTTTTAAACAAACACAAAACAAGCTTAAACCCTTGTTAAACTCTTGTTTAAAAACTTCTTGGGTTATCTTGAAAGATGAGAGCAATGGGGGTATTTATAGCCTCCCAAAACCTCAGCCAAAAACCCTAAACAAAAGACCAAAAAGCCCATAGAAAACAGCTCAGGAAAAGAGTCGTTTGGAATGAAAAGACAGTGCAGCGGTCGACCGTGGAAAACTCACGGTCGACCGCGAGCAACAAAACAGACGGTCGACCGTGGCGGTCGACCGCAAAATTCTCTAGACTGCATACGATCGATCGCCACGGTCGACCGTGAGCCATCAAGAAACATATTGAGTCTCTGGAATCAGGGGCGGTCGACCGTGACGGTCGACCACAAACAGATATATGAAATAATCAAGTTTGAAATAGTTTTCTGATTTTAAAACTCTGTTTAAAAATATCAAATAAATTCAAAAAAATGTAAAACTTTTGGGAAATGATTGTAGACATGATAATACACATGCTATAAAAACTGGTTTTTAGAAAGGACCTCCCAAATAAAAAATATCATCATTTTATAAAATAGTCCAAAACATGAAAATGTGAACATATGAGTTTTGATATTTTAGCTTAACCATATTTTGAAACAATACAAAATGATTTTATAGACTTAAAGAAAAATGTAAACTATTGTTATGAAGTCTATAAACAATGAATATAGTATTTTATCAAAATACACATGTAATGCATTAAAACATGATTTCATTGAACTATATAAAATTGATATTGTTGAAATCATATATAAGTATGAAACAAGAAATGTATTTTCAATTGTATTCAATTGTTTCATATTAAAACTTGAAAACTCAAAAACCATGTATGTATATATATATAACTGAATATATATAGAAACCAAAACTTAACTTATGTATATATATATAACTATATATATACGAAGTACAAAGAAACCAATAAAATGTGTGTGTATATTATATTGAGCTTAAGGTACTAACACACATAATATAAACTCATAAACTAAATTACCCAAGTTTGATCTTGATCTTTAATAGCTTGACTTGGTAATCTTGCGGATGAAGCTTAAACTCATAAACTAAATTACTCAAGCTTGATCTTGATCTTCAATAGCTTGCCTAGAATAAATATAAAACACAAATACTAAATAAATAATATTAGATGTAAATTATTTGTAAATCATCATCAAAACAAGAAGGCCAACAATACTTCCTGTTGAAGCGCTTCGTGAATGTCTCGCATGGAATCGGCCGCACAAGATGGGTCTTCTCGGCCGTCCACCAAATCCGTATAGTATCAGTGAGCAGGTCGTCCATAAGATCTACCCACTCTACAGGAGCAATACGGGTCACCATGAGAATGGTCTCGGTAACCTTGAGGAACTCTTTTGCTGCTAGAGGTCCGTCGACACCAGAGAAAGAAGGAGGTCGCATGTACCGAAATTCTCTAACACCAGGCTCTGTGCGAGGGCAAGGCTGGTGAGGCTCCCGCTGCAAGTGCCCAGCCAGATATTGTTAATTCATCGCCAGTCCTTGAATAATTTCCAAAAGTTAGAGCAGGTCCCCTTCGGGCGACGGGCCACTACTACTGGACAAGTTACCATTGCTACGTATACCCAACATGGTTCTGAAGGGAAGGCAACGAGGATCAAAATTATTGCAGGAAGAATAAGAAAATACAGGTTAAAATCAAAATCGAAATTGAGTAGGGCTGGGACTAAAATATAATTTTTCAAAATACTAGGATAATGGCTAAGTATAGTCCTACGGATGAAATAATGATATGCGTCTAAATTATCCATTATATTCTCACTTGGAACTCAGGACCATGACCTACATGGGCCACTAACAAAACCTGTCATACCCCACTTCCCTAAATATCAGGGAATCAGAATGTGAACAAGCCCGCGATGTATTAGACTAAGGAGAAATAAGTACTAGACCTTCTTCTCAATCTAATACGCTAAGCGTCAACCAATATAATGTGAAGTCACAGATCCTCGATCATAGTAGCAAGAATATAATAAACAACTCAAAACCAAATGATACATATCACAACTAAAATACCATTTGAACATAATATTCAGGTCAACATGCCCTTATACAAAACTATCTGAATGAAATACTGAAAAAATATATAATACATCGATCAAGCGGAAATGGAAAGTACTGTAAAAGTAAAATAGGGCCATCAACTAAACAAAAGCGATAACTAAGCTTCAACGTGTTCTTCTGCTCCGTCTGTGAAGCACTCTTGCTGAGAATATTTGGGCTCTGGCGTGTCTCCAAGCTGGACTTGTCCATCCTCTAAGTCAACGTTTATATTTTCGGATAAATGACTGTTCACAAATCCTCTACGTGCATCCAATGCCACTACACGAACCGGTCAGAGGACTACACACAATCCGATTTTGGCCTGGTTCGAACTCAAGTAAAACTCGGGTGACTACACAAATTCACTGACCAAAGTGACTACACGAATTCACTTTAGCCAAACAAACCAACCCCAGTGACTACACGAATTCACTGGTGCGAGCCTGAAAGATTCATCAACAGCCACATCCGATCACATGAACCAAGACTTTCCCATCCCAATTCTTATTATTTTTCTAAGTCTACACAACACATATCTCTAGGTCTGATACATGACACGCAATGCCACTAAGGTCATGAACTACTAACGGTTCCCAATCACAACAATAATAAATGCAACTGATCATGTGCAATAATGTCATGACATATCACAATAATAAAAATTAAGAGTCATAAAATTATGAAAAGCATCTATGTTATTCTGAAAATAATCTTTTTCCAAAAATAATTATTCTAAAATATTTTCTCATATACTAATTCAACATAAACCCTTTTTTCAAAATAACTCCTTTTAAATTATTTATTATTATAACAATTCAGAACAATCCCTTATTCCAAAATAAACTCTTTAAATAATTCTAAAAAATATTCTTTAAGTATTCTTTTTAATATTCCCTCTTCCAAAATAAATTCTTTTCTCATTAAATAATAATTCTAAAAATAATCTTTAAATATAATAATCTATTAATTCAAATAATCTTTTTCTCTAAAAATAATTCTTATACTTACAATATCAGTTATTCTCATCTACATAAACCAATCCACGCAGATAATAACTAATCACAGTCTAATCTATGTAGATAATTCATAACAGATCTAAAATTGTAAAGAATAACAATTGAGAAATGAGATCTTGCCAGCGAGGCCAAGGGTTGTGGATGAGGTGACGGCGGTGGTTGAAGGGTTGTCAGAGTTGGACAGTGAGAGAGGGGACAACGACGAGTGGCGACGGTGAGGCGGCGGTGACGGTGCTGTTTGGGGACAACGACGACAATGAAGTTTATGTTGGCCTTCTTGTTTTGATGATGTTTAACAAACAATTTATTACTAATGTTGTTTGTCTAGTATTTGTGTTTTCGTATTTATTGTAGACAAACAACGTAGTTGGAGGATGGATGGAATAGAGCTTCAACGATCATATCCAATGGAGGTTGGCGGACTTGTGGAGTGAAGCTACATACAATTCAAGTTAAAGATCAAGTTCAAGCTTCATCCGCAACGTGTACCAAGTTGAGCTACAATGAAAATCAAGATCAAGCTTGGGTAAATTAGTTTTAGGTTTTATATTATGTGTGTTAGTACTATAAGCTCAATCATACACACACATACACGCTTTGGTTTTGGTTTTGTATATATACAGTTATATATATACATATATGTTTTTGGTTTAATTATTTTCGAGTATGAAATTCTATATTTCATATTTTCTATTATGTTTTTGAAAACATTGCATAGAATATGCAATTTTGTGAAAATATTATATTCTTAGTTTGTAGACTTCAATATCAGTTTATACATGTTTTACATATAATATATGCACAATATATATATGAATATTTACAAGTCCTATATCAAACTTTCACTTTCATAAAAATACAGGTTTTCTAATCATTTTTCAAAAACAGGTAGTTTTCACAAACGAAATTCGTTTTTCCAAAAATTCCTTTTCAAACATGTTCATTTCATCATTTATAAACTTTCCCCAAAGTTTCACTATTTTTGGATATGAATTGATATTTTTAACGAATTCTCAAAACTGACCCAAAACCTGTCATTTTTCACATATCAGATTTCGGTCGACCGATACGGTCGACCGACGGTAGTCTGTTTTCTGAGAATTTCTTTGAGTATTTTCCGGTCGACCGGAATTTCCGTCGGTCGACCGAAATTTCGAATTCGGTCGACCGCTTTTTCCGTCGGTCGACCGACAGCTTTAATTCTTCGTTTCCCTGGTTTTTGAACTAATCGGTCGACCGTACCGGTCGACCGACGCATTGACAAATGAGCCTAACGGCTAGTTTTTCAAAATGGATTTTTTGGTCTTTTACTCTTTTCTAGCTGTTGTATTGGGGTGTTATATAAACCCCATTACTGTTCTTCTTCTTAAGATTGAAGAAATCCAAGTTTGCTATTTAACAAGTTGTTAATCTCGTTTAAGAGCTGTTTAAGAGTTGGTTTCGTTAATCAGTTTTCAAGAGAAGTTTTTCTACAACAAGAAGAGGCTTTCAAATCTTATTGAGATCATCATTTCCTCAGCTCTTCTTATTCATTGAGAAGTTTTCTAAACCCATTCTTATATAGCTTGTTATTTCACTTTCAATTGATTAAGCTATATTCATTGAGTTATATTTATTGAGTTTCATTCACTATTATCACACACACTTATTGAGCTTTATATTCTCATATTATATTGTGGGTTGTGGTGTGGGATTTAGTGAGTGTGAGCTTCATTGTGTTCTCACTTGTTAATTGAGAACAAATCATTGTATTTAACTTTTATTTGTGAGAATCACTTGTAATACACTTGTACACCGAGAGAAGTGTGAGGAGAGAGAGACGGGGTCAAATCCAATAGGAGTGGCGTCGATTGACGAACCTAGGGAGAGGTTGTAATCGAGCACTTGAGGAGGAGGACACGGGCTAGATTCCTACACTTAGTGTGTAAAGTGTGATTGTTGAGTGATTGTGTAGTGTGAGAGTTTTCGGTGAACTTGTAAACCGAGTGTGTAGAAGTTCCGGCTTCCAAACCGGATTGGGATAGTGGATATCTCCTCAAGGTGAGGAGCGGGGACGGAGGGCGTGGGGACGAACCTCGTAAACATATCGTGTGTTTGTGTTTTGCTTGTCTCATATTTTATTTGTGCATATTCTTATTGTTCTTATTGTTCATATCTATCTCTTGCAAGAACATATTGATCAACATTATTTTAATTGCTATTATTTGGTATTAGATTAGCACAAGACCCTAATCACCCCCCCTCTAGGGTCTAACAGTTTATCGGAGAGCTGCTGCGGGAGAGCGACGGAGCTCGACAAGGCGGTGCGAGGAGGGGGTGGCTGCGTCGGGTCAGGACAGGTATCATGTTGGACACCCAAGATTGAGTAATACGCTCTTTTTCATGAACCCGGGACGTCCCGATCGATCTGAGAGCTCAAATCGGATCGAGAGGGAGAGCCGAAAACAGAATTTCCGGTCGAGCGAACATGGTCGCAGAACGATTTTTTCTTCGTGATTTTTACTCTCTATCAGGTCAGACTCCGACCGAATCTCGGGTGTCTTTTCTGTTGAAAAGAGCACCCGTTTGGTTCCTAACGGCTCATTTTTGGCTGGAGTGCGTGCTGGATGACTGTCTGGGGACGTTTCTGTCTTTCTCTCGGGGGTTTTTGTCTTGGTGAGCTTTGAAGCAGGGGTATTAATAATTAAACCCCATTTGCTCTCGATCTCTATTTCAAGAACTATCTAAGGAAGTTTTAAAACTAAGTTTTAACTTAAGGGTTAAGTGTCGTTTAAAGGTTTCGTTTTTTGTTTTGTAAAGAAGTTTTCACAAGTGGAAAGGAGATCAATCTAATCTGTTTGGGCTCGCCAATCTCCCATCTGCACTTCCATCTGTCTTCTTCTTATTGAGAAGTTTTCGTAAACTTTCTACTTACTACGCTTTCATTTGTTATTTGTTAATTATCAATTCTTATTAACATTTGCTAGTTTTATATTGACGTTTTTAGATTTGAATTTCCAGCTCATTGTTACACAAGCGATTAATAACAGCCACCACCCACAATTGAGCTTTTCAGTATTTAACATACATAGTAATAATGTTGGGTTTTGTGAGAGTTTTTGACTAAGAGGTGTGCTTAATTTGAGTTCTCACCTTGTTTAGAGCAAGCGCAATCAAATTGATTTATATTGTGCTTAATTCGTGAGGATTTTCACTTGAAAATACCACTTGTCGACACCCGAATGAGAGGGAGGTTAGTGTTTTTGTGGGTGAGAAGTTACGGGCTATTAGTCAAATCGCATATAGGAGTCGGCTGTCGATTGACGAACCTAGGGAGCAGGTTGTAAAATTCGAGCACTTGAGGAGGAAGGACACGCTAAGATTCCTACACTTAGTGTGTAAAGTGTGGATTCGTGAGTGATTGTGTAGTGTGATGAGGGAGTTCGGTGAAAGCTCGTAAAAGAGTGTGTAGAAGTTCGGCTTGCGGCAAAACCAGGGATTCGTAGAAAGTTGGACCATCTCCTCAAGGTGAGGGAACTGGGGACGTAGGGTCAGTTTAAGGACCCTCGCTTGGGACCATGGAGGTTTAACTGCGTGCAAACAGTATCGTGGTGTTTGTGTTTTGCCACTTGATGCTCTAAATCATTTATTTGTGCATATTCTTATTGTTCTTATTGTTCATATCTATCTCTTGTCGTGAATTAACGCAACAGTTAAAATGGGATTCATAACATTTTACTTTATTAACTTGCCATCTATCTTTTGTATTAGATTAGACCAAAGAACACGCCTAATCACGCCTGCAGCCTTCTTGTCAATATTTGGGGTTGTCTAAGTTATTTTCGTTGTTTTAGCAGAATGCATGGAGGAATTCGCAGGGAGAGAGCGACGGAGCTGCGACAAGGCGGTCAGAGGAGGGGGGTGGCGCGTCGGGTCTGAATGTCATCCGGTGGCGGAAGAAGGAAGCTCGGGTTGGTGGTGGCAGTCAAACAAGGCGACGATAATGGAGCTCAGGGCGGCGGTCTGAGGGAGGACGTCGTGAGCTAGAAGATGCGGCGTGATGAAGGGGTTGGGCGTGGTGCTCGTCAGGGGTGGTCGGGGGCTCTTGCTAGGTCGACGGCCCAC
>NC_033797.1:90636001-90638240 GCF_001876935.1 Asparagus officinalis | reverse complement strand
AATGTCATCCGGTGGCGGAAGAAGGAAGCTCGGGTTGGTGGTGGCAGTCAAACAAGGCGACGCACGTGATGAGGTCGGACGAGCTTGGGCTTGGTCGAGCTTGGGTGGGTTCATTGAGAGAGATGAGAAGAGAGAGATAAAGAGAGGGAGGAAGAGAGAGAGAGAGAGAGAGAGAGAGAGAGAGAGAGAGCTTTAGATCTTGAGCTGGAGTAATAAGAGAAGAGAGAGAAGGAGGGTTGATGATAATAGAGGAGAGAGAGGGAGAGGGGACACAATTTGAGGGGGAAGCGGGTTTTGAGGAGAGTTTTAGGGTAGTGGGGTAGGGGAGAGAGAGTAAGAGTGAGACTTTTGAGGAGGGAATGCGGAAATTAAGGAAGGGGGAGAGAGAAAATGAGAGAGAGAAGAGAGAGAGTGAGAGTGAGAGTTTTGAGGAGGGAATACGGAAATTAAGGAAGGGGGAGAGAGAAAATGAGAGAGAGAGAGAGAGAGAGAGAGAGAGAGAGATTGATTGTAGAGAGAGAGGCAGATGATTTAGAGGTGAGATGTCTGAGTTCAAAACTGGTCACCCTAAAACTATAATATATAGAAGATGAAAACTATAACACTAATCACCATGTAATAATGTAAGATGTAACTACTAAACATTATTTTATTTATTTTGAAATGTGATAATATTGTGGATATAAGATAATTTGAAAAAAAATAACAATAATGAATAATTAATTAAAAATTTTTACTGTAACAATTAAATTTATAATTAGAAAAATCATTAAATAAATATAAAATCGGGTTTTTAATCATAGAAAATTCTAGAAATCTGGGGAAAATATAAATACTCTTTTAGAAAATAAAATTTAATATTTAAATACTAGAAAAAATATTTAAACATGTATCGAAAATTTACGGTTATTACAGCACTTCATAAACAGGGCAACGATAGGAACCTTCATACTGATCTTGTGTGATTAGTGTTTGCAATCAAGGCCACAACGTCTTCAAAGTGGATGTAATGAACAATCACTCAACTAATCCAAAATCAAAATTAGGATCCAAAGTATTTCGAAAATTCGTTCTAGTCAACCGCGAACTTTCGAAAACTTTGGAGGGGGTTTTGTAGGCTGTCTAAAAATTACTATAGTCTGTAGGCTGCCTAAAATTTACTACAGATAGCTGATTCCCCCTAGCACTGATAATTAAAGTTATAATTTGACGACTTCTATAAGGCTACAATTTGGAGACTTTTACGACAATCAAAGAAGGTTACAATTCAACGACCTTCATAACAACCGATGCATGTTTTGATTCAACAGCCTTCACAATCATCAATAAGAGTTATAACTAATGACTCTCACATTCTAAGGAGCCAAGATGAAGACCACAATCTTTGCAACGCTCTAACTAAAGAGACTACAAATCAATTGTCTCTTCAACTCAAAACGCAGAGCTCACCTATACGTTCCAAGAAAAAAAACGCAAAACTCACTTCTGCGTTCCAAGCAACAAAACGCAGGGCTCACCACTGCGTTTTCGGCCTCAAATGCAAAGCCCAACTCCACGTCCTAAGTCCAAGACGCAGAGTTCGTGCCCAGAACGCAAATTTTGCGTTTGACTCGTTCAAACACGAGTTGAATGGTTCCAGAAACCGTTTCCCACGATTTGAGGGGATTACACCAACTAGGAAGCGATTTTAGGGGTTAGTTACACTCCTTAATTCCCTATAAATAGCTGAAAATCAGCTTAAATCAGGATTTTTGGATCTTTTTGGCAGATCTAGAGCTGTATTTTTAGATCGGAAAAGAGGAGAGTTTGGAGCATCATCAAGAGCCGTTCTTGGAGCTTTTTCACCATTGACTATAAACCGATTTCGGTTAGATCAAATCAACTCTTTTACAGAGTTCTAAACTCGTTCTGAGTTCTTTAACTCGTTTAGAGGTCCTAAACTCATTAAGAGTTCCAAACTTGCATTGCAAGTTCTTACTATCAAGAGGAATCAATCAAGTTTCACGACACCAAGAAGAACCCAAGTTTAAACAAAGGGGAGGGTTTCCGTTGATCCCTTTCTTCTTTTGTAAATCAGGATACCGATATAGAACAGTTGTAATTTCTTTTTCTAAATTAGTTAGAGAGGGATTATAGTGAGAGATTGTATTAATTCTTTTCCTAAGTCAGTTAGAAGGGTTAATACGAATTTTATTTTCATTTCTTCTTTAATTTTCCCACGAACAAGTTCTAAGAGGAG
>NC_033797.1:90622970-90635991 GCF_001876935.1 Asparagus officinalis | reverse complement strand
TGGTCGATTCCACATTTTCGAGCGAGAGGGGGGAGGGGGGTTTGTTTGGGGACACTCTCGGCCAAATGAGTGGCCAAACCTGACAACATTGGTCTGGGTTGACAACCCTAACTAATTTGGCCTTAACTTGTATTAGCCGGGGTTGCTAACCCTCCCGCAATTAGAATTGAGTTCTAATTGGTCGGCATTGTCAACCCCGACTAATTAAGATATGGTTTTTTTTAATCAATCCAGTTTAACGATGAATAGACCGGAACGTAAATAAAACTGGAATGAATCGTTATTTGTGAATAAAGTTAGGAATGGGTCTGCTTTGAAAATTTTTGCCCCCTTTTAATGTCCTGATCCTCAAATAAAACCCATTCCCGTCGTGAGTCGGGGCGAGCGAAAAGGCCCCAGAGATGTCGACTTTATCAGCGGCCTTTCTCACTCTCCCTCCCACTGTCACTCACCCAAAAACATCAAGGTTTAGGCCCTCGCCCTCGCTCTCTTCTCGTCCCAAATCCAAGAACAGAACTGGGTCTCTTTGGCTCCGCTGCGACGCTCAGTTAGTCGCCGATGTCGCTCCCGTCGCTTCTGCTGCCTACGGCACACTCTTACTCGGCGGCGGACTCTTCGCCTGTAACAAATTTTCATATGTCTCCCTTATCTTTTATTTAGTTTTTTGTTTGAATTTTATTGGGGGGATTTTGTTTTTGGTTTCTGTAGATGCGAGATCTGGGAGCAAAGGGTCGATTCTTGGAGGTCTTTCCGGTGCCGCCTCCATGGCTGCTGTAAGTGGTTTTTTTTGGGGTTGCATATTCACTCCTCTTAATTTTTTTGCACTATTTCATGTGCTGCCAGTGCTGGTAACCACCTTATTTGGTAGGCGCTTTTAAAAAAATTACTTGCTATCAAACAAAGGAAAAGCTACTCTGTTCATCAGTTCATGCCGCTACAAAGAATGTTAAAGACAGGAAGTTAGGAAGTGTATATTGTTATAACTTGGAAAAATTCGTCAGTCTTTTTAGTTTTCCGTCGTCTCTGTGTTCATACCCGAAACATTCTCTGTCTTCTTATTTGGCTAAATACCAAATTGGTATTTTTATATGAACCATTTTGCCAGTTTAGTATTTTTAGAAACTCCGGCGACGATAAGACATTTAATCTCGTCCTTTTTGTCAATAAGACATTTTTCTTAAAATTCCGGTGAGAAAATTTGCTTTTAACCCCCTTATCTCCTAAATTTATTAAATTTATACTCTCCCTCTCCTCCTCCTCCTCCTCCTCCTCTCCCATTCCCCTCTCCCTCCAGCGCACTATTGTCCTCTTCCTCTTCTCCGTCCCCATCTCCCTCCTCTAGGTCAATCTCGGCCCCCTCGTCCCCTCCCTCTCCTCCTCTTCCTCCTCTCCCATTCCCCTCTCCTCCCTCTCCTACTACTACTACGAAGGGTTCGGGCCGTGGAGAGGAAAGAGGCGAGGCAGACCGATATTATCAGCTGGTAGTAGCGTCATCGCACTCGATTCGTGCGGTGGCAATGTTAAGGTGAAGGAAGATAGTAGCAACAGCAAGGAGAGCACAGTAATGATGATGATGGTACCGTTGCGGGTGACGATGAGTATGACCTCGATCACTTCGAGGAATTAGATGATCGTCGCGGTAATCGCACTGCGCCTTATAAAGAGCATGAGGGCACCTATAATGTTGTTGCGAAAAAAGAGGGGTTAGTGAAGAAAAGATTGGCCAAGAAGCTAGGTAGGAAGCCTTTTAATTGTCGCTCTCTCAAGTCCCTTCTCTGATTAATTCCTTCTCATTTTGTTAGCCATTGTATTGGTACACTGTAGTAAATTGGGGATAATTTGCTTATTTGGCTACCACTTTCCAAATTAATTAGGGTGTGGAAATTTTGTTCTTCAATTTTCACTATGCTGTCATTTTCAGGTCCTAATATATCACTGTATATGCGGATGGTCTTTTATTTATAATTTAATGGATCAACCAATGATACAAATGTTTTGACATTTGATCTCTCGTCCCCATTTGTTATATCAATAAATCAATTACTTCTCTAAATTGCAGGGTTATTAGGCAACACTGGTAATTTTTTCTTGGTAGTTGATCCGTTTCAGAATCTACTACACAGCTTAATAGAATCTTTGCTCTAATTCAAAAATGCACTATATGCCAAACTTATCAAATTTGGATGAGGAGGAGAGGGAGGAGAGGGGAATGGGGGGAGGAGGAGGAGGAGAGGGAGGGGATGAGGAGGGGGGCGAGGTTGACCTAGAGGAGGGAGATGGGGACGGAGGAGAGGAGGAGGAGGACGATGGTGCGCTGGAGGGAGAGGGGAATGTGAGAGGAGGAGGAGGAGGAGGAGGAGGAGAAGAGAGAGGGTATAAATTTAATAAATTTGGGAGATAAGGGGGTTAATAGCAAATTTTCTCCCCGGAATTTTGAGAAAAATGTCTTATTGATAAAAAAGACGAGATTAAATGCCTTATCATCGCTGGAGTTTTTAAAAATACCAAACTGGCAAAATGGTTCGTATAAAAATACCAATTTGGTATTTTAGCCCTTCTTATTTACCTTGGAAATTGTCATAATTCCATTTTCACAACTCTAATCATATGAGCTGGGAGAAAACCCCCCTTGAATTTTGTTAGTCATTTCAAATAATATTCTGGGAATATTTCCTGGATATCATGGAAATATTTCCTGGATATCCTGGAAATATTCCATATTATATATGAAATTAGTGGATATTCCTGGTATATTCTCTCAATTAAAGGAGTGGTTAATGAGACTGGGTTTCAGTGGCAGAGTTGTAGAGTATTAGTATTCAATGTAAACACTAAATCTTTAAACTAGATGCAAATCGCTAGCTTATTGAATGAATGTCTTGGCTAATAAATAGCTTACAAAGATAACAAACTTAGCTACAAGTGAGCTAACAGAAAGACTGAATCAAAACCTTAACTAAACCCTACAGATTAGGGTTGTTATTGAAGGGATAAAAACTACTTCCTGAAAACTAGGTCAAACATCCCTTCATACTCTTTCTTAAGCTAAACTTAGTGAAACAATTTAGCTTAACTGGTTGACATCTCACATCCCCATTAGACTTCGAAGATGAACAAATGCCTCTGTCTTGAGTGGCTTAGTCATAATAATTGCAACCTGGTCTGCACTTCCAGAATGATTCAAAACAACGGTGCCTTCTTTAGTCAGTTCCCTGAGAAAGTGGTATCTTACACGTATGTGCTTGCGTCGTCCATGAGGAACTGGATTTCTTGAAAGCTTGATTGTGGAGGTGTTGTCACACTTGATTGTGGTGCACTCTTCATCTTCATGTCCCAGCTCCTTTAAGATTATTGTCAACCAAATAGCCTAGCATGCACAAGTTGCAACTGCTATGAACTCGGCCTCAATAGTAGATAGAGTCACAATGGACTGTTTTTTCGAACTCCATGAAACAGCTCCCGAACTTAGCATAAACACATAACCACTCGTGCTCTTACTGTCTTCAACATCTCCAGCATAGTCAAGCTCCCGAACTTAGCATAAACACATAACCACTCGTGCTCTTACTGTCTTCAACATCTCCAGCATAGTCACTGTCAGTAAAGGCCAATAACTTGTTAACCACTCGTGCTCTTACTGTCTTCAACATCTCCAGCATAGTCACTGTCAGTAAAGGCCAATAACTTGTTTTCTCCATGCTTGTAGTACACCCCATAGCCCACAGTACCCTTCAGATATCTCAAGGCCCTCTTAGCAACCTGTAAATGCATCTCGGTTGGCTTTGCCATAAACCTGCTTAAAAGACTAGTCACAAACATTAAGTCAGGCCTTGTTGATGTTAGATATATCAAGCTACCAATGAGTTGCTTGAAGTGTGTTTCATCAACTGTCACGTCATGTGTGTCTTTCTCAACCTTTGCTCCTGGAACAATCGGAATGCTCACTATTTTACTATCTGCCATCCCAAACCTTTTCAAAACTTCTAAAGCATACCTCCTTTGATAGATGAAGATACCTTCTGACCCTTGTATCACCTTAATGCTAAGAAAATAACTCATGCTCCCCATATCAGTCATATCAAGTTCTCTCATCATAGACAACTTGAAATCATTTAACAATGAAACACTATCACCAGTGAAAATCAAGTCATCATTCTCTCATCATAGACAACTTGAAATCATTTAACAATGAAACACTATCACCAGTGAAAATCAAGTCATCAACATAAACACTTACAATGACAATGTTCATTTAACAATGAAACACTATCACCAGTGAAAATCAAGTCATCAACATAAACACTTACAATGACAATGCTGTCTCACCATTTCGTTTAGTGAACAAAGTTTGTTCACTTGGACACCTTTGAAACCCTTCTCGGACAAAATAGGCTTCAATCCGTCTGAACCAGGCTCGAGGAGCTTGCTTTAGGCCATACAAAGCCTTGTGTAGTTGATAGACCATATGCTCACTGCCCTTCACTTCATACCCCTTTGGCTGCTCAACAAATACCCTCTCAGTCAGTTTTCCATGAAATAATGTTGATTTCACGTCGAACTTGAAGATCTTCCACTTCATTTGGGCTGCTAAAGCAATGATGGTGCGCACTATATCCAACCTTGCCACTGGTGCAAAAACCTCAGAGTAATCGATCCCTTGCCTCTGTGAGTATCCCTTAGCCACTAACCGAGCTTTGTATTTGATCACTTTCCCTTGTTCATCCCTCTTGGTCTTGTAAATCCACTTCACTCCCACTTTCTTAGCTCCACTAGGTAATTCGTTGAGTATCCAAGTTTTATTGTTCTCAATGGAATTGGTCTCATTGTCCATTGCTTGCCTCCATTTTTCTTCCCTCACTGCATCTTCAAACAACACTGGATCATCTGGTTCATTATCTTGTAGTAGTGAGACTTACATCATGTAAGCAACTTCTTCTTCTCCATCTGTGCTTAAGCCTTCACCACTAACATAATCCCCCATCCATATAGGAGCTCTTCTCTCCCTGCCTTGAGCCTCTACTCTCACTATACTACCCTCTTCATTCCCTTCATTATTTTCTCCACCACTATCAGACTCCATGTCTACTCCATCACCTACATCAAACCCTTCTTCATTGTTTCCTACTTCTCTACCCTCTCCCTCACTTTCATCATCACTATAATCATCATCACCTCATACTAATTCAGCTCTTATTTGTTCTTCATAATTCTTTCCCCAATCCCAACTTCTTTCTTCTTCAAATATAACATCCTTACTTACTACAATTTTCTTAGTCTTAGGATCAAATAATCTATATCTTTTAGACTCTTCACTAACTGCCAACAAAATACAAGGAAAGCTTTTGTCATCTAACTTACATCGTTTAGCTTTTGGAATATGGACGTGAGCAACACAACCCCAAACTCTGAAATGGTTGACTGAAGGTTTCACTCCACTCCATGCTTCTTGTGGAGTCTTTTCTTCACTGCAAGTGTAGGACATCGGTTGAGAAGATAGAATGTCCACAAAACAGCTTTAGTCCAGAAAGATTTTGGTACTTTCTTGGCAGCTAGCATGCAATGAACCATGTTCATCATTGTCCGGTTCTTCCTCTCGGCTATCTCATTTTGGGGAGGAGTGTAGGTAGTGGTAAGTTGGCTCTTGATTTCTTGCTCTTCACAGAAACTCTTGAAGTTGTGTGAAGTGAATTCTCCACCTCGGTCTATCCTCAAGCACTTGATAGCTTCTTCTGCTTTCTTTTCTACCATTTGCTTGAACTTCTTGAAGCAATCCAGAGCCTCTGACTTTTCTACCAACAAGTACGCCCATGCCTTGCGGTTGAAGTCATCGACGAAACACAAAGTGTACCTCTTCCCACTGTTGAATATAGGCTCAATGGGACCGCAAATATCAGCGTGAATAAGCTCTAAGAACTTGCTTGCCCTCCACTCACTGTTTTTTGGAATTGCATTACGATGTTGCTTCTCCACTCACTGTTTTTTGGAATTGCATTACGATGTTGCTTCCCTTTGAAACAATCTGTACAAGTGACTTTCGATGCTTCAAGTTGAGGAAGTCCACGAACCATCTTCTTCATTTGTAGAGTTTTCAACCCTTTGAAACTCAAATGCCCGTACCTCTGGTGCCACAAGTAAGGAGGATCTGAAACACTGGTGTGGAGACATTCCTCGAATGATTATGTTGTAGCAGACACACCTTTATTGAGTAGGATGAACATTCTATTTGCGCTCATTTCAGTGTGAGCAATGAGACCTCGCATTGGATGATATACGTTGCATTTTCCATTCTTTATTAGAATTGCCAATCCCTTCTCTTGCAATTGACCAACACTAAGCAGGTTGTTTCTCAAATCTGGAGCATAATACACATCCCTAATAACAACGCTAGTGCCATTGAACACAAGCCTCACACTTCCCTTTCCACCCACAGTCATTCTTGAATTATTTCCACACTTCACAGAATGCTTAATTCCATCAACTAAATTGGAGAACATACCTTTATCACCACACATGTGGTTGGAACAACCAGAATCAAGGAACCAAGCATCATTCCTCTTTGCATCATTCTCTTCTATGTATGCCATAAGCAACAACTCTTCTTCATCATCCAATTGTGCATAATTAGCCTCCTTGTTCCACTTAGGGCATTCATACTGAAAATGTCCAAGTTTATGACATTGGAAACACTCCACGGTTGCTCTTGTGAATGTCTAGCGCTCTCTTCCACGACCTCTGCCTCTGAATGATGTTTTGCCACCTCTGCCTCCTTCTACTTTAAGAGCTTGATCACCTTCTCTGCTGTTGCTACTTCTTCTGAACTTCTGCTCATAAACCACAAGACTACTTTGGAGTTCATCAATGGAGAGAGATGCAGTATCTTTGGATTCTTTAATAGAAACCACCACGTATGTAAATCTTTTTGTCGGTGTGCGCAGTATCTTCTCAACCACCTTGGAATTAGGCATGTCTTCACCATTGCTACACATTTTGTTTGCAACTGACATCACTCTTGCAAAGTATTCGGTGATAATCTCTCCTTCCTTCATCTCTAGCACCTCGAAATATCTCCTTAAGGAATTTAGAAGTGATTTTTTTACTCGATCATTGCCTCCAAATTTTCTTTTCAAGGAGCCCCTAACAATTTAGGACGTTCTTCTGTCCAAAACTTGTTCAAAGACTATTCGATCAATTGTTCTGAAAAGGTAGTGCTTCACCTTATGGTCTTTGGTTCTGGCATTCTCCAACTGTTCCTGTTGTGCATCAGACAGGACTATTCCCGCACGAGGTTCTTTAAATCCTCTCTCGACCAAGCTCCATAGCCCTTTAGCTCTGAGTAGATTCTCCATCAGCTTGCTCCAATGATCATAGTGAAGACTATCGAATTGAGGAATTTTGGTGGATCCCTTCTCCTCACTCATCTCTGTTTCTCTTGCGTGTATGACTACTGCTCACTCTTGATTATGCCCTTTAAGAGCTCTGATACCAGTTTGTAAAGTATTAGTATTCAATGTAAACACTAACTCTTTAAACTAGATGCAAATTGCTAGTTTATTGAATGAATATCTTGGCTAATAAATAACTTACAAAGATAACAAACTTAGCTACAAATGAGCTAACAGAAAGACTGAATCAGAACCTTAACTAAACCCTACATATTAGAGTTGTTATTGAAGGGATAAAAACTACTTCCTGAAAACTAGGTCAAACATCCCTTCGAGAGCAAGAACACTGTTCATGTAGGGGAGCAACAAGAAATTATAAGAAATCAGCTTAGAAAATTGGATAACCAAATGTAGAGCTTGTTGGAGAAAGAATAATGGGAAGTGTGGTGGTTCTTGATAACTTTGGGAGCGTTTGGCAACCGTGACGTTTTTGCCGTTTCTGTTTTTGTTTTCAACAAAAACAATAAAACGTGTTTGGCAACTAGGACGTTTTTTTGACTTGACCCTTTACAAAATCCAAAAAATAAATATTTTTCTCAAAACATCAAAAATGTGTTTTGAAATTTTGTTTTTTCATCTAAGTCCGCCACCTGCCGGCCTGCTTGTCTCCTGGCGCAGGCCCGCTATCATAGCCGCCCTGCCCGCTCGTCGTCGCGGCGCCGTCAGCTGCCAGATGCGGGCTGACCCATTGCGCCGCCGCCTTCGCCTCCGCTCCCGCCGTCGATGCCGGCCGTACGCCACACCTGGCCGCCGACCAGCTTGCCTCTGGCCGCCGCCGTGCCGGTTCGATCGGACCATCGCCGCCCACACGGCCGCCGACGGTTGTCGTCCGCCCGTCGCCCGTCGGCCGGCCAACCCCGTCGCCTGCCCGTCCGTCGTCCGCCCCACCCGTCGCTGTACGTCCGCACGAGCCACCCGACGCGCGTCCTGCAGTCGCCGCCGCTAGTGTCCGCCCCACCCCCGTCCGCCTCGCGTCGCCGCAAGGCTTGCCCTGACGCGTCGTCGTCCGCCCCTCCGTCCTCGTCGCCGGCGCATCGCCACCCGCCCGTCTTGCTTCTCAGATATGTTGCCGCCCCGTCGTTTTGTAAATAATAACTATAAATGGTGTTTTCAAAAGATGTTTGAAAAAAAAAACACCATAGTATGGTGTTTTTCTAAAAAACACAACAACAAACACCTCGATTACCAAACACACCCTTTGTTATTTACTAGAACAACACTCAGTAAATGAAACAAATAAGGGTCGGAGGGGAGAGAAGTGTAGAAGCTAGTAAGAGAAACTCTTAACTTCGTTTATATTTGTTGGACTTGGCTTGCTGAATGAACTCATATCGTTGGACTTTTATAGATCCCGCATAAGGCTTCTTCAAGCTACTATCTTGTTCAAAGTACACGACATATGTTAAATGAATTCCTTTCGAACAATTGGCCACCATTTTTTGACCAAACCAAAAACAATTTGTTAAAATAAGATAATTTTTTAAAATAAGAATGCATGGAGCTTATGGAGTTTGTTTAGATTATCCAACAAAGCTCTCACTTCATCCAATCTAACTCCAGTTATCATGCTCACAATGATAGGAAGAGTCAACATCAAAGAATCAATGGGCTTTTGATTTTTCTTGCATACATGACAACGGGCTTTTGATGTTTCATACCTTTGGCCTCTGAAGAAACCTCCTCTTCCTCCGCGTCAAGTGTGATCTTGCCTTTGGCTTTTATTTTTGTTTGATTGCTCTCTTTGATGATATTCTCCCCTTCAATGTCTACAACCACAACCTCTTCCATGACCTTGGGCTCCGCCTCGCTGACTTCTTGATTGTTCTTTATCTTCTGTTATGGTGAGTTTAACTCAATGAATTTGATGATATATATCAAAAGCAATACATTCGGCGACAACTAACGACTAGATATTCTTCATAACAAAATAGTGTATCTGAGAAGGAGAATCGAACCATATACTTGACATGATGAGGAGCATGCTAAAGAGCAAACACTTGCCGAAAGAACTTTGGGCGGAAGTGGTTGATTATGCTGTTTATTTTCTTAATTGGGGTCCCATCAAACCTCTTGAAGATGTCATAACATGAGAAGCATGGAGTGGCTAGAAGCCAAATGTTTCATGCTTAAAATTACTTGGAAGCGTTGCATATGCCGAAATTGCACAATAAAGGACAAAGCTCGATGACAAAAAAGAACAAATTTATCTTCATCGGGTATGAACTTATTCTAAAGCTTGCAAGTTATTTGATCCTAACAATCATACTTTGCATGTTAGTCGAGACACCCATTTTGATGAAGAAGGCACTTGGTAATGACATTCAAATGATCAAGGAAGTACACATGATCACTCAAACTTGCAGTCCCCTAGTCCTACAAGCATGCCAATATTGACCGCTTCCTCGACTTCATCGTCCATGTCTTCCGTTTCATCACCTCAAGAAACACTAACAACTTCATAAACTAGAAGCCTAGAGATCTATATGAAGCTACCGAAGAACTTCATCTTGTTTGTCTTCTTACCGAAAGTGAACTAATTCACTTCGAGGAGGCCATCATTGATGAAAGATGGAAAGTCGCCATGGATTAAGAAATGAAATCTATTGAGAAGAACAATACTTGAAAGCTTGTCACATTACCGAAAGGCCATGAACCCATTAGAATCAAATGGGTATATAAAGAAAAGAAGAACGCTAAAGGCAAAGTTGAGAAGTATAAAGCACAATTGGTGGCAAAAGACTTTAAGCAAAATGCTGGCTATGAAGAGCTATTTGCTCCTATCATTCGCATGAAAACTATTAGAATGATTATTTTCTTGGCTTCTCAAAATAAATGGAAACTTTAGCAAAATGGGTGTCAAATCGGCATTCTTAAATGACTTTGTAGATAAAGAAGTATACATACAACAACCAATGAGAAATAAGATAAAAAGACAAGAACATAAAGTGCTAAAATTAAATAAGTAACTTTATTGCTTAAAACAAGCTCCAAGGGCATGGAATGCTTGAGTAGATGCATATTTTAAGGACAATTGTTATGTTCAATGCTTTCATGAACACCAGCCCTTTACACTAAAGTAGAAAATAGATTTTTATCTTATATGTCCATATGTTGATGGCTTAATCTAATAGAGATTTATTTCTTATATATCCATATATTGATGACGCGATCTATTTGGATACAAATGATTGCTGACTTCAAACAAACAATGAATAAAGAAATTGAGATGACAGATATCAGACTTATGGCTTATTTCATCGGCATTGAAGTCAAACAAAATGATGAGGAGATATTTATTTTCCAAAAAGGCTATGTTTTCTCTTGATTCAAGATGGATAATTGCGAAGCAGTTGCTCCTACAGTGGACTGTGGAATCAAGTTGTCCAAGTATGACGAAGGCCAAGTTGTGGACTCTACTCTTTTCAAAAGCCTAGTGGGAAGCCTAAGATACTTAATATGCACAAGACCGGATATTCTATATGGTGTTGGACCTATAAGTCGATATATAGAGGAACCAAAAGCTATTCTCATGAATGCTGCAAAGAGGATACTTTGCTACATATAAGGTATAATACATGATGGCCTACTTTATTGTTTTTCACTTGACGTACAACTTGTAGGTTATTGCAATAGTGGTAGGGGTGGCGATCAAAGTGATAGAAGAAGCACCATTGGCTTTGTATATTATTTAGGAGATACTGCATTCACATGGCTCTTCAAGAAGCAACCCATAGTGACGCTCTCCACGTGTAAACAAAGTACGTGTGTGCTTCATTTTGCACTTGCCACGCTATTTACTATTTAGCTAAAAAGGATGCTCGAAGACATTTTTCCCTAAACAGAAGCTACAAAGCTACATGTGGATAACAAATCGGTGATTGTGTTGGCAAAGAATCCGATCTTCTACTATCAAAGAAGCAAGTACATTGATGTCCGGTTGCATTTCATTAGAGAACATGTCAAACACAGAGAGATTGAAGCGAATCTCTTCTACAAATTTAAGACAATGCTTAGCATGATAAATGGAGTTAAATTTTGATTAATGGAGAGCGTTGTTGGATAATCCAAACAAACCCCATAAATTCCATGTATTTTTATTATAACATATTATCTTTTTGTTTGATCAAAGGATGGTGGCCAATGTTTCTAGAGGAATGCATTTAATATATGTAGTGTGTGTTTTCAAAGATGTGCTTTGAACAAAATAGTACTGTGAAAAGCCTTGTGTAGGGTATATAAAAGCTCAACGATATGAGTTTATTTAGCAAGTCAAGTCCAAGAAATATAAACAAAATTAAGCGTTTCTCCTACTGGCTTCTACACTTCTCTCCTCACCAATGCTTATTTGTTTTCTTTACTGAGTGTTGTTCTACCAAATAACAAAGATAGTGAGAGGAAACTTGAGTGTTTCAAGAACCACTGTACTTCCCATTATTTTTTTCTCCAACAGAGTTACTTTTGCTTTTAAATGGAAAACAAATCTTTTGTGATATGGTGGAATCAGATAACTTCCCTTTGTATACAAGTCACATGTTAAGAGTATTGCCATTTATAAGTGTTTTTTGAAAATAGTAAAATCACGAACTTCCAAAATTTTGCTTGTTTTTAGCCCGTCAAAGAAAACAAGCTTGAATGTAACATGGCGAGACTTGGCTCAATTATGTGAGGATAGAGGGTGGATAACGGAATAGTCCAAACTAAAGCTATGTTTTCTTTTTCAAGGGGAAAAAACAACTATCACTATAGGGCTATTGGAAGATTGCTTAACAAGTATCATTCTCAAGGATAAGAGATTAAGAGACTGCAATGAAGCAGGATATAATTGTAGAGGATGTGAACATGCTCACTTTAACTTGATGTACCAAATAATAGACAAAACATTAATTCAATTCATGTGGAATCATCCGTGCACACATGGGTTTTATGACTGTTATTGAACTCTTTTTTTTAAAGCTGGCTCTTGATTTTTGCTCTCTAGCCAGCTCCGTTTGGCATGTGGGATATCATAGATTGGAGTAGCTTATGACAGTTGTCTTTTGTTAGACAAATGAGACAAGGTTAATCATAGAAATCTTGATTGATAATACAAACTCGTTTGTCTTTTCATTACCCAAACGCACGCTATCCTATGAGATGGGAATTAGTCTATTGACATGTAAAATATGGCAAACCTGGTATATATACTTGAGGATAAGGGAATTTTAATAGAAAAAACATAAGATTAATTACATTCTGGTACCTTGAGGCATGATATTATTATATGGATGACATTGGTGTTTGTGTATCTACACAGGTAACCCTAAGATTACTAATTGTAACTACATTAGTCACTTGTAGTCCAGATGAAAAGCAACTCTCAGGTTTACCCATGTAATTACAATTAATAATTAGGGAGTTACCCATGTAGATACAAAGATTCCGGGGTCACCTGTATAACTACATCATACCTCAGGGTCACGGGTTGTAATTATCATTCTATTTATTTGGAAATAATTTTTTAACCCTTTCTTCGCACCCAGGAGTTTTTCTTTTTCAATTTGTTTGTGCGTGTGCATGGTGGGTGGGTGCGAGTTTTGATG
>NC_033797.1:90611470-90622959 GCF_001876935.1 Asparagus officinalis | reverse complement strand
ATCCCACCCCACCTACCAACCAGTTTATACTTTGACGTTTGAATAAATATGAAGATGTAGATTGTATGAATTATCTGTGGAGTAGGGCTCGAGTCCCTATGGATAATTTGTTTTCTTTCTTTTTGCGCACAGGCCTACTACTTGATGCAATCGCCAGAGACTAAGCAAGCGGGCGATGCCATTGCATTTGGATCTGCTTTCCTCTTTTCTTCTGTCTTCGGTACTTCTTTCTTTGATTTTCTTTTTTAAAAATCATTCTGTCTGGCTATTTCTCACCTCCATCTTTGTTTCAGGCATAAGGTTAGCATCAACACGAAAGTTTATCCCGTCTGGGCTTTTGCTGCTCATTTCTGTTGGTGCCTTGACTGTGTTCTACTCTGCCTATGTGCAAGATAAGATACCACAAGATATTGGTCCCATTTAGTTTAATTACCTTAGATGCACATCTCTTAGATTTTCACTTTTTTGGTAAGTGTGAAATTTTCACACTTGTAGTTTTTATTTAAGAACTATCTAAATTTTATCAAATTTTGCAGTTGCAGTGCGCTTTGATCTATCTATATGTTTATATATGTAAAAAGCCTCATTGTGTTGGTTAGAGTGTAAACATACAATTCTTAATCCTTAGCACATCTTCGAAAGATGATAATGTAGCAGTTCAGGTTCAATTTCCATGGTACCTGCATTTTAAACAGAAACAAAAAATTTATGCTCCTCAATCTCACCGTAACTTCAAAATCTTAATATAGTGGAAGAGACTTCATGAACACTAAATGCACCGAACAATTGAATTGCATGGTTCAAACCCGATATTGTAACAATTCTACAAGGAATATTGACACCAAAAATGACAATCCGTAAGCATATTATACAATCAACACCAATGCAATCTGAACCAGGAGAAGCAAGCACAGTATCATCATTCCATCTGGACTCACAAACCTTGATCCTGAGCTTGAACCTTTGTTCTTTGACCTGGAAACCTCTGCAAAGAACAAATAAACCAAATTCTTTATAATATCCTCACGGAAATACGCTAAAATTTGTTCATATATACGAGAAGCTTACTAGAGCACATAGAAGCAGACACGTGCTCCCCGCACCTCACTGGCAGAAACATTGCTTCTGTCATGTTAACCTTAGCCTGCTTTGTTGCTGAACTTCCACCCAGCATGCTGCAGAGGCATCCAGGGTCGGACTTTATCAGCGACTTCAGAGGATCACAGCAGTCTCTCGATGGAGTTTTCTTGGATTTGATGTACTGCAGGCATGGCACAAGCTCATTCAGACAAGCGGAGTCCTGAGCTCTTGACATTGTTGCTAATGTGAATAAAGCTAGCAGACAAGCCAATGTAGAAATTTTCATCTTCTTCTTCATTGTTGTCTTTCTTTCTTATTGTGATGTTTTAATTTTTATTGTGAACTTATAATGGTGATATGGTAAGGTTTTCTTATTATGGTATAGTATTTGAATTGGTGGAGGTTAGGGTTGATAGCCTCAAATTGTGAATGGTTCTGTCTGTGACTCAGGGTTTGGTTGGGTATTTGGACTGCTACCCACCAACTAAGGCCTAATTTTCTGTATTATATATATGATACGAAGAAACATGACTTTTAATTAATAAATTTGAGAGCTTGATATTTACGACAGTCTCAGTTGCTTAAGAGCAGTACAATCGAGAGGTGTTCAGTGTAGTGTGGTTGGAAGTAGTTTTAAGTAGTTCTTAGTTGGAAGCCAACTGATCCTACGAGTCAAACCAAGAAGCGTAAGGGAGAGTGTCCAAGAGGCAAATAACTAGTTAAGCAGCAGCTAAATGTCTTGACGAAGAAAAATAAAAGTACAGCTTTAGACGACTTCAACAAAGATAAATAAGAAGAAACAAATATATTTTAAATTTAATAAAAACGATAAGAAATAGGTCCGTATAAAGGAGTTCACGTACTATTATAACCGACCAGTGAATGGTTCTCCATCATTAGTAGAGTGGACAAAATGGTAGAGAATAGATGCAGATAGTTCCGATAGGATGCGGTAATTCCCTAGAAAGTAATTAAAAGTAGCAACATTAAATTACAGAAATTTTCTCTATTCAGTATGCTGCTCATTGCAAGAAGATAATAGAGAGGAGTTAAAACATTGCAAATTGCAAGTGTGTCATAAACTGGTCCGTAGTATTTGTCCTGTGAGCAGTTGAGAGCAACTCGCATGTGCGGGGTAGCGGTTAGTTGTCCGTGTCTTTTTGAAATGCTCTGTGAATGCGACCATCGATCAATTGTTTGATTCACCGCCTCCAAGATCAGGAGCATATGAGCTTAGCTGTTGAATGGGCTGTTCGTCCGTTGCTTTGGGGGTTTAAGCCCATTATTTAAATTTTAAAAAATAAGGTGCTAACTCGTCTGTTGAATGGAAAAAAGCTCACATGCATTCAAGGACAATAGAAGGAAGAAAATTTCTTCCTCTTTAACTCTATCCCTTGGTAGCCCTAATCACAAACTTTACAGAACGAGTCAATTTGACTAGGGTGAGTTCATTAAATCCCCATGAACTTTTATCATTTTGAAGTAAACCTTCAATAACTTTCAAAATCGCATTAAACCCCTCAAGAACTTTAAAAAATATCATACAAAACCCTAAATAACTTTCAAAATCACTCAAAACCCCTAATAACATTTGCAAAAAAACACCCAAAGTAAACATTGTTACATCTGACGTGGCATGTGCAGCCCACATGACTAAAAGACCAAAATACCCTTTAATTATGAACAAAAATCGTTTATGACCTTTCTATATTTTCAACCCTAAAAACAGAATTCTCTCTTTTCTATCATTGTTTTCCTCTTGCTCGCGCTAGGTTGAGGTCCCGACTCCTATTTTTTTATTTTGTATTGTTGATTTATAAGGTTTGTATGCAAAATGCTGAAAATTACTAGGAGTTTTTAACAATCCCAAAAGTTATTGGGGGTTTAGTGCGATTTTGAAAGTTAATGGGGGATTTAATGTGATTTTTAAGAATTCATGTGGGTTTTAATCTGATTTTGAAAGTTATTCGGGGTTTACTGCAAAAAACTGAAAATTCTTGGGATTTAGTGTAGGTTACCTATTTGACTACTGTTTCAACACCAAACCTCTTAATCTAATGCACTTGTCGCAAATCATTGTCCTAATCCTGTCCCTTAATCAAACAAAGCAACCAGAAAATAATAGTAATACCAATGACAACAATTAATCAATCTAAACCAGTGCAGGTGCAGTGCACACAAATCGTTCCTCGACTTCAATCATTAATCTAATAATTCGCTAATCACTTTCCACCCGACGTTTAGCATAGTTTGCTCACGCCATCGCTAATAAGAAGGCCTTGCTTCATAGCGAAGGAGAAGACAACCTTTAGATTCCTTTAAGATAAATATCTAAACTGTGAAAATGTTAATTCTAATTCCTCCAGAGCCCAATCTACAAAGTATTTGTCTCGTCACGAATAAAACGGTCACGTGCATATAAGGAAGTAATCCCGTAAATAGAGTACGCGCCTTTGCTTCAGTTCAGTCGTAAGGACAAAGTATACATTAGTCTTGCTTCAATTCATTAATCAAAACTACTAATAAAACAAAAAATCTGATTGCATATTTTTACCACTTAGCTAATTCTAAGAACTCTAAAATTTATTAAATTATTTTTATTTTCAACATCTTATCTTAATCCAGTATTCTCCACATCTTGGGAATCTCTATTTTTTGTCTTTCATCAATTCCCTATAAATTATTGATTTTATTCTCTCTTATAAAAAAGTCTTATTTTGTCTTCTCTCTTTCCCAAAAATTTTGATATACATACAAGAATAATAATTTAAATCCCGTGCATCATACTTGAAACAAGTATTTTTTTTATACACCATTAGTTCAGTAGGTAAAGACTGCTTTATAATTTCACGTCCCTCAACTATCACCCAATGCAAAATATAGATTCTTGTCCATAAAATTCATTAATGATGTCATATATACTTGAATTAGAATACTACAAAGTAAGAAGTGATTTGGAGATAAATGAATTGATCTAAGAATTGTTTCTAATTTTATACACCATTAATTCAGTGGGTAAAGACTACTTTATAATTTCACCACGCTCACCTACCACCCAATACCAAATGTTGATATTAAGTGATCACACAGTCAATATGTATCAGTGTTTGGATGAGTTTGTTGATGATCAATGAGCGGGCCGCTTTCTCCCCTAACTTTATATCTGATTCTTGAGCTGGGTATCTGAAAAATCTGCACGTGTATAAATTCGTGAGAGGGCGGGGTTTGATTACCCCGTTATACCTCCGACGACTAAGTTAGATGATTAACTTGAATGGGGTCAATAAGAACTGTAAGAGTTCTTGTGTGTGTGCAGTATGATTTGTAAAATCTGAGAATTTGGATTAGAATCCAGAATTAAGGATCCAACCCAAGTTGAAATAGGACCTGTATTTATAGTTGTAAGGGCAAGTTGGTCACTTTGGCCGAGCACTGAGAGGCGGTGGTGAAGTATGGGCTGGTGGCTGCGTCAGCACTTGCTTTACATGTGTCAGCTCGTGATTGGGAGAAAGATCACTTCAGCATTAAATACAAAGTGAGTGGCAGTATGGCGCAGTGTCTCACTTGGTCCGATGAGTCATGAAGACTATCAGTGCTAGAGTCATGATGGCACCTACCAAGTATTAAATGGGATGTTGACATGTTACCAGAGAGAGAAGCTCAAGGTGAAAATGGTCCTTTAGCTTCACCGAGAAGTAACGCCCCTCGAGTCATCCTCGTGAGGCGTTGAACAAGTGGTCATGTGGACTCGTAGTGAGTCGTCTTTTTGACAATAGGGGGCGACAAGTACCGCCTCTCGAGTCAACATAAAGGGATATCGATTCGACGAGTCGGCTAAGTCAAAATTCCTGTTGGGCCTGGGCCGCCAAGTTGCTTTGGGCACTGTATGTGGAAATATGCATGTCCACTGATTGGTAGTGAATTGCATTTTGGCAAAAAATGGGAACGTCATAACAGTTGGCCCCTTTCGCTTGGAGTCGGCTTTAGCCGGGTCCGAGTAAAATACAATAAAAATTTTATTTTGGACGGACGTGCGGGCTTTGAATGAGAACTGAAAAGTCACTTCAGAGGCGACGTGGCTGACATCACCATACATCCTTTTTACTGTTACAGCTCTGTTTTTAGCATATCACAGGCTATTCAAGGTAAGTGGGTTGCGCCTTCATCTATGTGGGAGCTTCGAATTTTGAAAGTGAATTCTGACCATTGGACACAGCTGGATCCAATGGTTTGAATTCTGATAGCTGTAAAATCAGCTGTCTATATATTGGAATAGGGCCATAAGAGTGACGGCTATTGTCTTTTAAAATCCCCTCTAGAGAATTCAAGTTCTTCTTCGTTCATCTCATCCGACGAAAATTTCTACAGTCTCTGATGGCTTCTGATCTAGTTGATCATCGAGCTCTCCTGGTAGAGATTCACTCTAAATTGACTCTGCCATAGAAGAGGACAATCCCTAGGAGGTTAAATGTCCCTAAGGCGTACGATGAGGTTAAATGTCCCTAAGGCGTACGATCTATTGGTTCCGACGAGGTCGGAGGCTATATATGACCATGGACCGGAGCGAAGTCTGGTCTATGTGAGGCATCTGGAGTGTGGCCTAAGACTACCCGTGCACCCCTTCCTCAGACAAGTATTTACGGTGTTAGGAGTTTCACCAGCACAGATGAAGTCGAATGCCATTGCTATCTTTGTGGGGTTCGTGGTGATCTGCCACTGGCTGGGGATAAAACCCTCCTTGTATGTGTAGGCTGTCTAAATATCACTGCAGATAGCTGATCCCCATCAAACACCGATGATGGAAGTTACAATTTGACGGCTTCCAAAAGGCTATAATTTAAAGACTTTCATCAATGAAGGTTACAATCTGATAATCTTCACAACAACAGCCTTCACAATCAACATCAGGAGTTACAATCTGAAGACTCTCACATATCAAAGAATTAAAACAAAGATTACAAAATGACGATCTTTGCAACGCTTTGACAGAAAGAGACTACAAATAGACGGTCTCTTCAAATCAAAGATGCGGAAGTCCTCCCCGCGTACCAGCATCAAGACGCACCGTGTTCACAGCCGCTGACGCTGTTCAAACGCAACTCACATTCAGCTCTAAATGCTGTAAACGCAGCTCAGATCCAGCTACCAACGCAGCTCATATTCGACCGCAAACGCAGCCTTCGAAAGCTGCCAACGGAGCTTCCAAATCGCTACAAACGCAGCTTCCAATTGCTGCAAATGAGCTTCCAGACGCTACGTCCGAGCTTCCAGACGCTGCGTTCAAGCTTCCAGACACTGCGTTTGAACACAGAATTCAAGCCAGAATGCGGATTTTGCATTTGACTCGTTCAAACACGAGCTGAACGGTTTTAAAACCGTTTCCCACAATCTGAGGGGATCACAACTCCACTCAGGAGTGATTTAGAGGTGGTTACATCCCATAAGCCCCACTTAGGAGCGAATTAAGGAGGCGGTTACACCCCTTAATCCCCTATAAATAACTAAAAAATCAACTTAGTTCGGATCCTTCTCCTTGGCAGAAAAGAAGAGATCCTTGGCTAGCTTTTGATGGGGAATATCTTTGGATCTTTGAGAATTTTAGAGATCTAGAGATCGGCTTCTTCGGATCATCTTCTCGGTAACAAATTCTTGGGGTTATCTTCGTGCTTGGCTTATCTAACCAATTACAGTTAAGATCAATCAACTCTTTTACAAGAGTTTAAACTCGCTTTGAGTTATCAACTCGTTCAGAGTTTTAAACTTGCTACGCAAGTCCTCCACAACGTCAAATCGTGAGGAGAAGATACCGTTCCAGTGAAATAAGATGTTCGGATCGTCAACGAGAAGCAAACTCAACGCGAACATTCGAGGGAGGCATCTCATCGCTACCGTGAAGAACCCAGACTTAAATAAATGGGAGAATTCAGATCCATTCTCCTCTCTTTTGTAATCGGAAATCCAAATTGTAATTAAGATCGAGAGAATATAAATCAAATTTCTTTTATTTTATTTACTACAAATTTTCCACCAAACAAAAGATAGTGACTCCGCTGGGGACGAGCTTCTCTGACGAAGAAGTGGTGGCGCAATCCGACGTTCATCTCATTGGAACAATCATCGAAACTCTTATTGTTGAGTTTGGTTAAGCCAAGTATGAGTAAGTTCTTTCCTTTGGATCCCTTAGCCCCAAGGCTATGCACAAGATCTACAAAGTCTCCAAAGAGACTAAAGCCCCAACTACTCTAATTACAGCCGAATCACCCAAGGAAGATCTCTCCTTTGGGTTAGATTGCTAGGACAGCCCCTCCTCTGATGGAGTGGGCTCAGCTTCAGCCAAACCCACGCCAAGACGACGGGTATCGAGTCGCAAGAGGCTTATTGAGGCGACGAATTTGATCAACACAGATGGTGACGTTGGTACAAAGACCTTGAAGCAGGCTAAGAAGAACACCGCTCGACGAAGGAGGAGGTCCCTATGACGAGCACATCTCTGTGAATGTCGATCTTCAAGTCAACACGAGCTTCATGTTTGTGAGCCTAAACGCGACCCTGTGCTCTGCGTTTCTGCTTCAGAATGCAAGCCTCGCGTCTATGAGCCCAAACAAAGGCTCTGTGTGAATAAGACTGAACGCAGCCCTCAGTGGTGCATTGTACAGTCAAAACACAGCCTTTAGGAGTGCATTCCATTAACTGAACGCAACTCTCAGGAATGCGTTTCAGAACCAAAATGCAGATCTCAGGACCGTGTTTCACCAGCAAAACCTAAACCTCAGGCATGCATTAGGGTAACGAAATCTTCCAAAACTATCAAGTTAATAGTTACCTCTGATAGTCTATCAATTAGTCAATCCTCTTTAGTAGGATAAAGGGTCCACCAAAACTATCATGTTAACAGTTATCTCTGATGGTCCATTTCCTCTAAATTCTCCCACCAATCCTCTTCAAGTAGGATGGTGGGTCTACCAAAACTATCACGTTAACAGTTACCTCTGATAGTCCATTTCCTCCAAATTCCCCCACCAATCCTCTTCAAGTAGGATGACGGGTCTAAAAAAACTATCACGTTAACAGTTACCTCTGATAGTCTATTTCCTCCAAATTTAATCCATCAATCCTCTTCAATAGGATGGCGGGTCCATCAAAACTATCACGTTAACAGTTACCTCTGATAGTCTATTTCCTCGAAATTCAATCCACTAATCCTCTTCAATAGAATGGCGGGTCCACCAAAACTATCACGTTAACAGTTACCTCTGATAGTCCATTTCCTCCAAATTTCCCCACCAATCTTCTTCAGTAAAATGGCGGGTCTATCAAAACTATCATGTTAACAGTTACATCTGATAGTCAAACTCGTCAAATAGTGGCCTACTAGGTGATGGGCCTCTATTCTGACTTGATGGATAGTAGCCTACAAGGAAATATGTCATGTCTACCCCTCTTTTTCTTTCCCTGCTAAGTCTTAATCAAGACTGGGGGTTGGTTACTTGGAATCTAATGGATTAAGAGTAACAAATCTTTCACATCGTCGAGTTAACATTATACTTCTAACGATCATCACCCCCATGGAGTATGAATTCAGTTTGCATCACTCCTAATTTATCATGTTAACAATACACCTCTGACAATTAACTTATCAATCCTCGTCAATAGGATGATAGGTCCTCAAAATTGCTCAAATCGTAATCTTTCCCAGCAAGACGCTAAGTCTTCAAAATCTTGTTCAAATAATAAGAACAAATTACTGTCACGTTAATATCACACTTCTGACAAATCAACTTATCAATTCTCTTCAATAGGATGATAAGTCTACAAAGTTGCTCCGATCATAATAAATTCCTGTCATGTTAATATCAAACCTCTGACAAATCAACTTATCAATCCTCTTCAATAGGATGATAAGTTTATAAAGTTGCTCCGATCGCAACAAATTCCTGTCACGTTAATATCAAACATCTGACAAATCAACTTATCAATCCTCTTCAATAGGATGATAAGTCCACAAAGTTACTCCGATCGCAACACAAATCCTGTCACGTTAATATTAAGCCTCTGACAAATCAACTTATCAATCCTCTTCAATAGGATGATAAGTCCACAAAGTTGCTCCGATCGTAAAACTTATCAATCCTCTTCAATAGGATGATAAGTCCACAAAGTTGCTCCGATCGTAACAAATTCCTGTCATGTTAATACCAAACCTCTAACATTTAACTTATCGACTCTCATCAATAGAGCGATAGGTCCTTAATGTTGCTCCGATCGTAACAAATTCTTATCATGTTAATCCCACACCTCTGACAAAATCCACTTATCGACTCTCCCTAATAGAGTGATAGGTCATCAAAATTGCCCCGATCACAATATTCTTTTTGTCACGTTAATATCACACCTCTGACAAAATCAACTTATCGACTCTCTTTAATAAAGTGATAGGTCCACAAACCCGTCAAGTTAACATCACACCTCTGACGACACAATCCACTTATCGACTCTCGTCAATAGAACGATAGGTCCTCAAGGTTGCTCTGATCGCAACAAATTCTTGTCATGTTAATCCCACACCTCTGACAGAATCCACTTATCGGCTCTCCCTAATAGAGCGATAGGTCCTCAAAATTACCCCGATCATAATATTCTTCTTGTCACGTTAATATCACACCTCTGACAAAATCAACTTATCGACTCTCTTTAATAGAGCGATAGGTCCACAAACCCGTCAAGTTAACATCACACATCTGACGACACAATCCACTTATCGACTCTCCTTAATAGAGCGATAGGTCCCAAACCAGTCAAGTTAACATCACACCTTTGACAACCAAACCAACTTATCGACCATCTTCAATAGAGCGATAGGCTCATAAAATACTGTTAGGTTAACATCACACCTTTAACAGTCAACCCCCCAATGAACTTGTTAATCTTTTTTTCAACAAGAATAACAAGTTTTATTATAAAATCCCCAGTGGATTAAAGATTTTCTGAAATTATCCTAGTGATAATAAAGAAAATTTTTGAATTTCACTCTAAGTGAAAATTCATGCTAAGTTAATACTACACATCTAGCGCTTCCAATTTTCTTTCAGTGTTTCAAGTAACACAGGAAGAAACAGTGACAAAGTCTATGTATTCAAAATCATAGCATCAAGTCTAAGAGAGTTTATTCTCTTAGCACAAAATTACATGTGAAACAAACTTAGACAATTCACATGCTAGCCCGATTCAAACAATAGTCGGTAAAGGCTTATCAAATCCGTTGATGGCTGAGGGTTTGCAAAAAATCCTATGAATGTTTGTGGGTCCATTAGCTGACTGGATGTGAGCCGTGACGTGATATTTGAGAGCTTCTGTTCGTGATTAGCTTGTACCATCGCAACATTTTCTCTTTGAAGCTCAGGTCCTACATGGAAAATCCCTTCAACCAAGATGCCTTCGAAGCGGGTGCAAAGGACAACTACTTATAATAAGGAATCAATAGCTCCAAGATCAGAGTTGAGATCCAAAGTATTTTAAAAATTCATCCCAGTCAACCGCAAACTTTCGAAAACTTTGGAGGGGTTTTTGTAGGTTGTCTAAAATTTACTGCAGATAGCTGATCCCCATCAAACACCGATAATGGAAGTTATAATTTGAAGGCTTCCAGAAGGCTATAATTTAAAGACTTTCATCGATGAAGGTTATAATCTGGCGATCTTCACAACAACTGATGAATGTCCTAATTAATAGCCTTCACAATCAACATCGGGAGTTATAATCTGACGACTCTCACATATCAAAGAGCTAAAGCAAAGATTATAAAATGACGATCTTTGCAACGCTTTGACAGAAAGAGACTACAAATCGACAGTCTCTTCAAATCAAAACGCAAAAGTCCTCCCCACATACCAGCATCGAGACGCACCGTATTCACAACCACTAACGCAGTGCAAACGCAACTCACATTCAGCTCCAAATGCTATAAACGCAGCTCAGATCCAGCTGCCAACGTAGCTCATATTCGATCGCAAACGCAGCCTCCGAAAGCTGCCAACACAGCTTCCAAATCGCTGTAAACGCAGCTTCTAATTGCTACAAATGAGCTTCCAGAGGGTGCGTCCGAGCTTCCAGACGCTACACTCAAGCTTCCAGACATTGCGTTTGAATGCAAAATTCACGCCAGAACACGAATTTTGCGTTTGACTCGTTCAAACACGAGCTGAACAGTTTCAAAATCATTTTCCATGATCTGAGGGGATCATAACTCCACTTAGGAGTGATTTAAGGGGTAATTACATCCTATAAGCCCCACTTAGGAGTGAATTAAGGAGGCGGTAACACCCCTTAACCCTCTATAAATAACTAAGAAATCAGCTTAGTTCGGATCCTTCTCCTTGGCAAAAAAAAAAAAAAAAAAAAAAAAATTTTTT
>NC_033797.1:90607384-90611460 GCF_001876935.1 Asparagus officinalis | reverse complement strand
TTGAAAAAAAAAAAAAAAAAAAAAAACAGATCTTTTGCTGGCTTTTGAAAGGTAATATCTTTGGATCTTTGAGAATTTTGGAGATCTAGAGATCGGCTTCTTCAGATCATCTTCTTGGCAACAGATTCTTGGGGCTATTTTCGTGCTTAGCTTGTTTAACCAATTACGGTTAAGATCAATCAACTCTTTTACAAGAGTTTAAACTCGCTCTGAGTTATCAACTCGTTCAGAGTTTCAAACTTGCCACGCAAATCCTCCACAACGTCAAATCGTGAGGAGAAAATACCGTTCTAGTAAAACAAGACGTTCGGATCGTCAACGAGAACTAAACTCGATGCGAGAATTCGAGGGAGGCATCTCATCGCTAACATGAAGAATCCAAACTTAAACAAAGGGGATAATTCAGATCCATTCTCCTCTCTTTTGTAATCAGAAATCCAAATTATAATTGAGATCGAGAGAATACAAATCAAATTTCTTTCATTTTATTTACTACAAATTTTTCACCAAACAGTATGTCTTGGGTCGGTTGGTGGTCATGAAAGTGAACTAGAATGAGCCTCACTTCCACTTTCAAATGGTGAGGAGGTTCAGGCTTGTCACCGGCCTTCCTGATTCCCACAAGGATTAGAAGGAAAATTTTGTCTTGGTCACGGGGGATGACCTAGAGTTAGGCTGCTCCGACTGGCCCGAGATAAGGAGGGATACTCTTATGGGGGGCGTGTCGTCTGCCGCCGAGAGGAGTGAGCTCGACCAAATCAAGGTTTATGCTAGCTCTCGTTGAGTCAAAGATCTTCTCGACAGGTTGGTCCTAGGGGTCGCTGGTGTGTCGATCGTGCCTGCTATCGACCAGGATTATGAGAGAGCCTCAACCCTCATCATAGGGACAACAAAAGTTATGCTGGAGCCTACTGTTCCTTTTGCTGCTCCTCAGGAGGAGTTGTCGGCTAGGCTTGCAAAATGTCCTCATCGAGACATTCCTCCGATGGATGCCGAGGCGGCAGAGGAGGAGCTAGCTCCCACCCTTGTCCATAGAAGAAGGCGGAGGGACATGGAACATGTACCTCAAGGGGAAGATGAGGAACAAGAGTACAGGTGGAGGCCAAAATGGCCGAGGCTGGCATCGTCCATTTGGACGAGTCATCTTCGGGAAGACTAGCCGAGGCTTCCCAAGGAGAGGGAGCTGAGACCAGAGCTACTGGAGAGGGAGAGTCTTCTGGCCAACACTACGAGTTAACTCGTCGGGGGAAGGAGCTGGTCGAGGAGGAGATGGTGCTTCTTACTAGGTTGGAATATCCCTTTCCTCATAGGGTTGTCGATGTCGGTGAGGAAGAATAGGAGGAGATGAGGAAGTACCTTATTAGACTCACCGGGGTCGATGCTCGACATGGACAGGAGCCCAAACCAGAGTACCTCTTTGAGCTTGAACATTGTATCGACATCTAGGGGACCATCCTCAGGTCTCACTGGATTCAGTTGAAGGCGGTTGAGCGGTTTTGGCTTCCTCAAGATGAGGAGTATCTGCAAGGGGTTCCTAACATTGGTCTCCAGCATTACCTCCGCAACTACTTTATTCGAGGAGCTCTGGTGGAGAATGAGTTATACAATCGGATGGAGTGGGTCTGGACCGTATATCTCAAGCTCTATAGGGAGGTTACTTCCTTGAGGGCTAGCTAAGGGGCCGACTCAGAGCGGGCTGCAGAGACATCGGCCCCAAGTGCTCCCGAGGTTGACAGGCTTAGACGGGAGTTACAAGAGAACCAAAGGAAGGCCCGGAGGATGGAGGAGGCTCTTCGGGAGAGGGACCACACCATGACGCTGGCCGAGATGGAGAAGGAGGTGGCGGCATGTGCAAAGCGTCAACTGGCCAAGAAGAGGTCACTCACCTTAAGTCTGAATCTTATCGCTAGGAGATCATCGAGGGAAATCGCCAAAGCTTGACTGGAAAAACTAAAGTGGCGATACCCTACAAAGCTGGGTATGACTACCTGTCAGCGCAGCTCCTGGTCGAGATGAGGAATCCACCCGATCACTTTCACTATCCTCCTCTTGTTGCCAACTGCTTAGACGAGTTGAAGGAGGTGGAAGCGCATGGAGGGGGATTTGATCTCAATGAGGAAGGGGAGTCGGACGAAGGAGGAGGCTACTCGACTCCTCTGCTGACTACTCCTAGTATCTCCCTGCCTTTAACTCCTGGTACGGGGATGGACTTCTCTTAGGCCTCTTAGAAATCTCTCGTCCTTTTGTTTTTATTGTATATATTGTATACATTGTAACTTGTAATATACTTCATCAAATGAATGAAAAAGTACTTTTGAACTTGAAATTACTTTTTGCTGTGTCGCATAATCCTAATGTGTTTCTAAATGACTTAGCTGCATCATAGACTTGAAAACTTTAACTGGTAACTCGAGAGAACTCATCTTTTGTTGCGAAGACACGTCTTGAACTCGAGTAGTCCTCTGATGTTTTAGTTTTTCATCTAAGTATAGAACCAATTTGGCCGACTGCTTCAGCTATTCCGTGTATGAGCTTCTTGAGGTGAGTGCCTGAGAAATTCTCTTGAAGTCAGCGGTCGGCTGTCGAGGGTCGACTAGGGCATGGTCAACTGCTCACCGAATAAATATCGTTTAGTGAGTTTACAAAAGCCTTTATTGGGCAGGTGAAATGTCACTATTCGAAATGACGTGATGCGTTGTCAGTTGTCAAAGAGTAATGATAGCGCTTTGATTTCTGAGCGAAGTGGCACAGAGTAAAGGGGAGTGACATTTAGAATTTCGTGAAAGATGTTTGAGATTTTTAGACAAATCTCACCCGTTTACTTTGAAATGAGGCAACCGTCTGAATAACTTCACGTGTGCCTCTTGAATTCTATAAATAGCCCAATGGGCTCTTTACAGGATTTTGGCCCAAATCTTTAGCGCTCTCTTCTCTTTAAACTTTCTCAAGTCCTTTGCAATCAAGCGATCTTTAATAGCATCTCATATCGCCGCTGCTGGCCATAACAAGGAGAGAATCACTCTTCTCTGGCCGATCTGTTCTAAAGTTTACATAGGGGAGCTCGAAAAATATTACGGCCCTACGACATCCCAAAGGCTTTCACACTGGTGGCGCCGAACAACAATGAACCGGTTTACCGCCATGGCAATAACAAGGCACCGCTGTACTTAGCCCACCTTGATTACAGGCTCCGACTGCTACTCAACTCCTTCATAAGGGACGCGTGCGGCTCTATGGGGGTTTACTCCTCTCAATTCACCCCAAATTCTATTAGGGTGTTGGTGGGTTTCGTCATCATATGCTATCGAGTCAGCATTATGATGGGTTTGCGTCTGTTTGGGCATCTAGTCAGCGTCAAGTCGACGAAGAGGGACCCTTACTATTTCTTCCACAATAGTGGAAATTTCAAGTTTGTGATGGATACTCCTAAGTCCAATAGGGATTGGAAGGAGAACTTTGTATGGGTGTTCGGTGCCGACGGCATGCTCACTTGCCATGACTGGCCCAAAATAAACAAGGACACATTGAGGCCATGCGTCCTCAGACCCGATGAAAGGCGACAGTTGAAGAAGATTTGCTCCTACACCGGGTCTCGGGAGCGGACCAACCTCTTCGACATAGCGTCACTCCGGGTGGCATATGTTTTACAGTCTCGCCCACTAAAGCTGACAAATTTAGGGCAGGTCTGCTGGCCCTCCCCCTTGAAGAAAGCCAAAAGATGGAGGCAAGGGGCGAGGAGTCAGGCTCTGCCGCTAGGCCCCAAAAAAGTTAAGGGGAAATCTTACCCCTGAGGAGACGGCCAGGCTAAAGTCGCAGGTGGCCAAAATTGTTGCCCAACTGGCAGGGCAGAGAGTAGAAGCTAGCCGTCAAGAAGGATCAAGGACCAAGCAGGCCGACAAGGCAGCCCCTAGTTAGCTCGGTTGAAGAGCAACAGTAACCGTTGACCAAGGAGCAGCTACAGCCTGAAGTTATCATCATCGATGACCCCTCCCAGCCTTTGCTTGAGGAGACGACCCCAGTAGTTAAAGTTGTCAAAGCTGGGGCCTCTGTTGTAGAGGCTATCGAGCTAACCTCTA
>NC_033797.1:90483138-90607374 GCF_001876935.1 Asparagus officinalis | reverse complement strand
CGATCAAATTGACTAGGGTGATGAGGAACAAGCAGCGCCCCTCTCAGAATCTAAGACGAGCGAGGTTGCTGGGGAGCAAGAAGACTTATGTCCCTTCCCTCACTGGATCTCTGACGCTGACCCCCAATCTTGGGAGGAGGTGAAGGCGATGCTGGTGGGAGTACCGTTGGGCCCCTTTTCTCCTTAGAGGGAACTCTTGGAGGGCGACAGGTTCATCTCGCAGGCATCTCTTGATAGGGAGACTTTAATTTTAGGGTCCTTAACGGCCCCAGTCATAGTTATGCAGTAGTTCATCCTTCTAGAGGGTACGGGGTTCTTGAAGAGGATGCCAAGCTTTGGCTTGCATTTGGCCCTCAAGGTCCACTTGGTTCGGGAGGCTCTGCTGGAGCAAGAGCAGTACAAGCGGCTCCGACACATGCATGATTCTTTGTAGCGGTGGGTGGAGCTAGTGAAGGAGAAGTTAACTAAGGAAGAGGCAAAAAAAAGATTGACACCTTGGAGACCGAACTGAATAGCACCGAGCCCCGTTGGTGGCGAGAGGTAGATTCCAGGGAAAAGGTCCTTAAAGGGATCCGATTCCACAGTGCCAAGCAAGCGACTTTGATGTCTAAGCTCCAGGGTGAAGTGGCCTAGCTGAAGGGGGAGGTCAGCCATCATCAATAAGGAATTTCAGAGTGAGATGGCCGACTGATAGCTCTTGCCGGGGAGGTCGAATCCGAGAGGCCTCTTAAGGTTGTAGCCGAGGAGGATGCTCGGTCGAGTCGTCTCTCGGTTGAGCAGCTGAGGTGAGACCTCAAGGAACAGTGGTTGGCTCACCAGGCCTCTACGACAATCGTCAAGGACCTGAAGGCTCGACTTTCTCACTTTGACTTGGAGCAGTATAGGATGAAGGTAGTCGATGACTGGTGCCATGGCCCCTTAGGTAAAACTAAGGTGGCCTTGGCTTGTAAGACCGGTTTTGACTATCTAGCCTCACTTCTCCCCTAACTTTCTTCCCTCGCCTGACCGCCTCTATCCTTCCCAAATCTTCTGCTGCCTTGACCTCGTTAGGGAGGTCGAGGTAAGCGAAGGGGGTTGGATTTGGCATTAGGCAATAGTGATGATGAGTCAGGGGATGAGCATGAGGAAGATCTTCCCACTTCCTCTCCTGGTACTATCGAAATCCCTGTTGAGACTGCTGCCATTGCTAAGACTACCACCACTACTGTGACTACCACCGCTGCCGTGACTGCCACCCCTAGCGAGACTGCCGGCTCCAGCTAAGAGTTTTGAGGGCTTGTATCTATCTTCTTTTCTTTTGTTTTTTGTTTGTAAATATCAACATGTTTTGTAAATATTTGATATGGTTTTTGTAAAGGACATGTAATGAAGTTTGAACATTAGAATAAAGATCGACTTTGTTTCCATTCTTGAGTCTATCTTCATTTACTCCTTATTTTTGCTTTGCTTTGCTAACTTGTATCTCTGTTCTAATTGGGAAAACCCAAATGTTGGCTGTGGTGAGTCTGTTGTGTTATGTCGACCCGAGTGTTGAGGGTTCGAGAAGATTAGATCACATTGCGCCTTGTGCTGGCTAAGTGTTCGGGTCTTCGGTTGACCAGAACTTGGCAAGTTGTAGTGCCTAAATCATTTTGTCAAAGACAATCATATAGTTAGACTTCATGTCTTGAGTTTATTCATAAAGACACCAAGGTTTTTTGGCAAAATGATAACCCTGAGGTTGGGTGCCCAGGACTTACGTAGATGTCTTGGGCTTGGACAACCCTGAGGTTGTGCCTAGGACTTACTAAAGTTGAACAGGTCTTTTACAGTCCTAAGGCTATGCCTAGGACTTACAGAAGTCGACTAGGTCTTTCGCCCTATTGAGGGCCGCCATGAGGTCTATTAGTCAGGATGAAAACCCTAAGGTTGGATGCCCAAAACTTACATAAATGCCTTGGGCTTCAATATAACCATAATGGTCGAAAGGTGATTGTGGAAGTCGACCATATGGTATGTATCTTGGGTTTATTCCTGAAAAGGCACCAAAGACTTAAAAATTAACCGAGAGGTCGAATGCCTAGGGCTTACTGAAGTCGACTAGGTCTTTCACCCTACAGAGGGTCGCCGTGAGGGCTATTAGGTAGAATGATAACCCTGAGGTTGGATGCCCAGGACTTACGTAGATGCCTGTGACTTCAATATAACCATAATGGTCAAAAGGTCATTTTGGGAGTCAACCATATAATGAGTGCCTTGGTTTTATCCTGAAAAGGCACCAAGGGCTTAAAATTCCTGCATATATTAGGCACTAGAGAAGTGGAGACAGTAATCAAGTCAGCTTCAATAAGTATTTCATTAATATTAAGTGAAAGTTACAATATTATTGAAAGTAACATATTGAAATTATTGAAAAAAACACCATAGGTGCTCGATATTCCAGGGATGCTGAAGGACTCTCCCATCTGGGGCCCTTAGTTGATAGGTACCAGCTCGTAGCTCTTCTAGGACTATATAGGGGCCTTCCTAGTTGGGGGCTAGCTTGCCTCTCCGAGTGTCTTTGTCAAAAGCATATTTGCGGAGGACAAGGTCACCAACATTGAATCTCCCTGGTCAGATTTTGCTATTGTAGTAGCGGGTGATTCATTGCTGATTGACGACTTATGTTCATAGTGCTTTCTCTCCGGTCTCGTCTATGAGGTTGAGGCCAATTCGAAGTCCTTTTGAGCTCATGTCCTCATCGAACTGTTGTAGCCAGATGGTTCGCATGCCTACTTCGACGGGAAATACTGCTTCAGCGCCATAAGCTAACTTAAATGGTGTCTCCCCAGTCGAGTTTTTATGGGTCGTGCAGAACGAACAGAGGATACTAAGTAACTCTTCAACCTAGTTTCCTACCGCAGCGTCCACCTTTTTCTTCAATGCTTGGACGATGCATTTGTTGGCAGCCTTTGCAAGTCTGTTAGATTTAGGATGGGTGATGGAGGAGAATCTATGGTGAATGTTGTATTCCTCACAAAAAGTGCGAAAGCCTCCGATGTCGAATTGTGTATCATTATTGGTCACTAAGGACCGGGGAACGCCAAAATGACAAACTATGGATTTCCACACAAAGCTCGTGACGTTACTCTCACTAATTTTAGCTAGTGGTTTAGCTTCAATCCATTTGGTAAAGTAGTCAATCGCCACAATAAGAAACTTTCTCTACCCTTAAGATTGGGGGAGAGGTCCCAGTAAATCCAGCCCCTATTAGGTGAAAGGTATTGGGCTCAAGATGGAAGTCAGCTCGGTCGCTGTTGCTCGAGGGATGGATAAAAAAAGCTGGCACTTTTGGCAATGAGAGACGAGTCTTCGCGACTCGGCTAAAATAGTCAGCCAATAGTACCCCTAACGAATGACTTTCTGCGTGAGGGTTCGGGCCCCAGGATGATTTCCACAGGTGCCCTCATGTATCTCACAGAGTACATAATTGGCTTTCAGTGGTCAAAGGCACCGCATATAGGGTCCTATACCACTGCTGGAGTAAGACATCCGGTAGAGCTGTTCATCAATCATGAGATAGCGGCGTGAGTTCCTCTAGAGACACTTGTCTTCGGTAAGATCTTTGGGCAAGATGCCCTAGGTTAGGTAGAGGATAATTGGATCTAGCCAACAAGGCATCATAGGTGCCTCCATCTACATAATGGATTCTCATGACTTAGAGATGCTGGGTTGTTTGAGGGTGTCGGTGTAGACAAGCACCGAGTTAATCCTTAAGCTTGTCGACCCAAGCTTGGAAAGAGCGTCTGCCTGAGTGTTGAGAGCACGGGGACTTAGGCTATCTTGAACTCTAGGAATCTAGCCAAAAGTTCTTTGACAGCTTTGAGATATAAGGTCATCCTTGAATCTTTAGCTGCATATCGTCCGTTAACTTGATGGACGAACAATTGCGAGTCGGCTAGAATATGGAGGTGTTCTGCTGATGCGGCATAAACATATACCAAAAATTGTAAGTGCACAATCAATAAAGTTATAGTATAAAAAGTTATCGATCCCACGAGGAAGGTGTTTTGTAGGAGAAAATTAAAATTAGTTCTTATATTGTGTGTGTGACAAATAGGAGTGATTAGTAAATGTGATTGTAGAGATAGTGAAGGTGATAGTGTGTAAATAGGCACAAAATATAAGTGAGAGTGGATGTGACAATGAATGAAAGATAGTGAAGGTGATAGTGTGTAAATAGGCACAAAATATAAGTGAGAGTGGATGTGACAATGAATGAATGATTTTTACAAGGAGAGATGAATAAAATCAAGAATCAAAAAGGAAGAATGAAAATAAAATTCAAGAAAGTAAAGATGGCATATTTAATTAAAGATATGGGTAATCTAGAATTGCATCAAATTCTTAGAAAATGGTGATTTCCTAGAGGGTTCTAGCCTAAAGACGAATCAAAGAAAATAAAAATGAACAAAAAAAAACTAAACCCAAGAGGGTTCTAGCCTCAAGGTGAATAGTACAAGAAATTAAAATCTAACTATAAAATAAATTACAAAATTTAAACTACAAAATAAATTACATGAATTAAATACAAAAAAATAAATCTACTCTATAAGCATGAAATAAATCTAATCTATAAGCATAAAATAAATCTAAGACAAGAGGGTTCTAGCCTCTTGGCTATTTAAACAAGAAAATAAAATCTAACTACAAGCATGGAAATAAATCTAAACTAATAAGCAATAAAAGAGAAATAAAAGAGAAAACAAACCTTCAAATTAATCTTCATCTCCATCTTCATCATCTAACAAAGAGACAAAAATTTTAAAGTGGTGAAAAAAATTATTTTATTAATTGTAACAAAAGTTACAAATTTGGAAGGCCTTCTCAATTAAGAGTGGCCCTCCTCTCCAAATGGAATTATAAAAATTTTCACACCCCTAACCCCTCACTCTCTACCCCTATTTATAATAAACATCAGTGAATAAGCGCCATTGGATTGAATCCTTATCACAAACCATCAAAAATCAGCCATTGATCTGTAATTAATTCGTCAGTATCGATACCAGCATCGATGCTAGCATTGATGTCCTATCAAAAATCTACCTCCGTATATGGCTTCGTCTCGTCGAGATAGGTGATTTTCATATATTATATGTTAAATTCTACCTTCCGGATTGAGAGATATCGTTGTTTCTTTGCGGCCAACCATCTGGAATACATTTTGTTTTCATATTTGATTTTTTTATTTTCATCGGCTTCTACAAGCTACTCGACTTGATTCTGGGCTTGGGATTTTTGGCTCTTACTTGTGTTCTTTATTTAATTCATGAGCTTTTATTGAGAGATGGGATTTTTGGGCTTTAATCTTCATTAACCTGCAATTAAAAATAAAAATAATTATTAGTGATATATTTATTCATTAAAAATAGATAATGAGGGTATAAACTTGTAATAAAATGTGATTATCAAATAGCCCCACACCTAAACTCTTGCTACTCCTCTAGCAAAGAAAGAAAGTGAAAATCCTAACTAACTTTCGCAGGAATCGCGGTTGTATTTAGCACATACAACAAGCCTTTAAACCCCTAGGTTACCCCTAGTGGACGAGTTTTAGTCTCGTGAGGGTTTGCAGTGAATATACCCATAAAATTCGGTCATCTTACCAAATTAAAGAAGTTAGTAAATAACTAAATTTACTTGATAATTGAAGCTAGTTATTACTCAAGAAAACATTTTTATTTATAACTATAAGGTAAATTTCCTAAAAAATCTTCTCATTATAGCAATACAAAACCAAGCCAAACTTAGAAATTTAATCTTTCTAAGCGACCATTTAACAAGTTTTGGGCCAATGGATCCCAACCCAATTGGGCTTAGGTCATTAAGTATGAAAAATACTCCTTAGGCTTAATTACTCGGTCAGCTTAGGCTTTATAAGCTAGAATCACCTTGAATTCAAGAGTTTTTTTTCTTTCTTTCTTTTTTTTCTTTTTGTACCTATTTTTCGCACTCTTCTTTTGCAATTTTTTCATATGTATATGTATATATATTCTGAAAAATATGCAAGTCAAGACACTTTGAAAAATTATTTTTAACTCTAAGCTAAGCATGCATAAATTCCATTATTTTAAATAAAAATCTAAGTTAAGGCTTAAGTAAAGTATACTACTTTAAAAATCATTTCTTAAGAAATTTATTTAGATTTATCATAAAAGGTAAACTTGAGTAAAAAACAAACTAGAGATTAGAAAATTTAAAATTTATCAAATAAATTAATTATTACATAACTCTATCAATTTGGCAAGTGACGATATTTTTATAATTTTTTTTTAGAAAAAGGGGAAAAAATAACAAAAATGCAACTAAAAATATAAATAAAGAGAAAAAATAACTAATTCTCACCCCTACACCTAAATTTTACATTGTGCTGAATGCAAACTCTATGATGCATAAAGTAAAGCAGATAAGAAGTAAATCACTTATATTTGGTTGGCTAATAAAAATCTACAATTATCTTTGGTCTGAGGAGGATTGAATCAAAAATTTATTCTTGTTTTTTTCTCCTTTTTTTCTTGTTTTTTTCTTCTTCTTTCTTTTTTTTCTTTTTTTTCTTTTTTATTTTTTTTACAACTGAACAAGAAAGTCTTAAATGAGAGAAGAATAAATTCTTTTTGTTACTCTGAAATAAACAAAACAAACAATGTAGCATGAAGTGTTCAACATGAAGAGCTCGTATTCTACATTGAATCCTAGCTTATTGTTTAAAATTCTTCCTCGGATTTAAAATAAATTTAGAATAATATAATCAATAATGTGAAATTCCAAGCATTTTGGGGTGTTCAGTAATTCTTGTAACAAAGTAAGGTAGGTATTATTGGTGTCATGCATTTTACATTTCTTAATGAACTTAGACTCTTATACTGTGAAGTTTTATTTTCTAACAACTAATTCTTTTGTAGCATTTTCCTCAACCCCAAGATTCATGATTGAGTTCTGAAAATTTGGTTGTTGATTATTCTTCAAGAATCTAAGTTCATCAAGAAAGAGTTCTTCAAAATTTAATTCAAAGTAGCAAATATTTAACACAGTTTCATTATTCTCAAAGACCCGATCTGCTATTTCTAAAATTTCCAACTCCTCACCAAAAATTTTCTCAAAACTCAAATCAGACTCTTCTTTTTCTTCTTCTTCTTCTGATCTTTTCTGAATGTAATTTATTTCTAGAGGCTGATTATTTGGTTGGTCCTCTGGATTAAAAATATTGAGATCAGCAGTCAAATTCCTAAAGGACAGCTTCATTTGACCAGTTCTACAGTTGATGAGAGCATTAGAAGTGGCTAAGAATGGTCGTCCTAAGATGATAGGTGTTTGTCCTTTGGGATTAGAAACGGGCTGTGTTTCCAAGGCTACGAAATCTACTAGAAAAATAAAATCTCCAACCTTAATCAAAACATCCTCTAACTCACCCTTAGGAACCTTGACAGATCTATCAGTCAACTGCAAAGTACAGCGGGTTGGGTTTAGTACACCTAGACCCAATTGCTGGTAGACTGAATATGAAAGCAAATTAACACTGGCCCCTAAGTCTAAAAGCACCTTATCAATGTGAGTATTACCAATGACACATGAAATGATAGGAGAACCTGGATCCTTACGTTTCCAAGGTATGGGATTTGAGAGCATATCACTGATATTGGCGGCTAAAAAGACTTTCTTTAGAATATTTATTCTCCTCTTCTTAGTGCATAATTCTTTCAAAAATTTGGCATAAGATGGAATTTGTTCAATTACATCTAAGAGAGGAATATTGACCTTAACCTGCTTGAATATTTCTAGGATCTTCTCCTCTTGAGGGGAGTGTTTCCTAGGCCTGAGTCTATCTGGAAAATGAGCAACTGGTCTAAACCTATCAAAAGCAGGCTCAGGTTCGAGTTCAGGTTCTTGGTCATCTGAGGGGGGTGATTGTTGAATAGATTCATTAGAAGGAGAAGGAGAAGGAATTTGTACTGGATCAAGAGTTTGACTTGGAGAAGTTCTTACTTGATTATCGACCTGTCTACTTGACCGAAGTGAATGGATTGCATTCACTTGAGCTTCATAGGATGAACTACATCCTGTGTCCTTAGGGTTGACCACGGGTTGACTCGGAAATTTTTCTTTCTCTCTTTCACTCATGGCACTAGCTAGTTGACCAAGTTGGGATTCTAGTCTAGCTATAGCTTGAGTGTTGGAGTTGAGCATTTTTCCGGTTGATTGCATAAAGGAATTCAAAGTGCTGGACGTTTGAGTCAACATATTCGTGGTTTGAGTGGAGGCCTTAATTATGGTTTCCAAACCTCTTTCCAAGACATTGAGACGTTTATCCTGATTTGGATTGTGAGGAATCTGAATTACAGCTTGATGAAAAGGAGACTGATTTTGATACGACAGATTAAGTTGTTGAAATTGTGGATGAGAATTAAAAGGAACTGTGTTTCCCCTATAAAATTGTTGGTTTGAAGAGAGAGTGAAGTTTTAAGTTCCGGAGTGATTTCCCTGATTATATGCAAAGTTTGGGTGATTTCTCCAATCTGGGTTGTAGGTTGGAGAGAATTGTTCATTTGCGTAATGCTGGAATGTAGCATTGACCTGTCCTAATGGCTGATTATTTCCTAAGAGAGGACATTCTTCTGAAACATGAGATGGTGACAGACAATTGTGACATCCTGAGGCTGAAACTTGATTAATTTGAGCCAGGGCTCTTTCCTTGATTTCTAAGGCTACTAACCTACGCATGATTGTGGCCATCTTAGCTTCAGATGCAATGTTTGACTCTAAGAAAATACCATTGGACTTTGGTTGGGGAACTGATGACACTTGGTCATCACAGTGTTCCCATTGCATGGTTTTTTCAGAAAGACTCTCTAAAAATTCCCAAGCTTCATCATCGTTTTTCCTCATGAAATCCCCGTGGTACATTTACTCTAAGGAAGTTTTTGAAGAATAATCTAATTCCTCATAAATTATTTGGCACAATCACCATTTTTCTAAACCGTGATGAGGACATTGGATGAGAAGATCTTTAAATCGGTCAAAATACTTCCAAAAAGGTTCTCCCGGGATAATTTTAAAATTCATGATGCTATTTCTTAGCTTCACCGTTTTATGGATCGGGAAAAAATTCTTAAGAAAAATGGTGATAAATTCCTTCCAAGTTGTGATGGAATTTATGGGTAAGCTGTATAGCCATTTTTTTGCTTTGTCTTTGAGGGCAAAAGAAATAAATCTAAGTTTGACTGTATCTTCAATTAATTCTCTCATTTTAATCATCATACATACTTCTTCAAATTCTAAGATAAAAATATATGCATCTTCAGTTTCATTCCCTAGAAATTTTGGAAGCATGTTGATATATTACGGTCGAAGCTCAAAGTTAGTTCCATTTGCCTCAGGGAGCCTAATGCAAGAGGAGATTGCATTCCTAGTGGGATAGCACATATCTTGAAGAATGGGTGAATTAGGATATGCTATTTCTGGAATTTGTTCAAAACGAATTAATCGATGTATATTATCCCTAATCCACGTTTGCATACACCCAAAACAACTTCTTTTTATATTTTTTAAGGAAAAAAATTAGTTTTTTAATGAAAAAAGGAAAATCCTAACTAAAACAAATCAAAAGCAATCACTCTTCAATCACTCTAACTCTAGGGTTAAGCCTAACTCAACTAGACCAGATTCTAACCAAAAACTCCTAAAATGAAAAGATTAAAGTTTTACCCGGGTAGTTAGCCATGTAAGGATAGTACTAGAGGGTGATCAGAGATCAATTAAGTAGCTCGTTCCTTACGGACCGCTTTACGCAACCCCTAAACCTTGCCTTAGACACAAACTAATCTAAGAAAACTTAAACCGGTTTAATTAAGGATTCTTTATTCCTTATTGAGCTCGAATTCTTAGGGTTAACGTCTAATGAGTTTTATTAGGCTTGGGTGGTATAGTGAGGAATTAGTGATTTTTAGACTAAGGAAAGGGTGATGAAATCCGTCACCTTATCTTGATTATGGGGTTTTGCCCTTAGAAATATTTTTAAGTGTGTAGTAAATCAAGATGCTCAAATCACTTTGGTGAATTCCTACTAACTATATGAAATGCAACCCTAGAAATTAAAAGCGACTAAAAAGGAAGGAAAAAAATCTTTATATATTTTTATTAGGGTTAACAATCAAACAAATATGAGAACAGTGAATATTGTTTGAGTTTATTATCTTGTTAGTTAATGTCCAAGTGAAAGGTGAATTTTATTATGGTCAACAAAAAATAAATAAACTCCTTTTTTTAATCCTAATTGTCTCTAATTGTGAAGCTAACTAAAAAAAGGGTGAAATTGAAAATGCTAGAAAGAAGAGTTACCTAAAAGCAATTCTCCAAGTTCTAGATCTCCAATCTGCGATCTTCGAGCTCCAAGCGTTTCCTTCACAAAAAACACACAAGTTAAAGAACCAAATTAAATAAAATTCTACTTAAGCACCTTCCCCGGCAATTGCACCAAAAACTTGATGTGGCATAAACATATACCAAAAATTACAAGTGCACAATCAATCAAGTTATAGCATAAAAAGTTATCGATCACACGAGGAAGGTGTTTTGTAGGAGAAAATTAAAATTGATTCTTATGTTGTGTGCATGACAAATAGGAGTGATGAGTGAATGTGATTGTGGAGAGATAGTGAATGTGTTAGTGTGTAAATAGGCACAAAATGTAAGTGAGAGTGGACGTGACAATGAATGAATGATTTTCACGAGGAGAGATGAATAAAATCAAGAATCAAAAAGGAAAATTAAGAATGAAAATAAAATTCAAGAAAGTAAAGATAGCAGATTCAATTAAAGATATGGGTAATCTAGAATTGCATCCACTTCTTAGAAAATGGTGATTCCCTAGAGGGTTCTAGCCTAAAGGCGAATCAAAAAAAAAAAAAAAACTAAACCCAAGAGGGCTCTAGCCTCAAGGTGAATAGTACAAGAAATTAAAATCTAACTACAAAATAAATTATAAAATCTAAACTACAAAATAAATTTCATGAATTAAATGCAAGAAAATAAATCTACTCTATAAGCATGAAATAAATCTAATCTATAAGCTTAAAATAAATCTAAGGCAAGAGGGTTCTAGCCTCTTGGCTATTTAAACAAGAAAATAAAATCAAACTACAAGCATGGAAATAAACCTAAACTAATAAGCAATAAAAGAGAAAACAAACCTCCAAATTAATCTTCATCTCCATCTTCATCATCCAACAAAGAGAAGAAAAATTTAAAGTGGTAAAAAAATTATTTTATTAATTATAACAAAAGTTACAAATTTGGAAGGCCTTCTCAACTAAGAGTGGCCCTCCTCTCCATATGGAGTTACAAAAAATTTCATACCCCTAATCCCTCACTCTCTACCCCAATTTATAGTAAACATCAGTGAATGAGAGCGTTTGGATTGAATCCTTATCCAAAACCATCAAAAATCAGCCATTGATCTGTAAATGATTCGTTAGTATCGATACCAGCATCGATGTTGGCATCGATGTCCAATCAAAAATTTACCTTCGCAGATGGCTTCATCTCGTCGAGATAGGCGATATTCATATATTATATGTTAAATTCCGCCTTCCGGATTGATAGATATCGTCGTTTCTTTGCGGCCAACCATCTTGAATATATTTTGTTTTCATATTTGATTTTTTTATTTTCTTCGGCTTCTACAAGCTACTCGGCTTGATTCTGGGCTTGGGATTTTTGGCTCTTGCTTGTGTTCTTCATTTAATTCATGAGCTTTTAATAAGAGATGGGATTTTTGGGCTTTATTCTTCATTAACCTGCAATTAAAGATAAAAACAATTATTAGTGGTATATTTATTCATTAAAAATAGATAATGAGGGTATAAAATTATAATAAAATGTGATTATCATCTGCGTTCAATGCTTGTGCCACTCGAAGGTCGGCAAGAAGAGCTTCATACTTGACTTTATTATTTAAGGCCGATAAGTCAAAGGAGATGGAGTGTTCGTGTGTTGACCCGTTTGGGCTTCACAAGACTATTCTCGCTCCGCTACCGGCTTCTTCGGAGAACCCGTCCACCTTTAACAACCACCATGAGGCAAACTCATGTGAATCATGTTCTAGGTGTTAGGCCTCATGTTTATGAGTCTACCATCTAATTTGGTTTTGATGATTAATAAACAATTTCTAACATCATTTGTCGAGTATTTACATTTGATTGTTAGGTATCTTATACAAAGATCCTCTATTGGAGGTTAAATGGACTTGCGCCTTCACAATGATATCTAAAGGAGGTTGGATAGAAATCAGAATGAAACCGTCGCAATTCAAGTCAATGACATTATTGCTTCATCCTCGCTACTAAGATCGAGCTAAACGAAGATTTTTATCTTGGGTACATTAGTCTAGATTTTACTTTATGTGTTATGCTTAAAAGCTCAATTCCTATACACACACATTATTTCTCGTTTTATCGTATTATGAGTCATTTTGAGAAAATAATGTATATTTGGATTATTGACTTACTGAGTTAGCTATACATCTTTTCTAAGTCTATTAATCCATTCAAAATGATTTCAAAACTGGTTAGAAATCATTTTGTCAAAATCAAGTGTTTAAACAAACTCGGATTCTTGAGATTTTGTAAAAAAATGATGAATTTTTAGAAATGAGAAATGATATTTGAAAATTTTCTTTTCTAACATGTGTGCTTTCATCAGAATAAACATTTTCCCAAGTTTCATAATTTTTGGAATTTATTTACTATTTTTAAACACACTTTGAAAATCAAGTTTATTGTTCAAATATGTGATGTACACGTGCTTTTGGTCGACCGACTGTTCAAACCAGTCGACCAATAAATTGCCCTGCATTTTCAATCTTGTTTTTGCTTAGTCGACCGATCTTTATCAGTCGACTAAATAGTATTATTAGTCGACCGATTATTTGAATCAGGCGACTGATTGTTTCATAACTGTAGCCAATGGTCATCTTATCAGTTGACTGATTCCCTCATCAGTCGACCGGTTTGACTGTAACTGCTAGTTTTCTGCTTGCTACATTTGAGAGGTTATATATATCCCTCAACTCATTTTTGTTTCTAACAAGTTTTCACAAGAAATTCAAGAGTGTTTAAACTAGTTTATTTCTAAGTTTTGGTGTTTTTGTTTATGTGAAGAAAGTTTCACAAAGAGGAGGATTTCATTTTTATCCTTGAGGAGTGTTTGTGGAAAAATTTGCAAGAAATTTGATAGGAAATGTTATTAATTCTCCTTAACTGACTTAAGAAAAGCATGAATACAATCTCTCGATATAATCTCTCTCTAACCAACTTAGAAAAAGAAATTACAAATTTTCTCTATCGGTTTCCCGATTTATAAAAGAGAGAATGAATTAACAGAGATCCTTCCCTTTGTTTAATAATGGGTTCTTCTCAGTGGCGATGGGAGTTTGAATCTTATATCCTATTGATGATCCAAGAACATTGCTTCATGGAACTTATTCTATTCCTCTTGACTTGACGTCGGGAAGAACTTGCAAGGCATGTTTAGAACTCTAGAAGAGTTAAGAACTCTAAATGAGTTTAAGAACTCTAAATGAGTTTAAGAACTCTATAAAAGAGTTAGTTTTAGAAAAAAATGATCCTTTTAATTGAAATCAGAGAATAACTGATCTTCAGTACTTCAACCAAAATTTAGTTCAAAAGCCAAGGCCGAAAAGCTCCAAAACTTCAATAAAAAGCCTTCACAAAATACTTCATGAGATCCTCAAGATTGCCCCTCTTTTTCTCCAGTTGTGAAATCAGCTATTTATAGAGGTTTAAGGGGTGTAACCAGCCCCTTAAATTGCTCCTTAATAGGAGCTTAATGCCCCCATTAAATTGGTGTAACCAACCCCCTTAAATTGCTCCTTAATGGGGGCTTAATGGCCCTAATAAATGGGTGTAACTGACCACTTAAATCACTCCTTAATGAGGGTTTATGGGATGTAACCGCCCCCATAAATCTCTCCATAATGGGGGCTTAATTACCCTATTAAATGGAAAACCGTTTCAAGTGATTTGAAACAGTCAAACACGACATCTGCGTTCTAGCTTCAAAACACGAGGGTGAGCCTAGTGTTTGGCTAATGAAATGTAGGGATGTGACCTCCGCATTTTGTTGTTGAAATGCGGGAATGACCTCTGCGTTTTGTTGTTGACACGAGGGAATGACCTCCATGTTTTGATTTTAAAAACGTGGGAATGACCTCAATGTTTTGTTGTAGAAATGCGGGAATGACCTCCGTGTTTTATTGTTGAAACGCGGGAATGACCTCCGCGTTTGGGCTTGAAGAGATCGTCAATTGTAGTCTTTTTTTCTCAAGTTCTGCAAAGATCGTCATCTTGTAATCCTTGCATTTGACTCTTAGTAAAGTGAGAGTTGTCAACTTGTAACTCTTGTATATTGCGAGAGTTGTCGAAATGTAACTTTCATTTGTCTTTGTGAAGGTTGTCAGATTATAACCTCCATCGTCAGTTCTTTGTGGGATCAGCTATCTGTATTAATTTTTAGATAGCCTACAGAACCCCCTCTAAAGTTTTTGATAGTTTGTGGTTAACTAGAACAAATTTTCAAAATACTTTAGATTTTGATTTTTATCTTGGAGCTATTGATTCCTTATCGTAAAGGAGTTGTTCTCTACAGCCACTTCGAAGGCATCTTGGTTGGAGGGATTTGTCACACAAGACCCATGCGAGGGTGAGCGCCATGCTTTAGCTTCTGAAACATTGAAGTGAACCTCTCGTTTGTCTTGTAAAACGTGAAGGTGAGCATCGCGTTTCTCTTGTGAAATGCGGGAGTGAGCCTCGCATATTGCCTTTTAAAACGAAAAAGTGACCTCCGTGTTTTGATATTAGAATACGGGGGCTACACTCGCGTTTGGAATTTGGAACGCAGGGATGACCCTCGCGTTTAGAATTTGAAACGCAGGGATGACCCTCACATTTTGAATTTGGAATGCGGGAATGACCCTCGTGCTTTTGATAATGAACACTTATCATTCTATTGAAAAGAACAAGTTCATGGGGGTTTAACTGTTAGAGGTGTGATATTAACATAACAATAATTTGGGGGCTTATCATCCTATTGGAGAGGATTAATAAATTAATATTGTCAGAGGTGTGATATTAACTTGATGAAATTATGTACTTGTGATTTGAACAAGATTTTGAGGACCAATCGCTCTATTAAAGAGAGTTAATAAGTTGACTTTATCAAAGGTATAATATTAACTTGATAGGTATTTATTGCTCTTTGATCAATTTTATAGACTTATTATCCCATTGAAGAGGATTGATAAGTTGATTGTGTCAGAGGTGTGATATTAACTTGATAGAACTTTGTTGCAATTTGAGCAACTTTGTAGACTTATCATCCTATTGAAGATGATTGATAACTTGATTGTGTCAGAGTTATGATATTAACTTGACAGAAGTTTATTACGATTTGAGCAACTTTGTGGACTTATCATCCTATTAGAGATGATTGATAAGTTAATTGTGCCAGAGATGTGATATTAACTTGATAGAAGTTTGTCGCAATTTAAGCAATTTTGTGGACTTATCATGCTATTGAAGAGGATTAATAAGTCAATTGGGTTGTCAGAGGTATATTATTAACTTGACGGGGTTGTGTTGCGATTTGAGCAACTTTGTGGACTTATCATCCTATTGAAGATGATTGATAAGTTGATTGTGTCAGAGGTATGGTGTTAACTTAACAGAAGTTTGTTGCGATTTGTGAAACTTTATGGAATTATCATCCTATTGAAAATGATTAATAAGTTGATTTGGTTGTCAAAGGTATATTGTTAACTTGATGAGGTTGTGTTGCGATTTGAGTAACTTTGTGGACTTATCATCTATTAAAGAGGACTGATAAGTTGATTTGGTGGTGGTGCGCATTGAAGTGCTTATACTGTCTGAGGTATTTTGTGAACTTGACAGTTTTAAGAATTTGTTATTTTGTTCGAGAAATCAACCCTCAGTCTTGACTAAGACTTAACAGGGGAAGAAGGGAGCTTCATGATTTTCATGGGTAATATTTCTTGAGAAATTTTCGTTAATTGGCATCATGAGCTTATTATCACCTTTTTATTAATAAAACGGTATTCTCCTTTCGAGTAGATTGACTATACTACGAAGGGTCATTCCCATTTAGGATTAACTCCGTTGGGAAATGTTTTTACAGTTGACAGAGGTGTTTTATTGAACATGACATTTTAAAGGATTCGTTACTCTTAATCTAATTGATTCTAAGTAACCAACCCCCACTTCGTCTCAGGAGAATCTGGTGCTGAATGGCCAACTAAGAAATCTACCAAGGCTTATCCTTTAACAGCCTTTCAAGGTATAAATCACATCTCATGCTGCGATAACAGTATGGCCCATTTTACGAGACGAAAGTTCAATGAAGACGGTCTCGTCATGAGCATCCAGGTGAATTGCAAGATTAAGCATTATTTCCCCTAGTTTTCTTTGACACACTTGTCCATTGTTGGTCGTCATGTAGATCGGGATGGATCCACATTGTCTCTCCTGTTGGCCTTTTTGTTTTGATGATGATTTACAAACAATTTACAACTAATATTATTTGTCTAGTGTTTGTAGTTTTGTAGTTGTTGTAGACAAACAATATGTTGAAGAATGGATGGATTGCGCCATAATGATCATATCAAATGGAGGTTGGTGGTATAGTGGAGTGAAGCCTTGCTATCAAGTTAAAGATCCAATTACAAGCTTCATCCAAGTTTACCAAGTTGAGCTACAATGAAGATCAAGATCAAGCTTGGGTAACATTAGTTTAGGTTTATATTAGTGTTTGTATATATAAGTATATGTATACATACATGTTTTTGTGCTTACATATGATTTCATCAAAATCAATTTTATTTAGTTTAATGAAATCATGTTTTAGTGCTTTATATGTATTTTGTTAAAATACTATATTTACTATTTATAGACTTCATAACAATAGTTTACATCTTTTATTAAGTCTATAAAATCAGTTTATAAAGTTTCAAAATATGGTTTAGGTAAAATGTCAAAATTCATATGTTTACATTTCTATCTTTTGGACCTCCTTACAAAATGATGATATTTTACATTTGGGAAGTCCTTTTAGAAAACCAGTTTCTGTAGCATGTGTATTATCATGCTTACAATCATTTCTCAAAGTTTTACATTTTTCTAAATTTATTTGATATTTTTAAACCCAGTTTAAAGTTGAGTTTTCCTGTGCAAATCTGATATGTGCATGTTCAGTCGACTCATAAGTCGACTCATAAGTCGACTTATAATCGACTTACGAAGTGTAGCGGAATTGCCATTTTTTATCTGCTGAGTCAACTCATGTAAGTCGACTCATTAGTCAACTCATAAGTCGACTCATAAGTCGACTCATTAGTCGACTCATAAGTCGACTTATTAGAGAGCCGTTGCACAGTAACGGCTAAATTTTTAATTTGTTTGTTTATGTGTTTTTGGTCTTTTCCTTGGGGTTTTTGCTGAAGTTTTGAGTGGGTATAAATACCCCATTCCCTTCAGCTCTTCTTTGATCCAAGAAAATGTTTTAATCAAGTTTAACAAGGGTTTAAGTTTATTTAAAGGAGTTTAAAGCCTTGTTTCAAAGTTTCGGTTTTGTGAAGATAATTTCACAAGAAGAAGAAGAGATCATCCTTTGGTGTTTGAGCTTCAACTCATCTCTCTCTCTCTCTCTCTCTTGATCTATAGAGAAGTTTTCCTAAACTCTTTCTAGCTATTTATTATTTTGTTTCTAATTTCCATAAGCTAGATTTATATTGAGTTTAGTTAAATTATTTTTATTGAATATCTTTGTTCACACACAACCTACTGAGCTTATAGTATTTACATTCATAGTATAATTTGGGTTGTGGGGTTTGTGACTTTGAGTTGAGCCTAATTGAGTTCTCACATTGTTTAGAGAACAATCATTTGTTGTGAGCCTTAATTGTGTAGATCACTTTGTAATACACTTGTACACCGAGAGGAGTGTGTGGTGAGAACGTAGTCGATACCGAGAGGAGTGGCGTCGGTGGCCTAGTGAGAGGTGATAATTCCGAATACTTGAGGGAGGCGATACGTGAGGACCAACACTTGAGGTTGTAGCTTGTGTATGTACTTTGTGAGAATTTATGAGAGTTGTCGGTTGACTTGATAATCGAGTGTGTAGAGTTTTCGGTTAGCTAGAAAACCGAGTGTGTAGAGAAGTTCCGGCTTCCAAACCTGGTTGTGTAGTGGATTCTCCCCGGGAGTGGGGAGCGGAGACGTAGGACGAAAGGTCCGAACTCCGTGATCATTTCCTTGTGTTTGGGTTTGGCATTGGCGTATTTATTCTTGCATATTAATATATCGCCTTTGTTGCATGATCATATTGTTTATCCTTGTTTATATTGCATATCCTTGCACATATCTTGTAGCACATCATACTTGCTAGGATATATTTGTTAATTAGTTTTAATTGGCATAAAATCAGATTAGATTAGCATAAACCCTTTTCACCCCCCCTCTAGGGTTCTTTCCTAGTGGCATTAGGGTCTAACATCTCCTTTCGAAGTAGCAAGGGGTACTAACCCTTTATCTCTCTAAGCATGTGGGTCAGTGTTTATCATGTGTAACTCCCTTTTAGGGATCAAGATCATATTGATTGGAGATTGAACTAGTGGAGAACTCTCAAGTTGGACTTGAAATTACCCTAGAGGTGGGTGAATAGGGTAATCAAATAATAAATATGCAATTAATAAAATTCAATGCATTACGAGACACAAATTTGTAATATGGCAATAAATAAGAGAGAGTGTTAGAGAATAGTTAGCCAAATTGATACGCCAATGTGTTCACGAGGTTCGGTCCTCACTGTTGGATATCTTGACACCAAGTTATGTTTATTTTGATGATAACAAATATTATATGTTGCGTGTATTATATGCTAACGTATGTTTTAAAGTATCAGAGCAAAATCAACAATGATATTCAAAGAGATACTCAAGACACAAGATGAGTTCAAGGCAAGCAAAGAAGAAGATGTGCTTCGTAGATTTGTATTTTTATATTTTCTTTTCTTAGAATTTTTGTACAAGCCTTGATCACTTACAACACATACAAGCACATAGTATTTAGAACACACTAACACATACTTAGTATGTGGTTAACAATAGAAATCCCATTTGTTAACCATTAGAGTTTATAGATAAAGAATGAGTATCAAAATACTTTATATATCTTATATTTTCCCCTTAGTAGTCGACCAATAAGAATAGTAGTCGACTACTAAAGCCTTGGTCAAAATATCAGCTTCTATCATTTTACAGTGTAGTCGACTAATACATATTGTAGTCGACTATTAAAGACTCAAACAGAATTCCAGTTTCTATGAAATTATAGTGTAGTCGACTACTAAGATTTATAGTCGACTACTAAGAGTCATTTCAGAATTTCAGAATGTCTGTCTTGTTAGACCCTAGAGGGGGGTGATTAGGGTCTTATGCTAATCTAATCCGATTTTATGCCAATTAAAACTAATTAACAAATATATTCTTGCAAGATAGATATACAAAGAGTTATGTGCAAGAATATGGAATATACACAAGGTGATATATCCTAGCAAAGAGGTATACTATATGATATATGCAAGGATATGCAAACACAAGGGCTAAACTATATGAGCTAGATAGTGGATCATATAAATAATGAGCTAATGACAATGGTGATAAGAAATATAAACACAAGTATAAATAAACGCCAAAGCACACTCAAACACAAGATATGATCACGGAGTTCGGACCTTCCGTCCTACATCTCCGCTCCCCACTCCTGGGGAGAAATCCACTATTACAACCGGGTTTTCTACGCTCACCCGAATAACGTTTACATCTTACAGTGTCGGTTTTCAACGCTCACCGATCAACGTCACTCCTCACAATCGGTTTTCTAGTTCACCGAAAACTTTACAATACTCACAATATAACAAATATAAATTTGTTCTCTACAATAGATGAGAACTCAATGAATCCCAATATCACTAAATCACACACTACTATCCAACAATATATTGTATGAAACACTATAAGCTCAAATGTGGATGAGTGTGATAAAAGAGAATAAATGAAATCTAACTCAATCAACAAACTAGCAATAATAATGTATAAATAATCAAGGACAAATTGCTAGAGAATAGAATTAGAAAACTTCTCTATAAAACACAAGAGAGGTTGAAGAAGATTGAGGATGAATTCCTCAATTTGAAGAGCAAGCCACCTCTTGTTAAACCAAACTAAAACTCTTAAACAAACTTTGATAATCTTTTAAACTTTTGTTAAAAACACATGAAAAACTCTATCTGCTGAAGAAGACATTAGGGGGTTTATATAGGAAGAGAAAACAGTGCACAAAACCCAATGAAGACCAGCAAAATATCCCAAAAAGCAAGAACCAGATTTTTCTCAGAACTAGCCGTTGGAGAGCTTATCAGTCGACTGACGGGAGGTGTCAGTCGACTGATGAGCTGGTCGTTAAATTCAAATGCCAGCTTTTCAGTCGACTGATGAAAACTTATCAGTCGACTGACATGGTCAGTCGACACATCAGTCGACTAAAATGGAGCAGAGGCTAAATGAAGATTCCAGCCATATTTTTCAGTCGACACATCAGTCGACTGATCACAAGAAATCTGCCAGAATCAGTTCTGAAGATGATTTTTGAAGCTCTATTAAAAATAACAAATAATTTTAAAAAAATGTAAAACTTTGGGGAAAGATTATGAACATGAATATGAACATGTTGGAAAAGGAATTTTTCAAATAGCTCTTCCCATTTGTAAAAACATTTGAATATGCAAAAAGGCTAAAATACATGTTTTTCAAAACATGTTGTTTTTGTCATTTTGGTTCAAATCAACAAATGAAAACTTGTATATACTTTATATGGGCATAGTAAAGGATATTAACATAGTTTATATGACCCAAAACATATTTGAATGTATTTTGCATAAAAACCTTTGTTTTAATGAAAAATTCATAAATGATGTATGTGTGTGTATTTGAGCTCATAGAATGTCACACAATATATAAACCTATACTAAGTATACCAAGAAGAATTCTTCTGAAGCCTGGGCTTGAATTGACTAGAGATGTGCATGGCTTCAATAAATGAGTTGTAGGTCAAATTCTTGTATATACCTGTATATGCTAACACAACACTAAACAAGATACTGAAAACAAGATCAGTGGTAAATTATTTGTTAAAGCATCATCTAAACAAGAGGACTCAACAATCTCCCCCTTTTTGATGATGACAAACAATTTACTAGTGTGAATAATGGTTCAATAATTCCACTGATATTAAATACACAACCAACCAAGTCATACTTATACTTTCTCCCCCTTTGGCAACATCAAAAAGAGGGAAAGGTTGTAGCTAAAGAGGCTCCCCCTAAGAATGAGCATGGGTGAGAAGACAAATAGGGATTCTCCCCCTATTTAAATGCCTGTAAGAGTGGTTAGAAGATGCAAAAAATATTTGTGAAATAATAGTATATGGAGAACAAGCATATTAATCACCATATCCATGCATGTATGCATAGGCATCAAACACACAAAGGTGTCAAACATATAAACCATCACATAAGATACCAAAACATATAAACCATCATATAAACAAAGTGCTACATAACATAGTTTTCCACAATCATAATCCAAAATACATTACAGGTGATAAAACAAATAAAATCTACATCAAGTAGATGAGGGTCCCGATCCCTGAGATGGCTTCACGATGGTGAGAATCTCTGTGAGTTGGTGCCCCAAGCTCTCAACTTGGCGCCCCAAGCCATCAACACTTCCTGCTAGTTCCTCCTGTCTTCGCTCGATGCCACCTAGTCGCTCAAGAATCAAGGACTCAGAGGGATGAGATGAAGTAGATGGAGAGAGGCGAGGAGGCCTATAGGATGTATCAGATGAGCAGGAATCAGCAGAATCTACAGGCTCTGAAGATGGAGGAGGTGGTTCTGGAGATGGAAGTATATCGAGAGCGTATTGGGTTGGAGGGATACCCATACGGTTAAGAGCAGCTGAGTCAATGAAAGGACGAATCCTGATAGAAGGCTCATTTGAAACATCGACATCGAAATGCTTGAATATAGTGGAGAGGATGGCTCCGAAGGGTAGGAATTTTGTATGAGAGGAGGCCATGAAGTCAAAGATGATTTTCCCCCATAAGAGATTTTTAGAACCTATAATCCCATAGATGGCACAAGCTAGGTCTTGGGAGTAATGATCATAACCCCCAGTCTTGGGGATCAAGTTATAGCTAAGGATTCTCCCAATAACCTTTGCGAGGAAGGTGGTGTTGTGGGGGTCAAGAGGAGGATGACAACCATGAAGGAGAACTAGTGGAACAATAGCTAGGTCGGCAAACTCGATTTCAGAAAGATGAGTGTCCCCCCTAGGAATCCCAAGAATCTCTGCAAGCTCGTTTGCAGTAAAGGATAGGTGACGACCCTTAACGACAGATGTGATAATAGGAGTGCGAGGGTCGGAAGAGATGACTTGTAGATTTGTATAAAAGAGCTGTACGAGATATGGATAATATGATAGAGCATTTTTGGAGTCAAATAAGTGATATAAGCCAACATCCTTAAGAACAGTATTGACTTTTAGATGTTTACACTCATCAAAATTAACATATCTGCTAGGAAACATTTTTAAACGGCAGAGGTCACGATATTTACCAAGAAGAGAAGGAGAGAGTAATTGATTTTCATAGATCACAACATTTTCAGTTGTAGGATTTGGGACATTAGGGTTTGGAGCAGGGTTTTGAGAGGATGAAGCCTTGCTACGATTTGACCTAGGTCGTTTGTGGCTTCGATTCATGATAATAGATAGATAGAGATTTCAAGAGCAGATAAAATACCTGAGAAGGAAGCTCCGGCCACGAGGGGACAGAGAGACAGTGATCGCCGGAGGAGAGAATGAGGGTTTCGTCGACTGGAATAGGGAGAACTCGAATGATGAGATATGAGGAGAGATGAACGGTCAAGATTCAATCTCTCAAGGAGATGAGCGGATAGGAAAGCTGGGCGAAGCGGGTGGGATCAAACAAAACAGCAAAATTTTAACCCGCAAACCTAACTCTGCTTTAGCGAGTTCGTCAGTCAACATACCAGTCGACTGATGTCATCAGTCGACTGATTTATCGACTGAAGTGCTAAAAAACAGTTATATAGACTATTTTAAAAGAGTTTAAAAAAATGTTTAAAAGCCTATATGATATTAATTATTCCTATAAAACCACATATGAACCATATCTCAATAAACATAAAAAGTTTTCAAAAAATTTATGTGTATAGTAATTTTACAAAACAATTTGAAACATATCCTATAAGACAAAAATCATAAAAGAAACTCAAATTAATTTTGTAAAGGCATTTAAGTATTTTTGGTGCTGAAAGAATTTGGGACATGACTCCCATCTTTTAAATCCAAGGCCCTAGGGTTATGAACCCATTGGGGCGTGTTTTGTGCATGGATACGGTCAAAACAAAAATTATATAAATGACATTTACGATTGCAATTTGTGCAATAAAAAGGTTGAAATAATTTGCGTTGACCAAATGATTGTGCACGGGAAATATTAGAAACATTTGCAAACATAGATGAATTATTTGAAGCTTTTTGCAAATGTGAAACATTATCAAAACAAAACTTTCCTAAGTGGCCAAATCTACCACAAACATTACATTTATAAACATGTGGTCTACTAGAAACATTTGGCAAATGAGACTTATTTTTTAAATCAAAACAATATTTGGCCAAATGACCAAAATGACTACAATGATCACACTTGAACACACTAGCATGCTTATGATAAACTTTGTGAGAATGAGCATGTGAATGTGCAAGTGTACAAGATGAAGAAGCTATATGAGATGCACAAGGAGCATTAGAATTCTTATTAGTTTTGTGTGCATCATAACAAAACTTAGCTAAATGACCTTGACGGCCGCAAATAGAACACTTATAAGTTTTGCTATACATGTGTGCATAATAAGTGGATGACTTCTTAGACTTAGCACACATATCCATAAGCTTCTTATGATTATTAATGAATATTTTCAAAGTTGAATCTAAAGATGAAATACTATTTTTCATAAGATTCAAATCTTCATTTTTAGGCACATATGCATTTTTAGAAGTAGAACATAAATAGTTATTTATAAAAGAAGCTGTATCATTCTTTATGTTCTCTACTTCTAACATGGCATCAATCTTAGCATGAGATAGGCTAGCAATAGATGAGATCAAATTTTCATTTTCCAAATTTAATAAGTCATTGCTTTCTTTAAGCATAGTATTTTCATTTTCAATGACATCAAATTTGGACACTAGCTTCTCATGATCGGATTTTAAATTATCATGCTTGCATTGTAAATCAACAAAATCTTTATGCAATTTGTTAAAGGCATGCAACAATTTTTCACTAGCACAAGCAAGTTCATCATTAGGTAAATCATTAATGGTTTCGAACTCGCAAACCTCACTAGGGCTATCGCCTAGTGGTCGTGTGCATGAAACTCCGTATGAACTTGAAGTCGGATCCTCCAAAGCTTGTTGGATCGCCTCCAAGTCCCCTTGATATGCTTCTATAAATTTCCAAAGTTTGTAAGCACTATCAAAATGAACAAACTTGTTAGACATAGATGAATTAAAAGCATTTAGCAAATATTCTAACAAAATATTGTTCATTGTAAACATACGATGATCATTCTTATTCCACTTGGATTTCTCCAAAATGGGCACAATATAAGCATCATCTATAATTTCCCATAAATCAAAGTGTTTACATTGAACAAAAAGTTTAAATCTAACACACCATTGTGCATAGGGAAGATTATCTAATCTAGGAGCAATATTGATGGCATAACCTAAACCATGCATATCCATAATATAAAAAAATATGCAAGCAAGATATAAATGTAATCAAAACAAGATTAGCATAAAAGATAACTTGGATCTTTAACTCAAGGCGATTAGACCTTAAATCAAAGAGCACCAAGCTCTGATACCAATTGTTAGACCCTAGAGGGGGGTGATTAGGGTCTTATGCTAATCTAATCCGATTTTATGCCAATTAAAACTAATTAACAAATATATTCTTGCAAGATAGATATACAAAGAGTTATGTGCAAGAATATGGAATATACACAAGGTGATATATCCTAGCAAAGAGGTATACTATATGATATATGCAAGGATATGCAAACACAGGGGTTAAACTATATGAGCTAGATAGTGGATCATATAAATAATGAGCTAATGACAATGGCGACAAGAAATATAAACACAAGTATAAATAAACGCCAAAGCACACTCAAACACAAGATATGATCACGGAGTTCGGACCTTCCGTCCTACGTCTCCGCTCCCCACTCCCGGAGAGAAATCCACTATCACAACCGGGTTTTCTACGCTCACCCGAATAACATTTACACCTCACAGTGTCGGTTTTCAACGCTCACCGATAACGTCACTCCTCACAATCGGTTTTCTAGTTCACCGAAAACTTTACAACACTCATAATATAACAAATATAAATTTGTTCTCTACAATAGATGAGAACTCAATGAATCCCAATATCACTAAATCACACACTACTGTCCAACAATATATTGTATGAAACACTATAAGCTCAAATGTGGATAAGTGTGATAAAAGAGAATAAATGAAATCTAACTCAATCAACAAACTAGCAATGATAATGTATAAATAATCAAGAACAAATTGCTAGAGAATAGAGTTAGAAAACTTCTCTATAAAACACAAGAGAGGTTGAAGAAGATTGAGGATGAATTCCTCAATTTGAAGAGCAAGCCACCTCTTGTTAAACCAAACTAAAACTCTTAAACAAACTTTGATAATCTTTTAAACTTTTGTTAAAAACACATGAAAAACTCTATCTGCTGAAGAAGACATTTGGGGGTTTATATAGGAAGAGAAAACAGTGCACAAAACCCAATGAAGACCAGCAAAATATCCTAAAAATCAAGAACCAGATTTTTCTCAGAACTAGCCGTTGGAGAGCTTATCAGTCGACTGACGGGTGGTGCCAGTCGACTGATGAGCTGGTCGTTAAATTCAAATGCCAGCTTTTCAGTCGACTGATGAAAACTTATCAGTTGACTGACATGGTCAGTCGACACATTAGTCGACTAAAATAGAGCAGAGGCTAAATGAAGATTCCAGCCATATTTTTCAGTCGACACATCAGTCGACTTATCACAAGAAATCTGCCAGAATCAGTTCTGAAGATGATTTTTGAAGCTCTATTAAAAATAGCAAATAATTTCTAAAAAATGTAAAACTTTGGGGAAAGTTTATGAACATGAATATGAACATGTTGGAAAAGGAATTTTTCAAATAGCTCTTCCCATTTGTAAAAACATTTGAATATGCAAAAAGGCTAAAATACATGACATGTTGTTTTTGTCATTTTGGTTCAAATCAACAAATGAAAACTTGTATATACTTTATATGGGCATAGTAAAGGATATTAACATAGTTTATATGACCCAAAACATATTTGAATGTATTTTGCATAAAAACCTTTGTTTTAATGAAAAATTCATAAATGATGTATGTGTGTGTATTTGAGCTCATAGAATGTCACACAATATATAAACCTATACTAAGTATACCAAGAAGAATTCTTCTGAAGCCTGGGCTTGAATTGACTAGAGATGTGCATGGCTTCAATAAATGAGTTGTAGGTCAAATTCTTGTATATACCTGTATATGCTAACACAACACTAAACAAGATACTGAAAATAAGATCAGTGGTAAAAGTGTTTGTTAAAGCATCATCAAAACAAGAGGACTCAACATGTCTTTATAGTGTAGTCGACTAATGACTATAGTAGTCGACTACTATGAAATTTTCTGACTTTACAGAGTCTGTTTAGACTCAGTGTAGTCGAATAATAAGACAATTAGTCGACTACAGATATAGTTTTTTGGTTTTTTAGAATTTAAATTTATGACTGTTTTATAGCCGGTTTTGGACGTTATTTGGGTTTAAAATTTGGTCTTTTCAGAGGCTATAAATAGGTATTGAAGTTTAGAATTTGCCACTAAGATTCATACATATAAGATTAAACTTTTGTGCAAATTCAAGTGTTCAAAATTTAGATTTCAGTCTAAATGTTGAGAATAAGAGATTTCTGAAATAGCTATTGATCTTCATCATACATACAAGTTTTATAGGCAATATTTAGAGATTAAAAGAGTTCTTAAGCTACTACTGCACTTCAAATCACATTCAAGGCTTATAAGAATTTGTGATATTTCTTTAAAAAAGGTTTTTCTCGGATGTGAGAGAAGATCTCTTAGTTTAGAGATTGGTTGCAATTGGCATGGTCTTGTCAATTGGTGTTACAATTTGCATGGTCTTGCAAATTGGTCAAGTTTGATTTGATTTTGTACTTGGTTTCAAAATCATAGTAGAAATCTCAAGCGAGATTTGCTTGGGGACTGGATGTACACCGGGGTAGTGGAACCAGTATATATCCTTGTGATTGTGATTGTTAAATTTTTGTGATTGTAATTCATTGTTATTATAATTTATAACTCATCTTGCAAAATTTTAAATAACACTAATCACCGCCCTCTAGTATTTAGTGTATGCTTCCGTAGATCCTACTCTTGGTATAAGAGTACCCTACACTCTACGACAAACACCATCGATTCCCGACCACCTATTCCGATTGTAATTCAGTACACAAACCTGGTTTGGAAGCTGATACTTCTTCACAACGATCTCCCCGAGATCTCACAATCCACACAGTGATCTCCTCGAGATCAAGCTCTCCACACAATACAAGATGAATAAAAGAATCTCTCTTATAATAATCCTATGACAAAGATCAATAGATAATCAATTTGAAGCTCAGGGGTTTGTGGGATGTGTAATTGAAAATCGAAACTAAAACTAAAATCTTGGGAATGAGATTGAAAGTTTGAGCTCAAAAATAAAATACAAGTGAAACTCTTGTTTTTCTTTTGCTTACTTAGATACTAAAGTGAAGAGGGCTAAGAGATATATCTAGGAACCCCAAACAACAGCCCAAAACCAAAAGAAATCACAAAATCTTGCAAATTCAGGAAATCTGTAACTAGCCATTAAAGTCGCCGTCAGTCGACTAATGTACTGTTCAGTCGACTGATGAGCTGACGATTGGTTGCCACTGAAACATCATCGGTTAACTGATGAATCTATCAGTCGACTGATGAGCTACTTCAGTCGACTGATGGGAGTTAATCGACCGAGCAAAAATATTTTACGATTCCAGAGTATTTCATCAGTCGACTGATAACCATGCCCAGCCTAATTATGAACAGTAAAAATGAGTTTCAAAGGGATTTTAAAAATAACAATTAAATTCCAAAAAATGTGAAATTTGGAGAAATGATTATTTTGATGAAAACAAACATGTTAGAAAAAAATTTCTATAATATCATTTCCTAATTGTGAAAACTTATCATTTTACAAAACGGTCAAAATACAATGTTTAGAGATGTGTGTGTATGAAGCCCAAATGCTCCAAATGTTATCTACTTTAATTCTTGCCTACATTATGAACTAGAAAGAAAGAAAACAAATACAAATATTGCTCACAAATGATGCACAAGTCTTGAACCTTGATATTTGCTAAGATTGTTGATGAAGCTCCTCTAGCATATATTATACTTGTAATCTCTTCTTCATCAACTTGCCTACACCTTCACGGATAATATCGTTGTGGCGCAAAAACCATCCAACCTCCAATCATGGTACTATATTACTTGATAACAAATATATCCTGCACAATATCACTTAGCAAGCAATTAACACTAATAATGGGGTTTGTAAATCATCATCAAAATACGAGACCTAACAGGACTACCACCCTGTTGGTGATCACTGTTCTCTAACTCGGTTTTAGCTTTGAACCTGACAATAATTTCTTAAGCCTTTTCGCCTTGGGAGACAAGATGTTTCCAAGAATGGCATTCCACAGTCCCTATTTAGGCTAGGAGGTTAGTCTATAAATTGTGTCGATAGGTTTTCACCAATGTAGCATGTATCATAAATGTCGGACAACGAAGAGCCACACTTCGGAACCTTTCGATGAAGGCTTTAATGGGCTCTCCCTCCTTTTACTTAGTGGTAAGAAGGGTAGTGATGGATACTTCTGTGTCGTATTCAAAGAATCTTGATAGGAAGAGGCTCTCTATATCTGCCCACTTCTGGTTACATACGGCAACCCCCTTGAGGGTGCCAATGAACAACCGAGTCAACACAGCATTATTTGCTACCACATTCCCAGTCCGTGACTTGAAATAGTAGATGTGTTAGTTTGGTGATCCCGTTCCGTCAAAAGCTTGTAGAGTTAGGACTTTGAACTTTAGAGGATAAGGAGTTGTATCCCATTCGACAGGATAGGGCCTAACAACTCCCTCGTCTTAGAGCTCACGTCTATTGGCAATAGCATTGAGACGGGCTTCCAGTTTTTGCATTTTAATCGACTAAGAATTCTACTCATTCTCAACATCTCTTCCTTCTTTAGAGAAAGATTCTATGTTGTGAGCTTCTTGATCGGAAGTCTCACTCCCATTCACATTTTCTTTCCCCTTTGATGTAATAGGTTGGGATGAAGATGATCCTCCTCTTTGGGAAGATTTGCGCTGGGTCGATAAATTTGTTTTTGTGGACTTGGACCTGTCCGTGACAATTTGAGCAATCAAGACCCGGAGTTCATCGATAGCCTCCTGCTGTGCTTTGAGCATGGCTTGCTTCTCATCAAGTCTCTTCATAAGATCTTCAGGGTTTCCTGCCATATGAACGGAGCTCTCAAGTTCTATGAAAGAGCTAGAGGATTTGAACTCTGCGATGGTTGAATGTTCCTCATTAGAATTAATTCATTTAGCTAATCTCTGATAATCGACAGAGGGTATAATTCCCTTTCGAGTCCGAGTGTGTTGATAGATTCCATCAGACTCACTCGGTATCTCTTTCAAACCAGGAGACTCTTTGGAGCCAAAGATTGATGACCTCCCTCTACCAATCATATTGGAAGTAACTCTAAGGTATTCATCCTCTAAAGTCTTCTTCTTGTATGAACGTCGTCATTTTTTGGGCAAAACAACATTCATTAATCTATCGAACACTAACGGTTTGGCCTCATGTGAGCAGCATTGACATCCTAAGATGATCATAGAAATCAATCATTCACATTGGCATGAACGAATGATTTGTTGCATCGGTCTTTCTCTCAATATGAACTTTCTCAAATCCATTGTAGAGACTCAAAAAGAGTTACTCACTAAACCTGAGTTTTGAATTAGACCCCCTTATCTTTGGTTGGACAGGACTGGTTCTTGATAAACATGGATTTTATTGAGATGTCTTAAATCCGTAGACTTCTTATGTACGCCCATCAGTTTAGTCACGCTACAAATAACCCAGTATAGGGTCTCACTGCCTGGTCAGCAAGCCGAAGGTCCAGGGGGTGGCGTGCCCCTGGCTGGGAGGTCCGCAGGAGTAGACGACCCCCAGCAGAGTTCGGGGAAGCACTTCAAAGGTCCTTGATATACATCAGGTCTGGTATTGGGTTTTATTACTTTGGCCCAAATCTGTTGTTTGGACAATTGAACTCGAGGGTCGTGTTTGGGCAACTGAACGTGAGGGTCGCATTTGAGCAACTGAACATGAGGGTCACATTTGATAGTGGGGACGTGAGGGTCGCGTGCAACCCCCTTCTGAATGTGAGGTTCGTGTTTCGATTGAGTAACGCGAAGCTTAGGTTCGCATTCAACGTCGACTTGAGGTCTGTGTTTTGTCTGTGGAACACGCCATTGAGGGTCGTGTTTAGCCTGGTTTTTGTGAGGGTCGTGTTTGGGCACATAAACGTGAGGCTCGCATTCTAAAGTAGAAACGTGGAGCTTAGGGTCACGTTGAGGCTCACAAGCACGAAGTTTGTGTTGGTTGGAGGATCGGCTTTCTCAGAGTTGTGCTCGTCGTAGAGACATTCTCCTTCATTGAGTAGTGTTCTTCTTAGCCTGATTTAAGGCTTCTGTAGCGACATCACTATCTGTAGTGATCAAGTTAGTCATGACAATAGGCCTCTTATGAACCAATACCTCTTATTTGGGCATGGGTGTAAGGCTTATAACTTGATTAACGAGTTGAATTGGAGCTGAATCTTCTCCTTCACAGGAGGGGCTGTCCAAGCAATCTAGCCTAAGGGAGAGATCCTCCTTTGGTGAGTCAGCCATAATTGGAGCTTTAGTCTTTTCGGAGACTTTGTGGATCTTGCGCATAGCCTTGGGGCTAAGGGATCCAGAGGAGAGTAACTCCTCATACTTGGCTTGATCGAACTCTACAGCAAAAGTTTCAACTGTTGTTCTAGCGAGGTTGATGTCGGATTGCGACACCACTTTTCATGGGTGAAAAAGTTAGTCCCCAGCAGAGTTGTCATCTTTTGTTTGTGTGGAAATTTTGTAGAAAATTAAGAGAAAATGTTATTAATTCTCCTTAACTGATTTAAGAAAAGAATGAATACAATCTCTCGATGTAATCTCTCAACTTATAAAAAGAAATTATAAATTTTCTCTATTGGTTTCCCGATTTACAAATGAGAGAAGGAATTGACAGAGATCATTCCCTTTGTTTAACACTAGCTTCTTCTCAGTGGCAATGGGAGTTTGAATCTTATATCCCGTTGATGATCTGAGCACTTTGTTTCATGGAACATAGTCTATTCCTCTTAACTTGACGTTGGGAAGAACTTGCGAGGCAAGTTTAGTACTCTAGAAGAGTTAAGAATTCTGAACGAGTTTAAGAAATCCATAAAAGAGTTAATTTCAGAAAGGAAAATGATTCTTTTAATCGAAATTAGAGAATAACTGATCTTCAGTTCTTCAACCAAAACTCGGTTCAAAAGCCAAGGCCGAAAAGCTTCAAAGCTTCAACAAAAAGCCTTCCCAAAATACTCTAATGGTTCCTCAAGATTGCCCCCTTTTTTCTAGCTGTGAAACCAGCTATTTATAGGGGTTTAAGGGGTGCAACCAACCCCTTAAATTTCTCCTTAATGGGGGCTTAATGGCCCATTAAATTGGTACAACCGACCCCCTTAAATTGCTCCTTAATGGGGGCTTAATGGCCCCAATAAATAGGTGTAACTGACCCTTTAAATCAATCCTTAATGAAGGTTTATGGGATGTAACTGCCCACATAAATCTCTCCATAATGGAGTCTTAATTGCCCCATTAAATGGAAAAACATTTCAAATGATTTGAAACGGTCAAAAGTAACGTCCGCGTTCTAGCTTCAAAACACGAGGGTGAGCATGGCGTTTGGCTATTGAAATGCGGGGATGTGACCTCTGTGTTTTGTTGCTGAAATGCGGAAATGACCTCCGCATTTTGTTGTTGACACGTGGGAATGACCTCCGTGTTTTGCTGTTGAAACGCGGGAATGACCTCCGAGTTTTGATTTTAAAAACGCGAGAATGACCTCCACATTTTGTTGTTAAAATGTGGGAATAACTTCCTCTTTTTGTTGTTAAAACATAAGAATGACCTCCGCATTTGGGCTTAAAGAGATAGTTAATTGTAATCTCTTTTTCTCAAGATCTGTAAAGATCGTCATCTTGTAATCCTTGCACTCGGCTCTTTGAAATGTGAGGGTTGTCAACTTGTAACTCTCGTATATTGCGAAAGTTATCGAGTTGTAACTTTCACCAGTCATTGTGAAGGTTGTCAGATTGTAACCTTCATTATTAGTGTTTTGTGGGGATCAGCTATTTGTAGTAATTTTTAGATAACCTACAAGGAGTTTTTATATCAAATCTTCATCCCTCTTTGTTTAGAGAAGTTTTTCTAAACTCATTATCTAGCTTATCTTCATCTTGATTTTCATTTATATGTGCTAGATTTAATTGAGTTTAAATTTTATTTTATTCATTGATTACACCTATAACCACTTGAGCTTTAATATTTCACATATCGTATATTTGGGTTGTGGGGTTGTATCATTGAGTGAGCTTAATCTTCGTTCTCATCTTTGTTAGAGAGAAAATCCTTTGTTTACACTTAGCGTTGTGAAACACGTTGTAATACACAAGAACACTTAGAGGAGTGGTTAGGTGATGCGGCATAAACATGTACTAAAAAGGTTGCAAGTGCACAACCGTGTCAAGTTATAGTATTTAAGATATCGATCCCACGAGGAAGGTGTTTTGTAGGAGAAAATATGAATTCGGTTCTTATGTTGTGTGCGTGACAAATAAGATTGATGAGTAAATGTGATTATGGAGAGATAATGAGAGTGAAAGTGATAGTGTGTTAAACGGCGCAAAATTTAAGTGAGAGTGGATGTGACAAAGAATGAGTGTGATCAATAAGTCAAGAAGGAAAAATGAATAAAATCAAGAAATAAATGAAAAATCAAGAATGAAGAACAAAATTCAAAAGAAAATGCAAGAAATTAAAGATAGTGGATTCAATTATAGATATGGATAATCTAAAATTGAACCCACTTCTTAGAAAAGGGTGATTCCCTAGAGGGTTCTAGCCTAAAGGCGAATCAAACAAAATAAAAATAAACAAAAAGAAAAACTAAACAAAATCTAAACTACAAAATAAAATTGCAAGAATTAAATGCAAGAAAATAAATCTACTCTATAAGCATGAAAATAAATCTAATCTATGAGCATGAAATAAATCTAAGGCAAGAGGGTTCTAGCCTCTTGGCTATTTAACAAGAAAATAAAATCTAAACTACAAGCATAGAAATAAATCTACACTAATAAGCAATAAAAGAGAAAAAGAAAAGAAATGCAAACATCTGAACAATTCTTCATATCCATCTTCATCATCCAACGCCATTGGATTTGTCTTGAGCCCCAAGCAACAATCTCCACCTTTGAATTTTGTTCTTCTCTAGCCCAACATAAGAGGCCTAATTGATTTTCAAAAACAATTAAAAAATCAAGTTGTAAAAGTCTGGCCCATGAAGTTGTTGTACTTTTAATTACTCTTCTTTTTTTTCTCTTTTCAGCAACCAAACAACCGGCCCATGAAGATGTTTGCTCATTTGATTTTGAAAAGTTGCAGCAATGATTTCAACTCAAACTCTTCAACAATTCGGTCCATTATTTTTTCTTCAATTCCCAAACTCTGCAGCAAACCAAGTCCAATGCCTTCATTTGATCCAATGTAAATAAAGATCCAAGGAACCGGCCCAATTAAGCAAGCATTTGATTTTCCAATCTTCGGCCCATTCAATCCACATTTTATTTGAGAAAATAAAAAACCGGCCCATCTTGCATCCATGAAGAGAATTCTGCAGCAAACAAACAAATCCGGCCTACCTTTTGATTCATTTGATAAAAAATGCAAATAAGTCCACAACAACATGATAATTATCTTGGAGATCATTTTCTTCACTTGCTCTTTGGGCTTCACTCATGGGCTTCTAAAATGCTAAGAATAGAGAAGAGAGATTTTGAGGGGTTTTTATATTTAATAATATTTATTTATATTTATGTGCAAACTAAGCTAACAACAATTATTAATTGTATATTTATTCATATAAAATAGATAATGAGGGTATAAAATTATAATAAAAATGTGATTATCAAATACCCCCACACCTAAACTTTTGCTAGTCCTCTAGCAAAAAAAAATAAAAAATAAAAAATCCTAACTCACTTTCGCAGGAATCGCGGTTGTATTTAGCGCATACAACAAGCCTTTAAACCCCTAGGTTACCCTAGTGGACGAGTTGTAGTCTCGTGAGGGTTTGCAGTGAATATACCCACAAAATTCGGTCAAATTGCCAAATTAAAGAAGTCAGTAAATAACTAAATTCACTTGATAACTTTTAGATAATCTAATTGGAGCCAGTTATCACTCAAGAAAACATTTTTATATATAACTCTAAGGTATATTTTCAAGAAAATCTTCTCATTGTAGCAATACAAAACCAAGCCAAACTTAGAAATTTAATTTAAAAGTTTTGAAAAGAACATGCTAACTCTTTGTTTTAAATAATTTTCAAGTTGCTTGATTTAAAATATTTTCCAAGACCATATATACAACTATAAAACATTTATTAGTTTTTTTATTTTTTTTATTTATTATTTTATTTTTTTTACTTTAACGGGCTTTCTAAGTGACCATTTAACGAGTTTTGGGCCAATGGATCCCAACCCAAATGGGCTTAGGTCATTAAGTATGAAAATACTCCTTGGGCTTAATTACTCGGTCAGCTTAGGCTTTATAAGATAGAATCACCTTGAATTCAAGAGTTTTTTTATTTATTTATTATTTATTTATTTTTCGTTTTTTGGTGCCCATTTTTCACACTCTTCTTTTGCATATGTATATATATTTTGAAAATATGTAAATCAAGACACTTTGAAAAATTATTTTTAACTCTAAGTTAGGCATGCAAAAATTTCATTATTTTAAATAAAAGTCCAAGTTAAGGCTTAAGTAAAGTATACTACTTTGAAAATCGTTTCTTAAGAAATTTATTTAGAGTTATCATAAAAGGTGAACTTAAGTAAATAACTAACAACGGATTAGAAAATTTCAAATTTATCAACTAAATCAATTATTACATAACTCCATCAATTTGGCAAGTGATGATATTTTTATAATTTTTTTAAAGAAAAAGGGAAAAAAAACAAAAATGTAAAATAAAGAGAAAAAATAACTAATTCCCACCCTCACATCTAAATTTCGCATTGTCCTCAATGCAAACTCTATGATGCATAAAGTAAAGCAGATAAGAAGTGAAGCACTTACATTTGGTCCGCTAATAAAAATCTGCAATTACCTTTGGTCTGAGGAGGATGGAAAAAAAATTATTCTTTTTTTTTCTTTTTTTTCTCTTTTTTTTTCTCTTTTTTTTCTTTTCTTTTTTTTTCTTTTCTTTTTTTTCTTCTTTTTTTTCTCTTTTTTTTCTTTTTTTTTTAACTGAACAAGAAACTCTCAAATGAGAGAAGAATAAATTCTTTTTATTATTCTAAAATAAACAAAATAAACAATGTAGAATGAAATATTCAACATGAAGAGTTCCTGTTCTACATTGACTCCTACCTTATTGCTGAAAATTCTTCCCCGGATTTTAAACAAATTCAGAATGATATAATCAATAATGTGAATTTCCAAGCATTTCGGGGTGTTCAGTAATTCTTGCAACAAAGTAAGGTAGATATTATTGGTGTCATGCATTTTGCATTTCTTAATGAACTTAGACTCTTGTACTGTGAAGTTTTGTTTTCTAACAACCAATTCTTCTGTGAAGTTCTGAAAATTTGGTTGTTGATTATTCTCTAGGAATCTAAGTTCATCAAGAAAGAGTTCTTCAAAATTTAATTCAAAGCAGCAAATGTTTAACACAGTTTTATTATTCTCAAGGACCTGATCTGCTTCTTCTAAAAACTCTAATTCTTCATCAAAAATTTCCTCAAAACTCAAATCAGACTCTTCTTCTTCTTCTTATTCTTCTGATATTTCCTGAATGTAGTTTATTTCTAGAGGCTGATTATTTGGTTGGTCCCCTGGATTAAAAATGTTAAGATCAGCAGTCAAATTCCCAAAGGACAGCTTCATTTGACCAGTTCTACAATTGATGAGAGCATTAGAAGTGGCTTAGAACAGTCGTCCTAAGATGACAGGTGTCTGTCCTTTGGGATTGGAAACAAGCTGTGTTTCCAAGACTACAAAATCTACTGGAAAAATAAAGTCTCCAACCTTAATCAGAACATCCTCTAACTCACCCATAGGGACCTTAACAGATCTATCAGCCAACTGTAAGGTGCATTTGGTTGGGTTCAGTACACCTAGACCCAATTGCTGATAGACTGAATATGGAAGCAAATTGACACTGGCCCCTAAGTCTAAAAGCGCCTTATCAATGTGAGTATTACCAATGATACATGAAATGATGGGAGAACCTGGATCTTTACGTTTCAAAGGTATGGGATTTGACAGCATTTTACTGATATTGATGGCTAAAAAGACTTTCTTTGGAACATTTATTCTCCTCTTCTTAGTGCACAATTCTTTTAAAAATTTAGCATAAGATGGAATTTGTTCAATTACATCTAAGAGAGGAATGTTGACCTTAACCTGCTTGAATGTCTCTAGGATTTTCTCCTCCTGAGGAGAGTGTTTCCTAGACCTGAGTCTATCTGGAAAGGGAGCAACCGGTCTAAATCTATCAAAAGCAGGCTCAGGTTCGGGTTCAGGTTCTTAGTCATCTGAAGGAAGTGATTGTTGAATAGATTCATCAGGAGGAGAAGGAGAAGGAATTTGTACAGGATCAAAAGTTTGACTTGGTGGAGTTCTCACTTGATTATCGACCTGTCTACTTGACCGAAGTGAATGGATTGCATTCACTTGAGCTTCATAGGATGAACTGCATCCTGTGTTATTAGGGTTGACCACGGGTTGACTCGGAAATTTTCCTTTCTCTCTTTCACTCACGGCACTAGCTAGTTGACCAAGTTGGGATTCTAATCTAGCTATAGCTTGAGTGTTGGAGTTGAGCATTTGTCCGGTTGATTGCATGAAGGAATTTAACGTCCTAGATGTTTGAGTCAACATATTCGTGCTTTGAGTAGAGGCCTTAATTATGGTTTCTAAACCCCTTTCCAAGACATTGAGACGTTTATCCTGATCTAGATTGTGAGGAATTTGAATTACAGCTTGATGAGGAGGAGACTGATTTTGATACGGCAGATTGGGTTGTTGAAATTGTGAATGAGAATTGAATGGAACTGTGTTTCCCCTAGGAAAATGTTGGGTCGAAGCGGGAGTGAAATTTTGAGTTCCGGGAGAATTTCCTAGATTCCATATGATTTCTCCAACCTGGATTATAGGTTGGAGAAAATGGATCATTTCTAGGGTGCTGGAATGCAGCGTTCCTAATGTATTGTTGTTTCCTAGGAGAGGACATTCCTCTGAAACGTGGGTAGGAGACTGACAATTATGACATACTGGGAAAGAAACATGATTGAGTTGAGCTGGAGCTCGTTCCTTAATTTCTAAGGCTTCTAACCTTCGCAGAATCGTCGCCATCTTCGCTTCAGAAGCAATGTTTGACTCTAAGGAAAGACCACAAGACTTAGATTGGGGAATTGATGAAACCCTATCATCATAGTGTTTCCATTGTATTGTTTTTTCAGAAAGACTCTCTAAAAATTCCCAAGCTTCATCAGCATTTTTCCTCATAAAATCCCCGTGGCACATTGATTCTAAGGAAGTTTTTGCAGAATAATCTAATCCCTCATAAATTATTTGGCACAATCGCTATTTTTCTAAACCGTGATGAGGACATTGGATGAGAAGATCTTTAAATCGGTCAAAATACTTCCAAAAAGGTTCTCCCGGGATAATTTTAAAGTTTTGAATGCTGTTCCTAAGCTTTACCGTTTTATGAATAGGAAAAAATTTCTTAAGAAAAACGGTGACAAATTCATCCCAAGTTGAGATGGAATTTGTTGGTAAGCTGTACAGCCATTTTTTAGCTTTATCCTTAAGAGCAAATGGAATAAATCTAAGCTTAACCGCATCTTCATTTAATTCTCTCATTTTAATCATAATACACACTTCCTCAAATTCCGAAATAAAAATATATGCGTCTTCTGTTTCATTACCAAGGAATTTGGGAAGCATGTTTATGTATTGCGGTCTAAGCTCAAAACTTATTCCATTTGTTTCGGGGAGCCTAATGCATGAGATTGCATTCCTAATGGGATAGCACATATCCTGAAGAACTGGTTGATTTGCCATTTCTTGGGTTGATTCAACACGGATTAAACGATGAGAATTATCCCGAACCCAAATTTGCATACACCAAAACAAATTAGATTTTTTTTAAGGAAAGAAAGAAAGAAAATTAGTTTTTTAGATGAGAAGATAAAGGAAAAGAAAAATCCTAACTAAAACAAATCAAAGCAATCACTTTTCAATCAACTCTAATTCTAGGGTTTAGCCTAACTCAACTAGACCAGCTCCTAACCAAAAACTCCTACAGTGAAAAGATCAAAGTTTTACCCAGGTAGTTAGCCAGGTAAGGATAGTACTAGAGGGTGATCAAAGATCAATTAAGTACCTCTTTCCTTGCGGAGCGCTTTACGCAACCCCTAAACCTTGCCTTAGACACCAACTAATCTGAGAAAACTTAAACCGGTTCACTTAAGGATTTCTTGTTCCTTATTGAGCTCGAATCCTTAGGGGCCAACGTCTAATGAGTTTTATTAGGCTTGGGTGGTGTAGTGAGGAATTAGTGATTTTTGGGCTAAGGAAAGGGTGATGAAATCCCTCACCTTATCTTGATTATGGGGTTTTGCCCTTAAAAATATTTTTAAGTGTGTGCCAAATCAAGATGCTCAAATCACTTGGTGAATTCCTACACTATATGAAATGCAACCCTATGAATTAAAAGCAACTAAAAAGGATGGAAAAGAAAAATCTTTTTTTTTAATTAGGGTTAACAATCAAACAAATGAGAAGGGGGGATTTGTTTGAATTTATTATCTTGTTAGTAAATGTCAAAGTGGAGGATGAATTTTATTATGGTCAACAAAAAATAAAATCTCTTCTTCTTTTTTAAGTCCTAATTGTCTCTAATTGTGAAGAAGTAGCTAAAGGGTGGAATTAAAAACTAGAAAGAGGACTTACCTGAAAGCAAATCTTCAAATCCTAGCTCTCCAATCCGCGATCTTCAAGCTCCAAGCGTTTCCTTCACAAAAAACACACAAGTTAAAGAACCAAAATAATTAAAACCTACTTAAGCACCTTCCCCGGCAACGGCGCCAAAAACTTGATGCGGCATAAACATGTACCAAAAAGGTTGCAAGTGCACAACCGTATCAAGTTATAGTATTTAAGATATCGATCCCACAAGGAAGGTGTTTTGTAGGAGAAAATATGAATTCGGTTCTTATGTTGTGTGCGTGACAAATAAGATTGATGAGTAAATGTGATTGTGGAGAGATAATAAGAGTGAAAGTGATAGTGTGTTAAACGGCGCAAAATTTAAGTGAGAGTGGATGTGACAAAGAATGAGTGTGATCAATAAGGCAAGAAGGAAAAATGAATAAAATCAAGAAATAAATGAAAAATCAAGAATGAAGAACAAAATTCAAAAGAAAATGCAAGAAATTAAAGATAGTGGATTCAATTATAGATATGGATAATCTAAAATTGAACCCACTTCTTAGAAAAGGGTAATTCCCTAGATGGTTCTAGCCTAAAGGCGAATCAAACAAAATAAAAATAAACAAAAAGAAAAACTAAACCCAAGAGGGTTCTAGCCTCAAGGTGAATAGTGTAAAAAATTAAAATCTAACTACAAAATAAATTGTAAAATATAAACTACAAAATAAAATTGTAGGAATTAAATGCACGAAAATAAATCTACTTTATAAGCATAAAATAAATCTAAGGCAAGAGGGTTCTAGCCTCTTGGCTATTTAACAAGAAAATAAAATCTAAACTACAAGCATAGAAATAAATCTACACTAATAAGCAATAAAAGAGAAAAAGAAAGAAATACAAACCTTCAAATAATTCTCCATCTTCATCTTCATCTTCATCATCCAACAAAGAGAAGAAGAGAAAAATTTAAAGTGGTGAAAAAATTATTATTATTAATTACAACTAAAGTTACAATTTTGGAAGGCCTTCTCAATTAAGAGTAGCCCTCCTCTCCAAAAAGAGTTACAAAAATTTTCACACCATTAACCCCTCACTCTCTACCCCTATTTATAGTAATCTTCAATGAATATGAGCCATTGGATTTGTCTTGAGCCCCAAGCAACAATCTCCACCTTTGAATTTTGTTCTTCTCTAGCCCAACTTAAGAGCCCTAATTGATTTTCAAAAACAATTGAAAAATCAAGTTGTAAAAGTCTGGCCCATGAAGTTGTTGTACTTTTAATTGCTCTTCTTTTTTTTTCCCCTTTTCAGCAACCAAACAACCGGCCCATGAAGATGTTTGCTCATTTGATTTTGAAAAGTTGCAGCAATGATTTCAACTCCAACTCTTCAACAATTCGGTCCATTATTTTTTCTTCAATTCCCAAACTCTGCAGCAAACCAAGTCCAATGAACTCTTCAACAATTCGGTCCATTATTTTTTCTTCAATTCCCAAACTCTGCAGCAAACCAAGTCCAATGCCTTCATTTGATCCAATGTAAATAAAGATCCAAGGAACCGGCCCAATTAAGCAAGCATTTGATTTTCCAATATTCGGCCCATTCAATCCACATTTTATTTGAGAAAATCAAAAACCGGCCCATCTTGCATTCATGAAGAGAATTCTGCAGCAAACAAACAAATCCGGCCTCCCTTTTGATTCATTTGATAAAAAATGCAAATAAGTCCACAACAACATGATAATTATCTTGGAGATCATTTTCTTCACTTGCTCTTTGGGCTTCACTCATGGGCTTCTAAAATGCTAAGAATAGAGAAGAGAGATTTTGAGGGGTTTTTATATTTAATAATATTTATTTATATTTATGTGCAAACTAAGCTAACAACAATTATTAATTGTATATTTATTCATATAAAATAGATAATGAGGGTATAAAATTGTAATAAAAATGTGATTATCATTAGGAGAGACCAGGATCAATTCCAAGAGGAGTGGCTTTGTTGTAAAAGCCCTGGGAGAGGTAGTAATTCTAAGCGCTTGAGGAATGTGATACGGGTGGGCCAACACTTAGAGGGATGTATTGCGGGATTGACAACGTGTGGATTGTAAAAAATTTCGGTGAACTTCAAAAACTAAATTGTGTAGTATCTTTGAGAGATAGTGGAGAATCTCCTCGAGGTGAGGAGTGGAGACATAGATTGAGGGTTGACCGAACTCCGTGAATATATCCTTGTGTTTCTTTTTGGCATTGGCGTGTTTTTAACTTATGTATATCTTATATCACCTATTGTCTCATAATTTATTTCATATTATCTTTTGCGCATTCTTGCACATCTCTTTGTATATCATACTTTCTAGGATATTAGTTAATAAGGTTTAATTTGGTATTAATATCAGATTAGATTAGCAAATACCCTATTCACCCCCCTCTAGGGTACTTTTATTTGGTATCAGAGCTTGGTGTTATTTGATTTGTGTTTTAATAGTCTAGAGTTAAAGATCCTCACTTTGCTTTATTGCTAATCTAGTTTTGTGATTATCTGGCATGTATATATTTATTATAGACATGCACGGTGTAGCTAGTTTAGGTTATGACATTAATATTGTTCCAAAATTCAATGATTTCCCTTATGCTCAATGGTGTGTTAGATTTAAACTTTTTGTTAGATCTAAACATTTTGATTTATAGGAAATAATTGATTACACTTATGTTGTGTCCACATTGGAGAAATTCAAGTGGAGCAATAATGATAAAAGAATGTTTACAATGAATAAACTATTGTTAGAATTCTTGCTTAATGCTTTTGATTCATCTATATCTAACAAGCTTGTTTCTTTTGATAGTGCTTATAAATTATGAAAATTTATAGAAGCACGTCAAGAAAACTTGGAGGAGAGCCAATGTGTTTTGGCGGATTCCACTTCAAGTGAAATTGAAACTTCATCATGCACATGGCCACTAGGCGATAGCCCTATTGAGGTATGTGAGTCTGATTCCGAATGTGAACCCTCTATTAATAAACTCACTTATGCATATGAGAGATTAATACAAGTCTATAATAAATTGCATCATAATTTTGTATATTTAAAAAGCAAGCATGTAAATTTAAAATCCGATCATGATTTGTTAGCAACAAAATTTCATATCATTGCCAAAGAAAATATAACTCCCAAAAAAATCAATGATAAATTAAAATTGAAAATTGCTAACTTATCTAATGAGAAGAATGATGTCATGTTAGAGAAAGAAACAATTAGGAATGAATTTAATTCTTTCAAAATTAATCATGATTGTTCTACTTCAAATGTTGATGTAATTGTCGCTAATGATGAGTTTGATCATATTAAAAACCGCATATCTTCTTTAGATTCAACTGTGATGCCCAGGGTTCACACAAGGCTGCAGTCCAAGGTAAAACCCGGATTGTCAAACCTGTCAAGCACCAAATACCATGCTACGATATGTTTCACCATCACATTCACTATCTCTCTAGTGGAAATAAAAAATAAGTGAAGGTACAAAACAGGAAAGTAATAGAAGTAGTACAAAATCAGATATGCATAGAAGAAGTATATCAACAAATAAGCCTAACTGAAATAGAATAAAAATATTTTTGGGTCTGAAATACATCTCAACACAATGATTCAAATAAAATCTCACTAAGGCACTCAGCCTCTATAAAATGAATACAACTCTAAAGTCTGAACAATGAACATAACTAAAAAGTGGAGCTTCAACTGTTAAAACTGTGCGACGGCGACTATTCTAGAACTCTGTCATCGTGCGGCTCTCCGAAACTCTAATTTGCCTAAAAGTTATAATTTAAACAAAAAAAACAACAACAAGAGCATCAGAACGCTACAGCAAGATCACCACTATCCGCACCAGGGGAAGGGCTGCTAGATAAAGTGGAGACTCTATCTATTAAGTATAGTTTACCTATATCATTTTTCTCGTATCTAATGGAGTTAATATTTAAACACCTACAAGACGAGACATAGTACGTCGAGCGAAATAATCTAAACAAGAAAACCCTCATATATATATCATATGTCTCAAATTGTAGATTCCTAAATACCAAATCCAACTCTATGAATGAAAACAACACTCAAAAGAAATACTCCAAGCCTAAACCATATAGGACCAATGTCACAATCTCGAACTACTTCTCAAGTAGTTGACGCAATAATAAGAGAATATCATCCAACTCAAAAATCACCATAGGCCATATCATGTATGTCACAAATCAAGGAATGTGCCCTACTCATGGGTAATCTAACATGGGAGTAACTACAACTGATAATACATATATGTGTACATCTCCTTATGCAATAGCGATACTCTTGTAATATTCTTACTTAATCGCTCTGCGGCAATAGGTTTTGTCTCCCTATTTTGAATACATAAAATAATGATACTATTATAATACTCTTACTCAATCGTTCTATGGTAATAGGTTTTGTCTTTCTATTCCGGATACATAAAATAATAATACTATTATAATACTCTTACTCAATCGTTCTGCGGCAAATAGGTTTTATCTCCCTATTTTCGGATGATGCATCCAGATGATCATAGAACGGAGTATAGATATATCAGCCAAATCTAAAAAACCCCGATCATCTTCGAGTATTAGTACAGCCGTGGTCTCATTGCGGGAAACATTCAATACTCCTAGTGTGGTACAGGCACGGTCTCATTGCGGGGAAACATCTACACCGACCATTCATAACTGATAAACAATACTTTATTATATGTTATTACACTTTCATCAACTCAACGTATATCAGAAATCTCAACAGTGTATGTTAACATAACATAAACTAAGTGTATGTGCACATATCTCGGTGTGCATGTCCATAATTAGTGTTCACCATCATCTTAGGTGTTAAACAACTCTTAATCATTATAATATAACAGTACAAGATTGAGAAACTCTCTCAAAAATAACAAACAAGAGCGAAACTTAAGAAACTCTCATGTTATATATCAATTATTTTAAATTAGCATATTTATAGTTTTTTACAGAACATATCATTAGTCAATTAACCATATCTTTCTCTGGACAAACTCTTTAAGAATAGTTTTTCGTTTTGGAAACTAAATTCATATAGCTATCATTTGGCACTTGTTTGGTTCAGTTTGGAGTTCATATGGTATCTCTAATTTCCAATTAAACATTATATATGTGCAACAGTTTTTCTACATAACGTATTATCAGTAAATTAGGCATATCTTTCTCTAGAAAAACTATCTTTAGGAAAGGTTTTCTATTTTGAAATCTAGAATCACATATATTTAAATTGGCATTAGTTTGGTTTAATTTATATTTCATTTATTATTTTAAATTTCTAGTTAAAAAGTATAAATGTGCAGCAGTTTTTCTGCAGAACATAACAAGTATGATTATTTGCATAAGAAATCATATTCAAACCTTAAATTAAATTTAAAATATACTGAAACATATATAAAATATATAACAACACTTAAACTTTAATAATCACTTACTGAAATTATCTCGAACATAAATCAAACTCTTGTGTCAATCTAATTAGGATTTTTCAACCTAATTAACTAAATTATTCAATCTAAAGCATAAACTTTTAACATATTAAACATAAGCATGATTGCCAAATAACTTAGAAAAGATATACATTTATTAAATCATATTTTTAATACTTAGGGATCACAAATCTAGGGTTTTCTCATCTTTAATCCACATGTAAACTCAATTAAATGTCAAATTAGGGTTTAAACATGATTAGAACATGATTAACAAGTTAAAAATAAAATTTTGAAGAACTCTAATGATCATGATCATGTTTCTATTATAAACAGTTAGAAAAACATGTAGATCTAATATTTATTTAAGATCTAACAACAAAAATCTAATCTTTTTCACATTAGATTAAGATCTAAGCATGTAAACACAATTTTTTAAGATCTAACAACAAAAATCTAATCTTTTTCACATTAGATTAAGATCTAAGCATGTAAACACAATTTAAACTTCTAAACTAGTGATTAAGATCTAAGCATGTAAACACAATTTAAACTTCTAAACTAGTTATTTAACTATGGAGATGGGTTTGGATGTAAGTGATCTTGTATTAATATTATGTTCAAGCCTCTGAAACAAGCAGCAAGCTATCCTTGAGCATAAACAACCCGTTCTCCCTCGCCACACGTCAATGATCTCGCCCTCGTGTCAGTGTTTTGCTTCACAAAGCTCTCCAAACTCATAAGAAAAATATCTTGGGTTTTTGAGGGGAGAGGATGGCTGATAGGGTTCATAGATATGATAAAAGAAAGGAATTTTCATAAAAAACATAGATATTTATAGAGGCAAACCTGAAACAAACTTGTTTGACCCGAACCAGAAAACCTACACTGACTAGGAAAACAACCTTCGGTATTTTGGTTGTAACTTTCTCATTCGACCTCGGAATGAGGTGATCTAAGATTTGTTGGAAATCTGTTGAAGAGATATACAACTTTGGTCTTTTTTACTTTTCTAGATTCTGAGTGCATCGGTATGAAAAACATAGAAACTCATAACTGGTCATGATTCCTAGATTTTCACTCTTTTGGCCTTTGTGCATATTTTGTGCATTTGCACTCATATTTTCACAAATATACATTGATTGATTTCAAACCAATTTTTATCATACTCAAATATCAAAATATGTTATTTTTTTACTATATAACATATTTATTATTATTTATCATAAAATATTCAAATTTACGGGGTTTTACACCTAAATAAATGCATTGACAACAATAACAAACTTATGGACATATGTTCTAAGTCACGAGCTACTAATTTAAAATCAACCACTCACTATGCACATATGTATAGCAAAATTTATAAATGTACTATTTACGGCCGTAAAGGTCATCTTGTAAAATTTTGCTATGATGCACAAAAACCCAAGAATGCTAATATTATTGCTACATGTACATCTCATAAAGTTTTATCACCACACACATACACATGCACCAAATGTACAACATAAGCATGTAAATGTGTTTAAGTGTGATTTTTATGGTAGATTTGACCATTTGGCAAAATTTTGTTTTGATTTGTAAAAATTTTAAAAATTACAAAATGTGTCAAAAAGACCACAATGGTTTAAAAATATTTCTTGTGCACATTCACATGGTCAACAAAAATAAATGCATCCATTTCATTTCACTTATTGCAATAGGATCGGTTATTTGCGTGAATATTGCTATGACCGGACCCGTGCATAAAATGTGCCCAAATTGGATCATAACCCAAGGGCAATGGACTTTATTGATAGGGGTCATGTCCTTAAACTCTTCGGTACAAGAATGTTTGGATACCTAAACAAGTTTGATTTTAAAAGAATAATTTTTAGCGTTTTCATTTTTCATGTTTTTAAAAAATGATTTTTGTTTAAGTTCTTTTTGTTAAACAAATTATGAATATTTTTACAATATATGTTAAAGAATATATTTACGCCATATTTAAAAAGAAACTTCATATATATAATTATTTTTGAATATAAAATAAATGGTATTTATGAGTTTTGCTTTAGTTTTAAATGTATCAGTTTTCAGCTTGCCGTTAGTCGACTAAGTTTCCTCATCAGTCGACCGATTTGAAAAATCAGTCGACTGACCAGTGAAGTTTCATTTGAAAATCCTTGAATTCATGATTTTTAACTTTCATTTGATATCATTTGATTGTTGAAATTCATTTGATTTTCACTTGACTTTCATTTGATTGTCTTGAATTTTCCTTCATAAATATTTTTAAATATTTCCGGATAATGTTTTTGAAAATTTATCCTTGTTATTTACCATATTTTATGAGTTTTATTGGCATTGATTTTGATAAGAGGTTTGTATGAAGCAATCCCCCGGATTTATTGATCCTTTCTTTCAAATCATATTTACCGGGTGCAAAAAGCTTCATATGGGTTGAAACAAGCTCAAAGAGCTTGGTATGCTCAAAATTTCTTGTCAAATATAGTACAAATTAATCTTGGTTTGTTTTATCCTAAGCATACTTCTTTTTGATCATTGTGGACGAAACATAAAAATGATCGACATTACTCTTTGTATGTTTATGTATATAGGAAAGATGTGTCCCTTATTTATATTGATACAAAATCTCAATTTAACGAACATCTTTGACAAACCTCTTTGCAAAGAAATTATTTTGTCATATAAGAGGTGAATTAGGCATGTTTATCATTTGAATCATGGCAGATTGATCATTTTCTTTATCTTTTTCAAAAATGATGCTTTTGTGACATGGATGTTCATAACATTCTTTCATTTTCAAATTGGGGATATATATTAGGATTTTCATTTGGATCTTCATTTGAACTTTCATGATCTTCATGTTTTTTATGACTTTCATGACTTGCTTTTATTTGAAAATATATTTTCATGATTTATAATTTTTAGCTTTCATGAGTTTTCATAATTTTCATGTTTCACTTTATTTATTTTCATGATATATATATATATATATATATATATATATATATATATATATATTGCTTTTTGTTTGTGTTTGTTTTAAAATCTATGTATAGAGACACCATTTCCATAATAATTTATCTATATGTGTTCTTTTGTCAATTTGAATGTGAGTTGGGATTAATATATTTATATATATATATATCTATATTTACTCACATATATGCCTTATTTTTTTATATGCTTTAAAGCTTTTTGATAGGGTGAGCCTTCCCTATCTCTTTTATTGATTATACTCACTCGTACTTATATATAAGGGGAGCTTATTGCTCTCTTTCTTCTTATTGTTTTCTCCATTTTGATGTTGACAAAGGGGAAGAAACAAGTGGATTATGAGTATATCGCTTTCTATCATGCATGAGGATTACAAATTGTATATTCATTGGTATCATGCACATTTTCTATGCTATTTGTGTAGATTGTTTGTCATTACCAAAAAGGAGGAGATTATTAGGTCTCATGTTTATGAGCCTACCATCTAATCTGGTTTTGATGATTAACAAACAATTCCTAATATTATTTATTGAGTGTTTACATTTGATTGTTAGGTATCCTATACAAAGATCCTCTGTTGGAGGTTGGATGGACTTTCGCCTTCACGATGATATTTAAAGGAGGTTGGAAGGAAATAGGAATGAAGCCATCGCAATTCAAGTCAATGACATTATCGCTTCATCCTCGCTACCAAGATTGAGATAAACAAAGATTTTTATCTTAGGTACATTAGTCTAGGTTTTACTTTATGTGTTTCACTTAAAAGCTTAATTATTATACACACACGTTATTTCTCGTTTTATCGTATTATGAGTTGTTTTGAGAAAATAACGTATATTTGGATTATTAACTTACTGAGTTAGTTTTACATCTTTTCTAAGTCCATTAATCCATCCAAAAGGATTCCAAAACTAGTTTGAAATCATTTTGTCAAAATCAAGTATTTAAACAAACTCGGATTCTTGAGATTTTGCAAAATGATGATTTTTCACAAATAAAAAATAATATTTGAAAATTTTCTTTTCTAACATGTTTGTTTTTATCAGAATAAACATTTTCCCAAGTTTCATAATTTTTAGAATTTACTTACTATTTTTAAACACACTTTGAAAATCAAGTTTACTGTTCTAATGTGTTGTGTACGTTTGTTTGGCCGACCGACTGTTCAAACCAGTCGACCGATAAACTACTCTGCGTTTTCAATCTTGTTTCTGCTTAGTCAACTGATCTTTATCAGTCGACCGAATAGTGTTATCAATCAACAGATTATTTGAATCAGGCGACCGATTGTTTCATAACTGTAGCCAACGATCATCTTATCAATCAACCGATTCACTAATCGGTCGACCGATTTGACTGTAACGGCTAATTTTTTGTTTGCTTTATTTGAGAGGTTATAAATACCCCTCAACTTATTTTTATTTTTAACAAGTTTTTACAATAGTTTCAAGAGTGTTTACACCAGTTTATTTCCAAGTTTTGATGTGTTTGTTTAAGTGAAGAAAGTTTCACAAAGAGGAGGATTTTATTTTCATCCTTGAGGAGTGTTTACCTCAAATCTTCATCCCTCTTTTTTTAGATAAGTTTTTCCAAACTCATTATCTAGCTTATCTTCATTTTGATTCTCATTTATATGTTCTAGATTTAATTGAGTTTAAATTTCATTTTATTCATTGATTACACACACAACCACTTGTACTTTAGTATTTCACATATCGTATATTTGGGTTGTGGTGTTGTATCATTGAGTGAGCTTAATCTTTGTTCTCATCTTTGTTAGAGAAAAAAATCCTTTGTTTGCACTTAGCGTTGTGAAACACGTTGCAATACACAAGGACACTTAGAAGGGTGGTTAGGAGAGAACGGGTTAATTCCAAAAGGAGTGGCTTGGTTGTAAAAGCTTAGGGAGAGGTAGTAATTACAAGCACTTGAGGAAGGTGACATGGGTAGGCCAACACTTAGAGGAGTGTATTGTGGGAGACAACGTGTGGATTGTAAATGTTTTTGGTGAACTTCGAAAACCGAATTGTGTAGTATCTTTGAGAGATAGTGGATAATCTCCTCAAGGTGAGGAGCAGAGACGTAAGTCATAGGTTGACCAAACTCTGTGAACATATCCTTGTGTCTGTGTTTGACATTGGCATATTTTTCACATGTGTGTATCTTATATCACCTATTGTCTTATCCTTTATTGCATATTATCTTTAGCGCATCCTTGCACATCTCTTTTTATATCATACTTGCTAGGATATTAGTTAATAAGTTTTAATTTAGCATCGATATCAGATTAGATTAGCAAATACCCTATTCACCTCCTCTAGGATACTTTCACTTGTGTGTGATGAATCTGTAAAGTAGATGCCTGAACCGATGGAGGTGCTGGTGGCGCGGGTTGAACTGGCGGCAAGTTGCTCGTCGCGTGGTGAGGTTGATTCAATCAAGAAGTCAGCCAAGGTTTGAGCTTTGATTGTTGTCCTGGGTTCGAATTGCACATTATGCTCACTAAGTTTGATTGCCCAGGTGACCATCCTCCCAGAAGTTGTGGGGCTACCTAGTGCTTTCTTCAAAGGAAGACTTGTCCGCACAGTGATGGCATGAGCTTGAAAGTAGGGACGAAGTCTCCTCGTAGTGATGATGAGGGTGAAGGCAGCTTTCTCTACGAGGGGGTAGTTTAGTTCGACCACTTTGAGGATCCGGCTCACATAGTAGATAGGCTTCTGGATGTTCTCTTCTTCACAAACAAGGACAGAGTTGACGGCTTCGGAGGAGACAGCCATGTATAAATACAATGTCTCCCCCATAGGTGGCTTAGCAGTGGCTTAGTACTCAAGTAAGCCTTGAGATCCTAAAATGCTGCACTACATACAGTCATCCATGTCATGCTCTTCTTTAAGTTCTTGCTTCCCTTTAGAGTCTTAAAGAATGGGAGGCTCCTCTCGGCATATTTGGAAAGGAATCGACCCAGAGCTGCTATCTTCCCATTAAGCTTTTGAATGTCTTTCAAGGTACGCAACTCGAATAGTCACTTTATAGCAGCTATCTTCTCGGGGTTGATCTCTATACCTTGTTGGGTAATCATGAACCCTAAAAACTTTCCTAATTGCACCCTAAAGGTGCACTTGGTAGGATTAAGCTTCATTCGGTAGGGCCGAAGGGTGAAGAAGGTCTCATCCAAGTTTGATATGTGGACCGACGCTTGCTTTGATTTCACCAGCAAGTCGTCCATATAGGCTTCTAGATTGCATCAAGTTGTCTACATAGGTTTCTAGATTACAGCCAATCTGGTACTTAAAGACCTTGTTGACAAGTCTCTGATATGTAGCTCCGACATTCTTAAGACCAAATTGTATCATCTTGTAGCAATATGTCCCCAAGCCAGTAATGAAGAATGTCTTCTCTGATCATGCTCTGCCATGAAGATCTGGATGTAGCCGGAGAAGGCATCCATAAAGCTGAGCAGCTCATGCCCTGTGTTCTTGTCGACTAGCTGATCGATTTGAGGCAGAGGATAGCTATCCTTAGGACAAGATTTATTTAGGTCGGTGAAGTCTACGTACATCCTCTATTTGTTCAGCGCTTTCCTCACCAAGACCACATTAGCTAGCTATTCTGGGTATCGGACTTCCTGAATGAAACTAGCTTTAAGAAGTCACTTGACTTTGTCGGTCGCTGCCTTCTAGCATTCTAGGACGAGGTGCCTCTTCTTTTGTCAAACAGGCTTAGTGTGTCTGTCGACAGCCAACTCATGGCATATCACTTGGGGGAAACACCAAGTATGTCCTTTGGTCCCCAGGCAAACACACCAGCATTTGCCAGCAAGAACTCTGTCAAGGATCATCATAAGGGCTCGACTAGATTAGACCTAATCTTGACCGTCTTCAGTCCTGCTTGGTCAATTGGTATCTCCTGAAGCTCTTCCACCAGTGTAGTCCTCTTGTGCATCCTTACCCTTGGTTGAGAGCAGGTAGCAGGACCTAGCCTCTTGCTGATTGTTCCTGACGACTCCGACTCCATTAGGAGTCAGGAACTTGACCACCTGGTGGTAAGTTAAAGGGATGGCCCGTAAGAGATGGAGGGCAATTCGACCTAGGATGACATTGTGGGCCGACTTCAGATCCATCACCAGGAACTGGACTTGGACGGTGGCTTGCCTAGGGTACTCTCCCATTGTTAAGGGGAGAGTGATCATTCTTTCTGGCAGAAGTGAATGGCCAATAAATCTAATGAGGGGTCCTCTATAATGGAGAAAATGGGATTTGTCGATGCCTATCTGGTTAAAGGCATCGACATAAAGGATGTCTACTGAACTCCATGTGTCGACCATGATTCGCTTCACCTGATAGCCATCAATTGTTGTGGTTATGATGATGGGGTTGTCATGAGGCATCTCAATGCCTTGCTGATTAGCATTCCCAAAAGATATGAGTTCTTCTGCCTTCGTCCTCTTGTCGGCTTGGTCAACCCGTAACTCCCTCTTGGCATATCTTTTCTGGGACTTGTTGGATAATCCTCCAATAGTAGGACTACCACTAATCAAGTTGATGACCCCCTTGTGGCTGGGCTCCCAGGGTTGGCTATCTTGGTGTAGCCGAGGATGAGGCGACCGTGAGCGGGATCTTTTATCCTACTTAGGTAGATCAACTTCCCTTCGATCCCGTTGAGAGACAAGGTTCTTTAGGTACCCCCCTCTCAATGAGTTCCTCAATATCCCTCTTAAGGATACGAGAGTCATTGGTGGGATGGCTGTCATCCTTGTGGTAACAACAAAACTACCTCATATTGTGGTTCTTGGGATTCAATGTCATCTTAGGAGCAGACTCCTTGAGGTGACCCTCCTTCTGAACCATAGTGAGAGCCGATGAAAGGGAGATGTTGAGGGCTATGAGGGATGGTCTTGGCGGCTAGTCTCACTATCGGTCCCTCCTGTTGGACCAATTAGAACGGGAGTCGACTCTTGGGGGTCTCTTGGCCACTCCTAGCTCATAGGGGGGCTCCTGGTTGATTCTGATGTTGGTACTACTGTCGGAATTATCGCTGGATTCGACGGGGTGGCCGAGATAGTGTTAGGTCTCATGTTTATGAGCCTACTATCTAATCTAGTTTTGATAAGTAATGAATAATTCCTAACAATATTAGTCGAGTGTTTATATTTGATTGTTAAATATTGTACACAAGAATCCTCTGTCAGAGGTTGGATGGAATTGAGCTTAACGATGACATTCAATGGAGGTTGACGGATTGTAAAACCCCGTAAATTTGGATATATTATGATAAATGATAATAAATATTTTATATGGTGATAAATAATATATATTGATGTTTGAGTATGTTAGGAATTGATTTGAGATCAATCCAATGTATATATATGAATATAGAAGTGAAATCATGCACTACATGCACGAGCCTGAATCTGGAAAAACGACTAGTTAAGAGTATTTATATTTTAAATATAGATAAAATTCAAATTTGGAGAAACTCAAAAGATAAAAGTTGTAGGTCTCTTCAACAGATTTCTATAGCGTCTTAAATCACCTTATTCTGATGTCGGATGAGAAAGTTACAACCAAAATACCAAAAATTATTTTCCTAAACAGACTGATTTGAGTCTTAGTAGTTGACTACTAACATTAGTTGTCAACTAGTAAGGCCATTAGTCGACTAATAGTAGTATTAGTTGACTAGTCCGGCTGTTTTTAGATTTCTTATGGGTTTCGGGTCGGATTCGTTTTGTTTCGAACCCACTTGTATATATGCATATATATACTCGTTTTAAAGCTCTATTTACCCTCTTTCACGTGAAATTTATACTAGCCACCTTCCTCCTCAAACCCTAACCCTAAAGTGTGAGTTTTGGGAGAGATCTCGAGGTGTTTGTTGATAGAAAGGCGAGGCTTTGCAGTTTTTAGTGAGGAGAAGGTCTTGCAAACATGTTCAGGAGTTGCAGCACGTAATTGAGGCAAGATCATCTTCCTCCCAACCCTTCCCTTATTAAAGGTTAGATTTTTAATGGTTAAAGTGATGTTTTTCATGTTAAAGTTTAACCTGACGTGATAAAGTTTATATTTTTAATGATAAATCTTTAAACCATGATAGATCTGTAAAAATTCTTTGTTGTTTATGATAGTAATATGATCATGATCATTTGGGTTGTTTATAATTACATTTTGAATTTATAAATCATGTACTAATCATGCTAAAACCCTAGTTTTGTCTTTTAATTGAGCTTTCATGATAAATAAATATGCTTAACCCTAGGTTTGTAAAACTTAAGTCATATAAACATATTTAAACGAATTTTTTCCTCTGTTCATGAGTATTTTTTTTATCATGTGTTGATAATTATGTTGTTTAATTATGAGCTAATTAAGAAAATTGATTAAATAGGATGCTAAACCCTATTTTAAAAGGTTTAAAAATTTTGTATTATGATTCAGCTAATCTTCGTTGCATATGCCAAGTATAAGGTTTCGTTTTAGCTTCATGATATGTGTAATTGACAAATAAGTAATGTTCGTGCATAAAAGATTGCATGTTTTGATAGGGTAGTCGACTACTAAGCTTAGTAGTCGGCTACTCATGTGTAGTTTAGATTTCTAGAAACTGGATTATTGTAGAGTAGTTGACTAATGTGCTTAATAGTCGATTACTAATACTGATACATGCCTCACAGAGTCTAGATGGACTCAGTGTAGTCAACTACTAAGCTTAGTAGTCGACTACTAAGCTTAGTAGTCGACTACTAAAATAGTTTTCCTGAATATTGAGTTACACTATTTTGAGATGTGATCTCGGGGTTCGAGTCGCACGATAGTACATGTAAAAACATGAATATACTGTTGGCCTTCTTATTTTGATGATGATTTACAAATAATTTACATCTAATATTGTTTGTTCTAATGTTTGTGTTTTATATTTATTCTAGGCAAACAATATATTGGAGGATGGATGGAATCGAGCATTCACGATCATATCAAATGGAGGTTGACGGACTTGTGGAGTGAAGTCTATGCAATTCAAATTAAAGATCCAAGTTCTAGTTTCATCCGTAAGTGTACCAAGTTGAGCTACATCGAAGATCTATCAAGCTTGGGTATATTTAGTTTTAGGTTTATATTATGTGTGTTAGTACTTTAAGCTCAATCATATACACACATACACGTTTTTGGTTTCGTATATATATAGTTATATATATATATATATACATATATGTTTTGGTTTGATAGTTTTTAAGTTTTAATATGAAACAATTGAATATAATTAGAAAACATAATTTTGTTTCATACTTACATGCATATATATGATTTCATCAATATCAATTTTATTTAGTTCAATGAAATCATATTTTAGTGCATTATATGTGTATTTTTATAAAATACTATATTCATTATTTATAGACTTCATAACAATAGTTTACATCTTTTTTCAATCTATAAAATTATTTTGTATTTTCTGAAAACATGGTTAAGCTAAAATGTCAAAACTCATATGTTCACATTTTCATGTTTTGGACTATTTTGTAAAATGATGATATTTCTTATTTAGGAGGTCCTTTCTAAAAACTAGTTTTTGTAGATAGTGTATTATCAAGTCTACAATTATTTTCCAAAGTTTTATATTTTTTGGAATTTATTTGATATTTTTAAACAGGGTTTTTAAATCAGAAGACTGCTTCAAACCTGTTCATTTTCATGTATCTGTTTGCGGTCGACTGCCATGGTCGACCGCCCTTGAGTCCAAAGACTCAATATGCTTTTTAGTGGCTCCCCCCGAAAGTTTCGCGGTCGACCGTCAGGATCGACCGGATGTCATTTCAGAGCCTAGTTTTGCCTTTCTGTTGCTCGCGGTCGACCGCGAGTTTTCCATGGTCGACCGCCGATTGCCCAACGGCTATATTGGGTACAAAATCAGATTTCTAATTCTTGGAGGTTTTTGGTCTTTTGTTTGGGGTTTTTGCTATTGGTTTCTCTTCCTATATAAACCCCTCAAACCCCTTCTACCAGTAACGATCAAAGAAATGTTTTAACAACGTTTTAACAAGGGTTTAAGTGTTGTTTAAGTTTGTTTAAGAAGCTTTTAAGCATTTAAGAGTTTGAGTTTGTGAAATCAATTTCACAAGAGCTTGAGGAGATCGTCTATTGGTGTTTGAGCATCCAACTACTCTCCCTTGATCTCTTGATCTATTGAGAAGTTTTCTAAACTCCTTTTCTAGCTTTATATCTATTTGTTTGATTATCATTTTATTAAAGCTAGTTTTATATTGAGTTTAGATTTGTTTAATCTCTTTTCTTACACACACAACGATTGAGCTTATTGTATTTGCATACATTGTATAATTAGGTTGTGGGGAGTTGTAACAATTTAAGAGTGAGCTCCATTATGTTCTCATCCATGTTTTAGAACAATTATTTTTTATATTATGAGATTGTAAAGTTTTCGGTGAGCTAGAAAACCAAGTGTGAGGTGTAGACGTTGATCAGTAAGCATTGAAAACCGACATTGTGAGAGTGTGAATTGTGAAGTTTTCGGTGAACTAAAAAACCGAGTGTGAGGTGTGGACGTTGATCAGTGATCGTTGAAAACCGATATTGTGAGGTGTAAATGTTATTCGGGTGAGCATAGAAAACTCGGTTGTAATAGTGGATTTCTCCCCGGGAGTTAGGAGCGGAGAGTAGGACGGAAGGTCCGAACTCCGTGATCATATCGTGTGTTTGAGTTTGCTTTGGCGCACTTCTCTTATGTTTATATTTCTTATCACCATTGTCCATTGTTCATTATTTATATCATCCACTATCTTGTTTATTTTGTTTACCCTTGTGTATATCACTTATCCTAGCTCACATATCTTGTTGTATTTTATACTTGCTAGGATAACTTGTTAATTAGTTTTTATTAGCATAAAATCGGATTATATTAGCATAAGACCCTAATCACCCCTCCCTAGGGTCTAACAATTGGTATTAGAGCTTGGTGCTCTTTGATTTAAGATCTAATCACCTTGAGTTAAAGATCCAAGTTATCTTTTTGTGCTAAGAGCTTGGTGCTCTTTGATTTAAGATCTAATCACCTTGAGTTAAAGATCCAAGTTATCTTTTTGTGCTAATCTTATTTTGATTGCATTTGTATCTTGAGTTAAAGATCCAAGTTATCTTTTTGTGCTAATCTTATTTTGATTGCATTTGTATCTTGCTTGCATAGTTTTACAAATTATGGATATGAATGATACATCTTGTTTAGGCTATGATTCTAGTATTGCTTCTAAATTCAATGTTTTCCCCTATGCTCAATAATATTTTAGATTCAAAATATTTGTTCAATCTAAAAATATCAATTTATAGGAAGTCATTGATTGTGCTTATATTATGCTCATGTTGGAGAAATCCAAGTGGAGCAAACATGATAAAAGGATGTTTACAATGAACAAGATTTTGTTAGAATATTTGCTAAATGCTCTTAATTCATCTATGTCTAACAAGTTGGTTCATTTTGATAGTGCTTACAACTTATGGAAACTTATTGAAGCACATCAAGGGGACTTGGAGGCGATCCAACAAGCTTTGGAGGATCCGGCTTCAAGTTCATATGGAGCATCATGCACACAAGCACTAGGTGATAGCCCTAGTGAGGTTTGCGAGTTCAAATCCACTAATGATTTATCTAGTGATGAACTTGCTTGTGCTAGTGAAAAATTGTTGCATGCCTATAACATATTGCATAAAAAATTTATTGATTTGCAAAGCAAGCATAGTGAAAAATTGTTGCATGCCTATAACATATTGCATAAAAAATTTATTGATTTGCAAAGCAAGCATGAATATTTAAAATTCGATCATGAGAAGTTAGCTTCCAAATTTGATATCATTTCTCAAGAAAGTATTGCCCTTCAAGAAAATAATGATATGTTAAATTTGGAAAATAATAGTTTAAAATTGAATATTCCTAACTTGACTCATGACAAAAATAATGCAATGTTAGAAGTAAAGAACATAAAAAATGATACTGCTTCTTTTATAAATGACTATTTATGTTCTACTTCTAATAAAAATGCATATGTACCAAATGATGAGTTGAATGTTGTTAAAAATCGCATTTCATCTTTAGACTCAACTCTTAATACATGCATTGATAACCATAAGAAACTTATGGACTTGTGTGAAAAGTCCCGTGTTGACACTTCTAAATCAAACACACACTATGCACACTTGTATAGCATAGTTTACATATACTCTATTTGCGGTCGTAAAGGCCACCTTGCTAAATTTTGCTATGATGCACACAAACCTAAGATTGCTAATCCTCCATATGCATCTCATAAGGCTTTTTCTTTATCACAAGTACACACACATGCATCCATTGTTCATCATAAACATGCTAATATGTATCATTATGATTTTTGTGGTAGAGTTGGTCACTTAACTAAGTTTTGTTTTAATTTACGAAAAGTTTCTAAATCGCAAAATATTTCAAGTAGACCAACATTGTTTTAAAATATTTCACATTTGCAAAATAATCTTAAAAGACCATCTATGTTTGCAAATGTTACTCGTGCACGAGCTAATGGTCCACAAAACCAAATGGATCTCTTTTATTACACATATTGCAATCGGAAGGGTCATTTGAGTGATTATTATTTTGACCGTGTTAGTGCACCACATGCACCAAATGGATCTCTTTTATTTTGAACTTTTGAACATAAAAACAATTCTTCTTATTGGTCATACTCTTTTGCTTTCATGATTATTGGTTTTGTTTTGATGAGAGGTTTGTGTGTATATAACCCCTCGGATTTATTGTTTATTGGGTGTTTATTCCCAAATCTTGTTTACCGGGTATTAATAATCTTTATATGGGTTGGAACAAGCTTAAGAGCTTGATATATTGTTGCCTCTCTTACATTTCTTTTGTCAAAAATTTTGTTTTAATTTGTTGCTTTGAATTCATTATATTTCACTTATATGATGATATTTATGTGTTTGTGCTTATGGATCATCTATTTGTGCCTTATAATGCATTCTATATGTAGTTTGATTAAGTTCTACAAAGAAAGTTTTATTTATTGATCAAACATTAATCTCGGACTTAAATCTTGATTTATGATTTCATTTGGTTGATTTTTTTTCATTGGAAAACTTTTTGCATGATTCTCATGTTCCTCTTTTGATTTCATAAATCTATTTTCATACACTATGTTTTTATAATTATGTAATAAGATACTTCTTTCATAAATGATATATCTATATGTATTCTCATTGTCCTCTTGTATGTGGGTAATATTTAGCATATTTTGCATCTATGCTTGCTCACATATTTTGCCTTGGTCTTTATTTCATATACTCCATATGACAATTTGATAGGGGGAACAATCCCTATATTTATTTTATACTCACCCATGCTTATTTATAGGGGGAGCTTTCGCTCTCTTCATTCTTTTGTTTTTCCTTTTTTTATGGTGTTAAAGTGGGAGAAATATTATGAGTATATTCTTTCTTGTTTATATGCATGATATATTATACTTTGTATATTCATTTTCTTTCATGCATACATTCTTTTTGTAAATTATTTGTCATCATCAAAAAGGGAGAGATTGTTGGCCTTCTTGTTTTGATGATTATTTACAAATAATTTACATTTAATATTATTTGTTCTAGTGTTTGTGTTTTATATTTATTCTAGGCAAACAATATGTTAGAGGATGGATGGAATCGAGCATTCACGATCATATCAAATGGAGGTTGACGGAATTATGTAGTCAAACCTATGCAATTCAAGTTGAAGATCTAAGTTCTAGCTTCATACGCAAGTGTACCAAGTTGAGCTACATCGAAGATCTATCAAGCTTGGGTATATTTACTTTTAGGTTTATATTATGTGTGTTAGTACTTTAAGCTCAATCATATACACACATACACGTTTTTGGTTTCGTATATATATATACATATATGTTTTGGTTTGATAGTTTTTAAGTTTTAATATGAAACAATTAATTATAATTAGAAAACATATTTTTGTTTCATACTTACATGCATATATATGATTTTATCAATATCAATTTTATTTAGTTCAATGAAATCATATTTTAGTGCATTATATGTGTATTTTGATAAAATACTATATTCATTATTTATAGACTTCATAACAATAGTTTACATCTTTCTTTAAGTCTATAAAATCATTTTGTATTGTCTCAAAACATGGTTAAGCTAAAATATCAAAACTCATATGTTCATATTTTCATGTTTTGGACTATTTTACAAAATGATAATATTTTTTATTTGGGAGGTCCTTTCTAAAAACCAGTTTTTGTAGCATGTGTATTATCATGTCTACAATCATTTTCCAAAGTTTTACATTTTTTAAAATTTATTTGTTATTTTAAACAGGGTTTTTAAATCAGAAGACTACTTCAAACCTGTTCATTTTCATGTATTTGTTTGCGGTCGATCGCCACGGTACGGTCGACCGCCCTTGAGTCTAAAGACTCAATATGCTTTTTAGTGGCTCGCGGTCGATCGTGGCGGTCGACCAGATGAAGTCCAAAAAGTTTCACGGTCGACCGTCACGGTCGACCGGATGTCTTTTCTGAGCCCAGTTTTGCCTTTCTTTTGCTCGCGGTCGACCGTGAGTTTTTCACAGTCGATCGTCGATTGCCCAACGGCTATATTTGGTATAGAATTAGATTTCTGATTCTTAGAGGTTTTTGGTCTTTTGTTTGGGGTTTTTGCTGTTGGTTTCTCTTCCTATATAAACCCCTCAAACCACTTCTACCAGCAACAATCAAAGAAATGTTTTAACAACGTTTTAACAAGGGTTAAGTGTTGTTTAAGTTTGTTTAAGAAGCTTTTAAGCATTTAATCGTTTGAGTTTGTGAAATCAATTTCACAAGAGCTTGAAGAGATCATCTATTGGTGTTTGAGCATCCAACTACTATCCCTCGATCTCTTGATATATTGAGAAGTTTTCTAAACTCCTTTTCTAACTTTATATCTATTTGTTTGATTATCATTTTATTAAAGCTAGTTTTATATTGAGTTTAGATTTGTTTAATCTCTTTACTTACACACACAACCATTGAGCTTATTGTATTTGCATACATTATATAATTAGGTTGTGGGGAGTTGTAACAATTAAGAGTGAGCTCCATTATGTTCTCATCCATGTTTAAGAACAATCATTTGTTATATTGTGAGATTGTAAAGTTTTTGGTGAGCTAAAAAACCGAGTGTGAGGTGTAGACGTTGATCGGTGAGCATTAAAAACCGACATTATGAGAGTGTGAATTGTAAAGTTTTTGGTGAACTAGAAAACCGAGTGTGAGGTGTGGACGTTGATCGGTGAGCGTTGAAAACCGACAATGTGAGGTGTATACGTTATTCGGGTGAGCGTAGAAAACCCGGTTGTGATAGTGGATTTCTCCCCGGGAGTAGTGAGCGGAGAGTAGGAAGGGAGGTCCAAACTCTGTGATCATATCGTGTGTTTGAGTTTGCTTTAGCATACTTCTCTTATGTTTATATTTCTTATCACCATTGTCCATTGCTTATTATTTATATCATCCACTATCTTATTTATTTTGTTTACCCTTGTGTATATCACTTATCCTAGCTCACATATCTTGTTGTATATTATACTTATTAGGATAACTTGTTAATTAGTTTTTATTGGCATAAAATCGGATTATATTAGCATAAGACCCTAATCACCCCCCCCCCCACCCTCTAGGGTCTAACATTGTAAAACCTCGTAAATTTGAATATTTTATGATAAATAATGATAAATATGTTACATGTTGAAAATAATATATTTTGATGTTAGGATATGATAAGAATTGATTTGAGATCAATTCAAAGTATATTTGTGAAAATATGAGTGCAAATGCACAAAATATGCACAAAGGCCAAAAGAGTAAAAATCTGGGAATAATGATCAATTATGAATTTTTATATTTTGCATACCGATGTAGTTAGAATTTAGAAAATTGTAGAAGACCAAAGTTGTGGGTCTCTTCAACAGCTTTCTAACAAGTATTAGATCATCTCATTCCGTGGTCGGGTCTAACAGGTTTGTTTCGGGTTTACCTCTATAAATACCTATATTTTTCATAAAAATTCCATTCTTTTATCATATCTAAGAACCCTAACAGCCACCAAAACCCCATAAACCCTATTTTGAATTCTTGGAGAAGATTGGAGGCTTTCAAGTTGGGTTTTTGTTGATTTTTTTTGGTTTTTGGAGTGGAGATCTCCTTCGACGTTACTTCTAATAAGTTTTCCTACAACCCCAAGTGAGTATCATCTCTACTAATCCCCCTCCCAGTTTTTAAAATATTTTTGAAGAGTTTTTAATGAGTTTTATAGAGCCTAATCAATTAATTTGTGTATAAAAATTTCCCCAGACGGATGGCCAAACGGAGAGAGTAAACCAAGTGTCGGAAAACATGTAGCAAACATGTATTATAGACTTGCAGGATAGCTAGGAGGATCATATCCTATTGATTGAGTGTGATTATAATATCATTTATCATCAACTATTAGCATAACACCGTATGAGGCATCGTACGGGAGGCATTATAGATTGCTTATTCATTGGGCCAAATTACAAAAAAGTTTATTGCTTAGACAGGAGCTTGTTTGGTGGACTACAGGGAAGGTAACAGTGGTTTGGGAGCATATTCTTGTAGCACATAGTCATCAGAAGAGTTACGTAGACCAGAGACGATGACCGTTAGAGTTCTAGATTGGGGACTATGTCTTATTGAAAATATCGTCGACGAGTTCATCGACTCGGTAGACGGAAAAGGTTTACCCCGAGATAAATTGATCCGTTCATGAGAGTTGAACATTTTTGGAGCCGTTTTGTATGGACTAGATCTTCTAGCATCAATGTCGAGTATACACGATGTTTTCCATGTTTTGATAATTTAGAAGTAATTGCGCGATGAGGAGCAGCAGAGAGTCATTGATGCACCAAAATTTGAGTTTCAGATAGATTTAACTATCATGGAGATCACAGATTATATTCTTACTAGAGGGGATGAGAGGCTTAGAAATGAAGTAATACCATAAGTTAAAGTTCAATAGAGATAGAAAAGAGCTAAGGAGGCTTCTTGGGAGCGCGAGGAGGATATATGTCGCGACTGCCCGCACCTATTCGAGTGCGTAAAATGATTTGGTTATAGCTTATTGATATTTATGATTTTTGATTTTCTATATGGTCATATTTATATTTAAAGCTAGAATGGGGGTATTAACACTTACCTCCTAATCATTAGGAACACATGGTATATATATGGCGGGTTCCTTGTTTGGATTTTTCGCCTGACGTACTAGTTTCGTTTAGTTAGGGGTTAAATGGGAGTATTCACATTTTAGATTGTTAAGCATAGATATTGCTAGTTATTCATATCTAAGGATTAATGGTACGAGATGTGTATGGGAGGGTTTTCTTGTCTGGACTATCCCCTCTTAGTGTTTTTCTCATATTATTAATTCCTAAGATACGATTACAGAATTTCGAGGACAAAATTTTTTTATGGGGAGAAGAATGTAAAACCCTGTAAATTTAAATATTTTATGATAAATAAAGATAAATATGTTATATAGTAAAAAAATTAACTTATCTTGATGTTTGAGTATGATAAGAATTGATTTGAGATCAATTCAAAGTATATTTGTGAAAATATGAGTGCAAATGCACAAAATATGCACAAAGGCCAAAAGAGTAAAAATCTGGGAATAATGATCAATTATGAATTTTTATATTTTGCATACCGATGTAGTTAGAATTTAGAAAATTGTAGAAGACCAAAGTTGTGGGTCTCTTCAACAGCTTTCTAACAAGTATTAGATCATCTCATTCCGTGGTCGGGTCTAACAGGTTTGTTTCGGGTTTACCTCTATAAATACCTATATTTTTCATAAAAATTCCATTCTTTTATCATATCTAAGAACCCTAACAGCCACCAAAACCCCATAAACCCTATTTTGAATTCTTGGAGACTTTTATCATATCTAAGAACCCTAACAGCCACCAAAACCCCATAAACCCTATTTTGAATTCTTGGAGAAGATTGGAGGCTTTCAAGTTGGGTAAACCCTATTTTGAATTCTTGGAGAAGATTGGAGGCTTTCAAGTTGGGTTTTTGTTGATTTTTTTTGGTTTTTGGAGTGGAGATCTCCTTCGACGTTACTTCTAATAAGTTTTCCTACAACCCCAAGTGAGTATCATCTCTACTAATCCCCCTCCCAGTTTTTAAAATATTTTTGAAGAGTTTTTAATGAGTTTTATAGAGCCTAATTAATTAATTTGTGTATAAAAATTGGATCTTTTGTATATATATATAAAGACTAGGTATTTTCATGTTAAAGAGATTAAGCACGAATTTACAGAAGTATTTTAAGATCTGAAAATAATTTAAAATATTGTTTATCTAAATTTAGATGTCTTATTCTTCGTTTTAAAGTTTTGTGCATGATTGAAGGTTCACATATGATTTCTTGTGCAAATAATCATGCTTGTTATGTTCTGCTAAAAATCTGCTGCACATATATACTATTGAACTAGAAATTTGAAATAACAAATGAAATCCAAATTAAATCAAACTAATGCCAATTGAAAGATATGTGAATCTAGTTTTTAAACAGAAAACCATACCTAAAGATAATTTTCCTAGAGAAAGACATGCTCAATTTATTGATGATATATTCTGCAGAAAATCTGCTGCACATATAAAATGTTTAACTAGAAATTAAAAATATCATATGAACTCCAAACTGAACCAAATCAGTGTCAAATGATAGCTATGTGAGTCTAGTTTCCAAAACGAAAAACTATTCTTAAAAAGAGTTTGTCCAAAGAAAGATATTCTCAATTTACAAATGATATATTCTGCAGAAAACTGTAGATGTGCTGATTTAAAATAAATTGATATATTACGTAAAGGTTTCTTGAGTTTCGCTCTTGTTTGTTATTTTTGAGAGAGTTTCTCGATCTTGTACTGTTATATTATAATGATTAAGAGTTGTTTAGTACCTAGGATGATGGTCAACTTCAGATGTGGACACGCACACTAAGATTTCTGCATGTATGCTATATTGTGTTAGATTGGCACACTTTTGACACGAGTTAAATTGATAAACACAAATGAATAATGATGTTCTATATGTATCCGGAAATAGGAAGATGAAACCTATTTTCCGTAGAACGATTGAGTAAGAGTATTACAATAGTATCGTTATTACATGTATCCGGAATAAGAAAATAATAAACCCTATTGCCGCAGAACGATTGAGTAAGAGTATTACAATAGTATCGTTATTATATGTATCTGGAATATAAAAATAATAAACCCTATTGCTGCAGAACGATTAAGTAAGAGCATTACAATAGTATCGTTATTATATGTATCCGAAATAGAAAGATAATAAACCCTATTACCGCAGAACGATTGAGTAAGAGTATTACAACAATATCGTTATTATATGTATCCGGAATAGGAAAATAATAAACCCTATTACCGCAGAGCGATTGAGTAACGAGTATTACAAAAGTATCGTTATAGTACAAGATGATGCACACATAGATAATTGATCAGTTGTAAGTTTTACTTCCCAAATAGATTACCCGCGAGTAGGGTATTTCCTTTGAGAATTTGATACACCCGTTATGGATGGCAGATATATTTGTTTTAGTTTCCTTTGAGAATTTGATACACCCGTTATGGATGGCAGATATATTTGTTTTAGCTTAGTTGGTATCCTATTATATTAGAGCAGGTCACTCGGACGTAATTCGAGATGAGATGATTATTCTTTATGTTGTAGATTGGAGTATTTATCATTGATTATTTGTTTTTTATTCATAGAGAGTTGTATGAATGATTTGATATATGTATGTACTGACTCTATTTTCTTATATACTCCTACCCCTTCCCCTGGGGAGAGGTAGTGATGATCTCGCTAGCGCTTTGACGCTCGTTGTTTTCTCCCCTTTCAGGCAGCGAGTCTGGCGCACAGAGAGTCGCAGGTTGATGAGACTTCTTAGTTGTCCATTTAGTTACTTATCATATTTTGTAGTTATTACAGAACTACACATGTAGTTGATAAATTTTAGAATCTAGATTGGTATTTTGTTTCATAGAGTTGAGAGCTATTGTGAGACTTTGTTTATGTGACTCATTGTATTTGAGATTCAGTTCAGACTCAGAGATATGTCTATTTTATTCCAGTTAGGCTCATTATTGATTTTTCTTATGCTTCTTCTGTGTATATCCAGTGTTGTCCTATTTCTATTTTTACATGTCTGTACCTTCACCTATTTATTATTTCCACTAGAGAGATAGTGATTGTGATGGTGAAACTTGTCATAGCATGGTGGTTGGTGGTTGGCAGGTTTGACAATCCGGGTTTTACCTGGGACTGCAGCTTTGTGTGAACCCTGGGGCGTCACAGTTGGTATCAGAGCTCTAGTTCCAGTATCCTTAGGATCATTCCTGTGTCAAATTGTGGAGCTAGGATAGGGTTTCCTAGGATTCACGTATAGAGTCCGTTAGGAATTCCTAGAATGAGTGAGGACGATATGTGCGTATATCTTAAAATTTGAAATTTTTTTATGACAATTATTTTATGTTGATTTAAAGTATTTGCGTGAATACTATATGTTATGAATATGTATTGTGATACGTTATATATATGTATATATGTTTGCGATCTCACTTACTATGATCATAAGCTCTCCTCTCGATATTATAAATGTTGGAACGAGGATGCAGTCGAGATAAAACTCATACCCGGAGAGCTGGGCAAGCAGAGTCCGAGCCACAGCAGGCTCCATAGTATTTGATCGACTTTATGGCACCGTTTGTAGAAACAGAGACTAGCAACACTTGAGGAGGGAGTAACGAGCCACATTATATTTTCTGGAGTTTCACCACCCGTTGTACTAATTGTGCCAATTGAAGAGGTAATACTAATGATTATATTATCACAACCATTTGTTGATAGAGATACAGAGCAGGAGGCTTGGCTCTGTAAGAATAAGAAAGATGTAGGACACTAAGAACACCATAGTGCAGGGCACATTGGATTCATATGCAGCTTATAAATAAATAAAAATATGTGAAAATTCCTTAACGTAGATTCAGTATCAAACCAGAGGTTAAATATATTCAGCACAAAGGATATCACCGGAGAATAGCAGCAAAGAATAGCTACGATTTTAGATTTTCATCGGGACAGTGAATATCACTTATTTGGGAAAATTTTGTTTACTTCTTCGACAAGCAGTTAGAGCTAGTTTGCTTAAAACAGTGAGATATGCATATAGTTAATTACGAAATCTAGACTAGCATGATGGTAATGACAAGGGAAGAGGCCTATTATGGGATCTAGAGGACCCCAGCAGCAGGGTAAGGATTTTTACCATTAGCAATAAAGACATTACAAGAAGATAACAAACATGATTTGATAACACCGCAGCAGCGCATGATTCGGGACACATGATACAATTATAATAAGATCGGACATAGAGCGAAGAATTATCGCAGTACACCAGCAGGAGACTAGCATGATAGAGATCAGGGCCAATAATCTTAGGGCAACAGTTACGGCTAGCATCGGAGGATAGATGTGTTGCTACCGGTTATTCTTAGGATGTAGGGGCCTATAGGCCAGAATTACGCTATTTAGAGTATTCATCAGTGTCAGATGGACCCATGTGTTTCACCGCTAGCAGCGTAGCAGGCGTCGGCCACCAGCAGAGTTTATGTAGTCGTGCCACGTGATCATAGTGCGAGCAGAGTTTTCGTAGTAAATTCTTATCCAGCTCGAATCTTGTTGATTCAGAAGCTTCGCATTTTTTTTATCTATCATGATGTCATGATTAGACATCAGCTTGTAGCGCAGCGTTTAGGCGTTCTATTATCAGTTTGTACTCCTTTAAGGGAGGTGTCCCTATTAGAGAGTATATGTAGGAGATGTGTCATCAGTATAGATGAGTTTGAGTTCATCTTTGTCATGGTCGTGTTGTGGATGTCGAACTTCAACGTCATTTTTAGTATGAAATGGTTATCATCCTACAATATCAGTATTGACTGTTTTGCTAAAACAGTACGCTTGTGAGCATTCATTGGGATTGTATAGATAGTAGCAACCTCATAGGGTAACCAGAATGCAGAGTCATTTCTAGCATACGTCGAAGAGGTGATGATACGGGATCGGGGTACAGTTTTGAGCGAGACCGGAGTTGTCTCAGTATATCAGGATGTCTTTTAGAACATACCTATGTTTTCTCCAGTGAGAGAGGTTGTTTTCCTGCATCGAGTTGCAGCAGGCACCGTACCGATTTTCCGAGCACCCTATCATATCTTATGGCACCCGCTGAGAGGAGGGAGCTACAGACTCAGGTAGATCAGTTGTTAACTTAGGGTTTTATTTGTCGGAGTCATTTTCATGGGAGCACAGGTCTTCTTTGTGGGGAAGAAGGACTATAGCATGCGATTGTGTATTGATCATCGTGAGTTAAACAAGGTCATTTTCTGGATCACGGATCCACTATCGAGGATTTATGACTTGTTTGACTAGCTGCGGGGAGCGCAGCATTTCTCAAAGATTGATCTTCATTCTAGTTATTTCCAGTTGCGATTGTGGTAAATGGATGTTTCCAAAACCGCATTTTCTGACTCGATATGGGTCTTTTGAGGTCTTTTCATGCCATTTGGGCTGATTAGTGCACCCGCGGTATTCATGGATTTGATGAACCGGGTTTTTCGTCCATGTTAGGATCAGTTCATAGTCATTTTATTAACGACATCATTATCTTTTCGAGATTAGAGACAGAGCGCGAGCAACATCCTCTATTGGCATTGCGGGGATAGCGGACAATCGAGATTAGAGGCATCAGTGATACGCCGAGTTCAGCAAATACGAGTTTTGACTATAAGAGATTAGATTTTTAGGCCACGTCATCAGCAGGTGGGGCATAATAGTGGATCCAACCATTGTTGAGGCTGTACTTGATTGGGAGCCACTAAGAACCATTACAGGGGTTCATAGTTTTAGAATGGTATGAGAGAAAGTTCATTCAGGACTTTTTGAAGATTGTGATACTACTTACACACCTTACAAAGAAGGGTGTATAGTTTGTTTTGGGCACAGGGTGCCAGGAAGCCTTTAAGACTATTAAGGCTAGATAGATTGCAATAATAATTTTGACTGTTCTAAACAATGATACGATATTTGTCATTTACGTGGACACATCATTAGCAGGACTACGAGGTGTTTTGATACAGACCTGGAGGGTATGGCTTATTTCGCGACAGTTTAGGCGCATCGTAACAGATATACAGTACATCCATGCACAAGGAAAATGTACAAGGATCTGAAGAGGCGTTTTTGGTGGAGTGGTATGCGCAGAGGGATTGCAGATTATGTGGCTAAGTGTTATACCTGCCAACAAATTAAGGCAGAACATCAGAGACATGCAGGAACCCTACAGCTTTTACCCAATCCTGAGTGGAAGTGGGCAGATATTTCCATGGATTTCATAGTGGGGTTGCCTAAGTCAAAGAAAGGAAATGATTCTATTTGGGTTATAGTGGACAGATTGACTAAGTCTACACATTTCTTACCAGTGAGGACGACTTATACGACAGATATGTATGCGAGGATCTTTGTTCGGGAGATTGTTAGATTGCATGGAGTTTCGGAGATGGTTGTATCAGATCGGGGCTCAGGCTTCACATCTCATTTTTGGAGGAGTTTCCAGGATGCTTTTGGTAGTCAGTTGTTATTTAGCAGCGTTTTTCACCCCCAGACAGATGGTCAGACCGAGAGGGTGAATCAGATCTTAGAGGACATGCTGAGAGCATGCATTATGGATTTTCAGGGTAGCTGGGAGGATCACATCCCACTGATTGAATTTGCATATAATAATAGTTATCAAGCTACCATCAGAATGGCATCGTATGAAGCTTTGTACGGGAAACCTTGCAGATCACCTATATGTTGGGCAGAGCCAGAGGATAGTTTATTGATTGGTCCAGAGTTAGTTAGACAGACCACAGAGAAGGTGGCATTGATTCGAGAGCGCATTCTTACGGCGCAGAGTCGGCAAAAGAGCTATGCAAATCAGAGGAGACGACCTTTAGAGTTCTAGGTCGGAGACTCAGTTATGTTGAAAGTATCACTGATGAAGGGCATTCAGCGATTCGGTAGACGGGGGAAGCTTGCCCCGGGATATGTTAGTCCTTTCAGGATCATCGAGCGCGTTGGAGCTGTTTCTTACAGGTTAGATCTTCCAGCATCGATATCGAGTGTACACGATGTCTTTCATGTTTCGATGCTTAAGAAGCATCTGCGGGATGATGAGCAATAGAGAGTGATTGATTCACCATAGATTGAGATTCAGGATGACTTGACTATCGTAGAGATTTCGGTATGCATACTTGCTAGAGAGAATTAAAAGCTTAGGAATAAAGTCATTCCATTAGTGAAAGTTCAGTGGAACCGGCAAGGAGCCGAAGAGATTTCTTGGGAGCGCGAGGAGGATGTTCGTCGCGACTACCCGCACCTGTTTGGACAGGTATGATGTTGATAGATTCTTATGCTTATGTGCTTTGATAGTAGTCTTTATCTATGTTGTTTAGTCACATTTATATTTATCTTTAACACTAGAATGGAGATATTGTCACCTGATCCTTAATCATTTGAAACATATATACATGAGGATTTCCTTGTTTGTATTATTTCGCTCGACGTACCAATTTCGTTTAATTAGGGATTTAGGGGAGAAGATTTGCATTCTAGGTTGTTAACTTTAAATATCATTGTGCTAATACTATGAGATGGGTGCAGAAGAAATTCTTAATATGAATTACACCTTCTTATTGTGTTTTCCCAGTTTTTATGTTTTGAGATGCGATTGAGGAATTTCAGGGATGAAATTCTTTTAAGGAAGGAAGAATGTAAAACCCCGTAAATTTGAATATTTTATGATAAATAATGATAAATATGTTATATGGTGAAAAATAATATATTTTGATGTTTGAATATGATAAGAAATAATTTGAGATCAATTTAATGTATATTTGTGAAAATATGAGTGCAAATGCACAAAATATGCACAAAGGCCAAAAGAGTGAAAATCTGGGAATAATGATCAGTTATGTGTTTTTATATTTTTCACACTGATGCAGTTCGAATTTGGAAAGGTGTAAAAGATAAAAGTTGTGGGTCTCTTCAACAGCTTTCTAACAAGTCTTAGATCACCTCATTCTGAGGTCAGATGAGAAAGTTACAGCCAAAATACATAAGGTTATTTTCCTAGTCAGACTAGGTTTCCTAGTTCGGGTCTAACAGATTTATTTCGGATTTACCTCTATAAATACCTGTATTTTTCATGAAAATTTCTTTCTTTTATCATATCTAAGAACCCTAACAGCCACCAAAACCCCATAAACCCTATTTTGAATTATTGGAGAAGATTGGAGGCTTTCAAGTTGGGTTTTTGTTGATTTTTTTGGTTTTTGGAGTGGAGATCTCCTTCGACGTTACTTCTAACAAGTTTTCCTACAACCCCAGGTGAGTATCATCTCTACTAATCCCCCTCCCAGTTTTTAAAATATTTTTTAAGAGTTTTTAATGAGTTTTATAGAGCCTAATCAATTAATTTGTGTATAAAAATTGGATCTTTTGTATATATGTATAAAGACTAGGTCTTTTCATATTAAAGAGATTAAGCATGAATTTACAGAAGTATTTTAAGATCTAAAAATAATTTAAAACATTGTTTATCTAAATTTAGATGTCTTATTCTTCGTTTTAAAGTTTCGTGCATGATTGAAGGTTTACATATGATTTCTTGTGCAAATAATTATGCTTGTTATGTTCTGCTGAAAATCTGCTGCATATATATACTATTGAACTAGATATTTTAAATAACAAATAAAATCCAAATTAAACCAAACTAATGCCAATTAAAATATATGTGAATCTAGTTTTCAAAACAGAAAACCATAACTAAAGATAGTTTTCCTAGAGAAAGACATGCTCAATTTATTGATGATATATTCTGCAGAAAATCTGCTGCACATATAAAATGTTTAACTAGAAATTAAAAATATCATATGAACTCCAAACTGAACCAAATCAGTGTCAAATGATAGCTATGTGAGTCTAGTTTCCAAAACGAAAAACTATTCTTAAAAAGAGTTTGTCCAAAGAAATATATTCTCAATTTACTAATGATATATTCTGCAGAAAACTGTAGATGTGCTGATTTAAAATAAATTGATATATTACGTAAAGGTTTCTTGAGTTTCGCTCTTGTTTGTTATTTTTGAGAGAGTTTCTCGATCTTGTACTATTATATTATAATGATTAAGAGTTGTTTCGTACCTGGGATGATGGTGAACTTCAGATGTGGACACGCACACCAATATTTGTGCATGTATGCTATATTGTGTTAGATTGGCACACTTTTGACACGAGTTAAACTGATAAACACATATGAATAATAATGTTCTATACGTATCCGAAAATAGGAAGATGAAACCTATTTGCCGCAGAACGATTGAGTAAGAGTATTACAATAGTATCGTTATTACATGTATCTGGAATAGGAAAATAATAAACCCTATTGTCGCAGAACGATTGAGTAAGAGTATTACAATAGTATCATTATTACATGTATCTGGAATAGGAAAATAATAAACTCTATTGCCACAGAACGATTGAGTAAGAGTATTACAATAGTATCGTTATTATATGTATCCAGAATAGAAAAATAATAAACCCTATTGCCGCAGAACGATTGAGTATGAGTATTACAACAGTATCGTTATTATATGTATCTGAAATAGGAAAATAATAAACCCTATTACCACAGAACGATTGAGTAACGAGTATTACAAAAGTATCGCTATAGTACAAGATGATGCACACATAGATAATTGATCAGTTATAAGTTTTACTTCCCAGATAGATTGCCCGCGAGTAGGGTATTTCTTTTGAGAATTTGATACACCCGTTATGGATGGCAGATATATTTATTTTAGCTTAGTTGGTATCTTCTTATATTAGAGCAGGTCACTCAGACGTAATTCGAAATGAGATGATTATTCTTTATGTTAGAGATTGGAGTATTTATCATTGATTATTTTTTTTCATTCATAGAGAGTTGTATGAATGATTTGATATATGTATGCACTGACTCTATTTTCTTATATACTCATACCCCTTCCCCTGGGGAGAAGTAGTGATGATCTCGCTAGCGCTTTGACACTCGTTGTTTTCCCCCCTTTAGGCAGCGAGTCTGGCGCACGGAGAGTCGCAGGTTGATGAGACTTCTTAGTTGTCCATTTAGTTACTTATCATATTTTGTAGTTATTGCAGAACTCCATATGTAGTTGATAAATTTCAGAATCTAGATTGGTATTTTGTTTCATAGAGTTAAGAGCTATTATGAGACTTTGTTTATGTGACTCATTGTATTTGAGATTCAGTTCAGACTCAGAAATATGTTTATTTTATTCCAGTTGGGCTCATTATTGATTTTTCTTATGCTTCTTCTGTGTATATCCAGTGTTGTCCTATTTTTATTTTTACCTGTCTGTACCTTCACCTATTTATTATTTCCACTAGAGAGATAGTGATTGTGATGGTGAAACTTGTCATAGCATGGTGGTTGGTGCTTGGCAGGTTTGACAATGCGGGTTTTACCTAGGACTGCAGCCTTGTGTGAACCCTGAGGCGTCACAAACATATACATGAATAGTGTTGTAGAACACCCATGAGTATCCCAAAGGGGATTTTTGGACAAGTGTTGAGCTGATTACACTTAAGTTGGAGATTGTTTATACACAGGTTGGATATCATTGATGAGTACAGCTCAGTACTATATGGGATAGTGCATTGATATACAAGTTATACGTAGTTTATACATGAGATGGATATCATTAATGAGCTCAGTTCAGTAATACGTGTAGTAGTGCGTCGATATTCTATTTGTACTGGCCATTGAGTCGGGTTTGGATGCTTTGTTTACCAGTCCGTCTGCATGAGGGTGCGATGAGGCTTGTGAGCTGTCTTTTAGGATACCTATATGGTAGACCGTCCCGCACTCATGTTACACACTGAGATCGCGATGAGACTAATGAGCCATGTACACTATATACTATTAAGGATACCAAACGGGTATTCCGTTGCGCATGATAATGCGATGAAATCAGAAATCTTGCAAAGAGTTACATTGTGACAATTATGTGATAGCCAGGGTTTGGTGGATGCCAAAAGTGACTTCGACTCATTGTTGAGATATTTGATGATTGAAATACCTTGTTATGCACATATACGAGATACATATGTTGATGTCTATTCTGATGTTTTATTTTCTAGTTATATATCTTTATATCTTTGTTGGGATCAATAATTAGCGATTTACAATTTAAGACATATGGTATATACATGAGTATTTCATTGTTTGGATTATTTTGTTCCACGTACCAGTCTCGTGTTGTAAATTTCTAATTATTGATTCCATTAAGGTTGTTTATTCTTAGTTTGGTATTAATATTTAGATATCTACAATTTGAGACATATAGTATATACATGAGGGTTTTCTTGTTTGGATTATTTTGCTTGATGTACTAGTCTCGTGTTGTAGATTTCTAATTATTGATTCCATTTAGGTTGTTTATTCTTAGTTTGGTATTAATGTTTAGATATCTTTAATTTGAGACATACGGTATATACATGTGGTTTTTCTTGTTTAGATTATTTTGCTTGACGTACTACGTCTCGTGTTGTAGGTATCTAAACGTTAATTCCACTTAGATACAAGTAAATTAATTTAGATAGACTATGCTTAATAGATAGAGCATCCACTCCATCTAGCAGCCCTTCTCCTGGGGGCGGATGGAGGTGATCTTGCTATAGCACTCTGATGCTCTTGTTATTTTTCTTTTTATTATTTTAAATTTCCTTTTTAGGCAGCTCAGAGTTCCGAAGAGCCGTAGGATGATAGAGTTCTAGCATATTCATCGTCGCACATTTTAGTAGTTAAGACTTCACTATAGTTTATGTTTTCATTCGGACATTAGAGTTTAATTTTCATATTATAAAGGCAGTGTGGCTTAGTACGATTTTTAGTTGATTCATATTGAGACACTTTCATTATTCCAAATATCAGATATATTTCAGTTGAGACATGATTTTTATTTATGCGATATCTCTTTTTATATCATGTCTATTGTTTTTATTTCCTTATTTTGTATGTTTTGTACACTTATATTTGATTCCACTAGAGGATATTACTGCGATTGGTGAAACGTGCTATTGCACGGTGTGGATGCATAACAGGTTTGACATCTCTGGGTTCACCTTAGATTGCAGCCATGTATGAAACCAGAGGCATCATAGGTTGTATCAGAGCTCTAGTTCCAGCATCCTTAGGATCATCCTGTGTCAAGTCGTGGAGCTAGAATAGAGTTTCTTAGGATTCATGTACAGAGTTACAAAAATTATGACTACCTTACTTTGATTGAAAAGTATTTGCGTGAATGATATGAGATATGATTTTTTTATTGTGATACGTTATGTGATATATACATATATATTTGCATTCTCATTTGTTGTGTCTAATAAGCTCTCCTTCTAATAACATAAATATCGGGATGAGTATGTGGTCGAGGTAGAACTCGTACCAAAAGAGCTGGGCAAGCAGAGCCTAAGCTGCAACGGGCTCCATAGTATTTGATCTACTTGATAACACCAATTGCGGAAGCAGAGACTAGCAACAATCAAGGAGAGAGTAATTAACCATACTGTACTTTCTGAAGTTCCACCACCAGTCATACCAGTCGTGCCTATTGAAGAGGTAATACTGACGACTACACCATCACCACATCTAGCTATTAATAGAGAAACATAGCGCGAATCTTGACTCAGTAAGATTGACAAAGATATTAGAAGCTGGGAGCACCAAAATTTTAGGACACATCGGATTCAGTTGTAGTTTATAAATGGAAGGAATATGTAGGAAGTATTATTAGATATACTTAACGTCGATTCAGTATATAAGTAGAGGTTATCTATATTCATCTTAAAGGGTGATGCCGGAGGGTAACACCGATTTTAGTTTACGCCGGAGTAGTGAATTTCAATTACATGGGAGGATTTTACCTACTACTTCGATAAGCAGCTAAACTAGCCGATTGGAGCAGGGAAACATACCGATAGTTAATTATGGAAACAGGACTGTCCGTAGACAATGGCAAAGGCAAGAAACCTTTTTCAAGACTAAGAAGACCCCAGCACACGCCAGTAGCAGAGATGAGGACATAGGCAGCAGCAAAACCGTGGTCAGGTCCAGCATACGCAGGGTCGCGGTTACGGCCAGCAGCCACAGGAGGGATAGATAGTCTCATATGTTCCAACGTTAGCAGTTCAGCAGTTGCCAGCCACTGGCAGGGTTTATGCAGTCGTACCATGTGATCATGGTGAGCCATAGTGGAAGGTAATTTCTTAGTGAATTCCTTCCCAGCTCAGATCTTGTTTGATTCAGGAGCTTCACATTCTTTTATCTCTCATACCTTTATGGATAGACTCCAGTTGATCGTACATCCTTTAGATGTACCGTTATCCGTCTCTACTCCTTTAGGGGAGGTATTCTCATTAGAGAGTATTTTTAATAAATGTGTCATAAGTCTTGATGAGTCCAAGTTTATCATTGATTTGATCATTTTGCAGATGTCGGATTTGAATGTTATTCTCAGTATGGATTGGCTATCATCCTACCATGCCAGTATTGACTGTTTTGCTAAAACTATTAGCTTGTGGGCGTTCAATAGGTCTAAGTTGATAGTAGCGACCTCACATGATAACCAGTTTGCGGGGTCATTTCTGGTATACATCGAGGAGGTGATGCTGAAGGATCAGAATGCTAATTTATGTGAGACTAGAGTTGTCTCAGATTATCATAATATCTTTCAGGACATATCTAGGTTACCTCCTGTGAGAGAGGTTGAGTTCTGCACCGAGTTGCAGCCGGGCAGAACACCAATATCCTGACCACTCTATCGTATGACACCTGCTGAGATGATGGAGCTACGGACTCAGCTAGATGAGTTGTTATCTCAGGGTTTTATTCACTGGAGTCATTCTCTATGGGGAGTGCCGATCCTTTTCGTGAAGAAGAAGGACGGTAGTATGTGCCTTTGTATAGATTATCATGAGTTAAACAAGATTACTATCCGGAGCAGGTATCCAATACCAATGATCAATGACTCATTCGACCAGCTGTAGGGAGCACAACACTTCTCTAAGATTGATCTTCACTTTGTCTATCATCAGCTACGAGTTCGGGAGATGAATATTCCTAAGACCATCTTTCTGACTCGATATGGGTCCTTCGAGTTTTTTATCATACCATTTGGGCTGACCAATACACCCACTGTATTCATAGATTTGATAAACCAGGTATTCCGTCCATATTTGGATAAATTTTTGATCGTATTCATTGACAATATTTTTATCTATTCGAGATTGGAGGCAGAGCACGAGCAACATCTTCGATTGGCATTGCAGACATTACGGGAGCATCTATATACTCCAAGTTCAGCAAGTGTGATTTTTAGCTTTCTGAATTCAGATTTTTATGCAACATCGTCAGCAAGGAGGGTATTGGAGTAGATTCAACAAAGGTGGAGGCAATACTTGACTGGGAGCCGCCGAATACTATTTCAGAGATTCGTAGTTTCTTGGGTTTGATAGGCTATTACAGGAAGTCAATTCAGGATTTCTCGAATATTTTGACACCACTTACACGTCTTATGAAGAAGAGTGTACCATTTGTTTGGGGCACCGAGTGCCAGGAAGCCTTTGAGACTTTAAAGGCTAAGTTGACTACAGCGCCGGTATTGACTTTTCCGAGCAGCGATAAGACTTTTGTTGTCTACACAGATGCATCGCTATCATGTCTAGGAGGTGTATTGATGCAGACCCAAAGGGTAGTAGCATATATTTCACGATAGTTGAGGATGCACGAGTAGAACTATCCTACGCATGACTTGGAGTTAGTCGTAATGGTCTTCGCACTGAAGACATGGAGACACTATCTGTATGAAGTACAATTCGAGCTATTCACGGATCATTAGAGTTTGAAGTACCTCTTCTCTCAGAAAGAGCTAAATCAATGATAGTGATGATGGGTTGAGTTTATCAAGGATTATAAGTTCACGATTCAGTACCATCCAGAGAAGATGAACATGGTAGCGGACGCGTTGAGCAGGAAGCATTGGTATCGGATTTCAGCTTTGAGGTACTCGTTGTATCGAGATCTTCACACACTTAACCAGTTTGACTTTATGCCAGAGATCAGAGGGAGCAACACATTTTTGGGAGCTTTATCAGTACAGCCATCTTAGAGAGATAGAGTTGTTAGAGCTTAGTTAGAGGACTCTTAGATTTAAATCTGAAAGGAGAAGATTTCCAAAGAGTCAAAGACTGATTGGACCGTTAGAGCAGATGGAGGATTTTGAATGAAGTGACGATTAGTAATGCCAAGTAATCCACAGTTAAAGAAAAATTTATTTGATGAGGCGCATCGTACCAGGTATACAGTGCATCCAGACACAACAAAAATATACAATAGCCTAAAGAGACACTTTTGGTGGAGCGGCATGCGTAGGGAGATTGCAGAGTATATGGCTAAGTACTTTACCTACCAGCAAGTGATGGCAGAACATCACAGACAAGAAGGAACCCTACAGTCTTACCCATTCCTAAGTGGAAGTAGGCAGACACTTCTATGGACTTCATTGTAGGATTGCCAAAATCGAAGAAGGGGAACAATTTAGTTTGGGTGATAGTGGATCGATTGATAAAGTCAACACATTTCATTCTGGTAAAGATGACTTACACGACGGAGACTTATGCAAGGATATTTATCCAGGAGATAGTAAGATTGCATGGAGTTCCAGAGACGATCGTATCAAATCGAGACTCAGTTTTTACTTAACACTTTTGGAAGAGCTTTCAGAATTCTTTCGGTAGCCAATTATCGTATTATGGTGTTTTCCACCCATAGACAGATGGACAAACGGAGAGAGTCAACCAAGTGTTAGGGGACATGTTGCGGGCATGTGTTATAGATTTCCAGGATAGCTAGGAGGACCATATTCTATTGATTAAGTTTGCTTATAACAACAGTTATCAAGTGACTATTAGCATGGCACCGTATGAGGCATTGTACAGGAGGCCTTGTAGATCGCCTATTTATTAGGCAGGGCCAGAGGACAACTTGCTACTTGGGCCAGAGCTCATGAGACAAATCACAGAGAAGGTAGAAATAATTCGAGAGCGCATTCTTGTAGCGCAGAGTCGTCAGAAGAGTTACGCAGATCAGAGGTGATGACCATTAGAGTTCCAGATTGGGGACTATGTATTGTTGAAAGTATCGCCAATGAAGGGAGTTCAGCAATTTGGTAGACAGGAAAAACTTGCCCTGAGGTATATTGGTCCGTTCAGGATAGTTGAGCGCATAGGAACCGTTTCATATTAGGTAGATCTTCCAGTATCAATGTCGAGTATACACGATGTCTTCCATGTTCCGATGCTTAAGAAGCATTTATGCGACGAGGAGCAACAGCGAGTGTTGGACGCACCAGAGATTGAACTTCATGATGATTTGACTATGATTGAGATTCTTGTATGTATTCCTACTAAGGAGGGCAAGAAGCTTAGAAATAAAATGATACCCTTAGTTAAAGTTTAGTGGAACCGGAAGGGAACTGAAGAGGCTTCTTCAGAACGTGAGGAGGATATGCGTCGTGATTGCTCGTACCTGTTTAAGCAGGTAAATTGATTAACTATGACTTGCTTATGCTTATGATTATCTTGATGGTCATATTTATATTAAACGCTAGAATGGGGGTATTAACACTTAGCTCCTAATTATTCAGAATACATGTTATATATATGAGGGTTCTGTGTTTGGATTTTTTGCCCGACGTACTAGTTCTGCTTAGTTAGGGGTTTAGTGGGAATATGTGTATTCCAGAATATTAAGTGCAGATATTACTATGTTTCATTTCTGAAGATTAATGGTACAAGATTTTTATGTGAGGGTTTCCTTATCTGGATTATTCCCTTTTGGTGCTTTTCTCATATTATTAATCTCTAAGATACGATTGCGGAATTTCGAGGATGAAATTCTTTTAAGGGGGAAGAATGTAAAACCTCATAAATTTGAATACATTGTGATAAATAATAATAAATATGTTATATGGTGATAAATAAAATATATTGATGTTTGAGTATGCTAGGGATTAATTTGAGATCAATCCAATGTATATATATGAATATAGGAGTGAAATCAAGCACTACATGCACAAGCCTGAATCTGGAAAAATTACTAGTTAAGAGTATTTATATTTTACACATAGATATTGTTTGAATTTAGAAAAACTCAAAAGACAAAAGTTGTAGGTCTCTTCAACAGAGTTCCAAATCATCTTAAATTACCTCATTTCGAGGTCGGATGGAAACATTACAGCTAAAATACCAAAGGCTATTTTTCCAAACAGACTGATTTGAGTCTTAGTAGTCGACTACTAACATTAGTAGTCGACTAGTAAGGCCATTAGTCAACTAATAGTAGTATTAGTCGACTAGTCAGCTGTTTTCAGATTTCTTATGGGTTTCGGGTCGAATTCATTTTGTTTAAAACCCAGTTGCATATATGCGTATAGATACTCATTTTAAATCTCTTTTTACCCTCTTTCATGTGAAATTTACACCATCCACCTTCTTCCTCAAACCCTAACCCTAAATTATGAGTTTTGGGAGAGATATCGAGGTGTTTGTCGATAGAAAGGTGAAGCTTTGCTGTTTTTGGTGAGGAGAAGGTCTTGCAAACATGTTCAGGAGTTGCAGCACGTAGTTGAGACAAGATCATCTTCCTCCAAACCCTTCCCTTAATAAAGATTAGATTTTTAATGGTTAAAGTGAGGTTTTCATGTTAAAGTTTAACCCGATATGATAAAATTTATATTTTTAAGGTAAATCTTTAACCCATGATAGATCTGTAAATTTATTTTGCTATATATGATAGTAATATGATCATGATCATAAGGGTTATTCATAATTATGTTTTAAATTTATAAATCATGTTCTAATCATGCTAAAACACTAGTTTTGTCTTTTAATTGAGCTTTCATGATAAATAACTATGTTTAGCCCTAGGTTTGTGAAACTTAAGTCATATAAACATGTTTAAACGAATATCTTTTCTGTTCATGAGTAGTTTTTTATCATGTGTTGATAATTATGTTGTTTAATTAAGAGCTAATTGAGGAAATTGATTAAATAGGATGTTAAACCCTATTTTGAAAGGTTTAAAAAATTTGTATTATGATTCAAATAATCTTCGTTGCATATGCCAAGTATAAGGTTTTGTTTTAGCTTCATGATATGTGCAATTGACAAATAAGTAATGTTCATGCATGAAAGAATGCATATTTTGACAGGATAGTCGACTACTAATCTTAGTAGTCATCAACTCATGTTCAGTTTAGATTTCTAGAAACTGGATAATTACAGAGTAGTCAATTAATGTGCTTAATTGTCGACTACTAATACTGATACATGCCTCATAGAGTCTAGATGGACTCAGTGTAGTCGACTACTAAGCTTAGTAGTCAACTACTAAAATAGTTTTTCTGAATATTGAGTTACACTATTTTGAGATGTGATCGTGGGGTTCGAGTCGCACGATAATACACGTACAGACATGAATATGCATGAATAGTGTCTAGCACACCCATTAGTATCCCAAAGGGGATTTTGGACAAGTGTTGAGCTGATTACACTTGAGTTGGGGATTGTTTATACACAGTTTGGATATCGTTGATGAGCACAGCTCAGTACTATATAGGATAGTGCGTCGATATACAAGTCATACATAGTTTATACACGAGATGGATATCATTGATGAGCTCAATTCAGTACTACATGTAGTAGTGCGTTGATATTCCATTTGTACAAGCCATTGAGTCAGGTTTGGATACTTTGTATTGCAGTCCGTCTGCACGAGGGTGCGATGAGGCTTATGAGCCATCTTTTAGGATACCTATATGGTAGGTCGTCCCACACTCATGTTACACATTAAGATGGCGATGAGACTAATGAGCTGTGTACATTATATACTATTTCGGATACTAAGCGGATTAGTCCGTTGCGCATGATAATGCGATGAAATTAGAAATCTTGCAAAGAGTTACATTGTGACAATTATGTGATAGCCTGGGTTTGGTGGATGCCAAAAGTGACTTCGACTCATTGTTGAAATATTTGATGATTGAAATACCTTGTTATGTGAGTATACGAGATACATATGTTGATGTGTATTATGATGCTTTACTTTCCAGTTATGTTCCTTTATATCTTAGTTGGGATTAATAATTAGCAATTTACAATTTGAGACACATTGTATATACATAAGAATTTCTTTGTTTGGATTATTTCGCTCGACGTACCAGTCTCGTGTTGTGGATTTCTAATTGTTGATTCCATTTAGGTTGTTTATTCTTAGTTTGGTAAAATTTTAGATATCTACAATTTGAGACATATGGTATATACATGAGGATTTCCTTATTTGGATTATTTTGCTCGACGTATCAGTCTCGTGTTGTGGATTTCTAATTGTTGATTCCATTTAGGTTGTTTATTCTTAGTTTGGTATTAATGTTTAGATATCTACAATTTGAGAAATATGGTATATACATGAGGATTTCCTTATTTTGATTATTTCACTCAACTTACTATGTCTCGTGTTGTAAGTTTCTGAATGTTAATTCTACTTAGTTATAGGGAAAATAATTTAGGTAGACTATGCTTAATAGATAGAGCCTCCACTCCATCTAGCAGTCCTTCCCCGATGGGAGGAAGGAGGTGATCTTGCTATAATGCTCTGACGCTCTTGTTATTGTTCTTTTTGTTGTTTTAAATTTTATTTTCAGATAGCTCAGAGTTCCAGAGAGCCGCAGGATGACGGAGTTCCAACATAGTCGTCGTCGCGTATTTTAGTAGTTGAGACTCCACTTTTATGTTTTCATTCAGACATTAGAGTTTTTCTTTCATATTGTAAAGGCATTATGTCTTAGTATGATTTTTTGTTGATTCATGTTGAGACACTTTCATTATTCCAGATGTCAGATGTATTTCAGTTGAGACATGATTTTTATTTATGAGATATCTCTTTCTATATCAGTTCTATTATTTTTATTTCCTTATTTTGCTTATTTTGTACCTACACTTATATTTGATTCCACTAGAGGATATTACTGCGATAGGTGAAATGTGTTATTGCACGGTGTGGGTGCATAGCATGTTTGACATCTCTGGATTCACCTTGGACTGTAGCCATGTATGAAATCAGGAGCGTCACACGGATAGCAAAATGAAGCACGATGCAATTCAAGCTCAAGATTCACTATTGCTTCATCCACAATATGAGAGGAGGATTGCCCGAGATCAAGCGTCATGAGATCATTTAGCTTGGGTATATCAATTAGTTTAGTATGTTTATACTTAGAGCTCAAATTATACACACGCATAGTTTATGTTTTATTTCTTTCAAGTTTAGCCAAATAAATATGAAACAAATGGATATAGCTATATACACACACATATTTGTTTCATGTTTATACGTGCTTGAAATGATTTCATTAAAATCAAGCTTTAACAATTTCAAATCAATGAAATCATGTTTACCGTTTTTATATTTTTGAAAGTTTGCACAATATGTGTTTATAGATTAAAAGACTCGATTATATTTTTTATAGAGTCTATTAATCTATTCAAAAGAAGTTTCAAACTTGTTTGAAATTATTTTGTCAAAATCATGTGTTTTTGAGATTTCGTATTTTGACCGATTTTGAAAAATGATAAATTTTCACAATTGGGAAGTCCAATTTAAAAACTTATTTTTGTAACATATTTATTTTTATGTTTGTAAACATCTCCCAAAGTTTTATATATTTTGGAATTTATTTGATATTTTTAAATGGTGTTTAAAAATCAAATTTTTGCATTCAGTTTCTGGAAAACCCATATGTCAGTTTTCGGTTGACCGAACAAACCCTGTCGGTCGACCGACCAGAATCAGTTTTTTAATTTTTGTTTCTTAGGGTTTCTTAGTCAACCGACAACTTTTTTTGGTCGACCAACCAGTGTCATCCGGTCAACCGAACTGATGACCGTTGGAATAACGGCTAGTTTTCCAGATTTTGTTGTTTTGTGATATTTTCTTGGTTTTTGGGCTTTGATTTGTGATCCTATGTATACCCCTCACCCAAAAACTTCTGAACTAATGAAGAAAAGTTTAAAACAAGTTTTGGTATGTTTTTTTTAAGATTTTAAAGAGTTCTACAATTTTGTTTGTGTGAAAAAAGTTTCACAAAGAGAAGAGCTTGATTTCATCCTTGAGGGAGTTCAACCCTAATTCCTCAACCCTCTTTGTTTAGAGAAGTTTTCTTAAACTTATTATCTAGTTTGTTTATATTTTAATTGTTATATTTTTTTACTTGCTAGATTAATTTGAGTTTTGGTTTTATTTATACTCATTGGTTACATATACACCCCTTGAGCTTAAATATTTTCACATATAGTATATTATTGGGTTGTGGGGTTATAACATTAAGAGTGAGCTTAATTTCATTCTCCCATTGTATTAGAGAACAAACCCTTTGTATTTGAGCTTATTTGTGAGATCACATTATAATACACAAGTACACCGAGAGGAGTGAGTGGTGAGAGACGGGGTCGATTCTAAGAGGAGTGGCGTCTGTAGTAAAGCCTAGGGAGAGGTAGTAAATCCTAGCACTTGAAGAAGTCGATACAGGCTAAGCAAACACTTAGAGGGTGTATTGTGTGATTACAATTATGTGAGTTGTGAAAGTTTTTGGTGAGCTAGAAAACCGATTGTGTGACTTGTAAATGGTTTTGGTGAACATTGAAAACCGGTTATGATAGTGGAGATTCTCCTCGAGAGTGGGGAGCGGAGATGTAGGTCAAGGGCGACCGAACTCCGTGATCATATTGTGTGTTTGAGTTTGCCTTGGCATATTATTTGTGCTAATTGCTTATTGCTTCCTATATCGCCATTATCTCATGTTTATATCGCCCTAGTTTTAACTACATATCCTTGCATATAATTTTTCTATATCATAATTGCTAGGATAATTGTTAATATTTTTTAATTTGGTATTAATATCGGATTAGATTAACATATACCCTATTCACCCCTCCCCCTCTAGGATAATTTCACTTAGTATCAGAGCTTGGTTCTCTTTGATTTTGTTGACCTTTTTATTTTAATGATATTTTAATAAATAATTTACTACTAATGGTATTTGTCTAGTATTTGTATTTTCCTATTTATTATAGACAAACAATATGTTGGAAGTTGGATGGAGTTACGCTTCAACGATCATATCCAATAGAGGTTGGCGGAATAGTGGTTGAAGCCTTGCAATTCAAGTTGAAGATCCAAGTTTAAGTTTCATCCATGTTACCAAGATAGAGCTTCATTGAAGATCACAAGCTTGGGTAATTTTAGTTTAGGTTTTATATTATATGTGTTTAGTACTTTAAGCTCAATATCATATACACACACATTATATTAGTTTCTATGTATATATATAGTTATATATATACATGTCTTGGTTTTTATAAGTTTTCAAGTTTAAATATGAAATAATTGAATATAAATGGAAAATACATTTTTATTTCATGTTTGTACATGCTTATATATAATTTCATAAATAGCAAGTTTATTTAGTCAATGAAATCATGTTTATTGCAAAAAATGTAAAACATAGTGTTTTTGGTTTATAGACTTAACAATAATAGTTTATATCTTTTATCAAGTCTATAAAATTATTTTATAAAGTTTCAAAAGTTTTTTTAAATCAATATGTCAAAAACATGTATGTTTAGTTTTTATGTTTTTGGATATTTTTGCAAAATGATGATATTTTATAAATGGGAGGTGCTTTTTGAAAACAAGTTTTTGTAACATGTTCTAATAATATTTGTTGAGTGTTTACATTTGATTGTTAGGTGTTCTACACAAGGATCCTCTGTCGGAGGTTGGATGAAATTAAGCTTAACGATGATATTCAATGGAGGTTGGCGAATATTGGAATGAAGCACGATACAATTCGAGCTCAAGATTCACTATTGCTTCATCCACAATATGAGAGGAGGATTTCCCAAGATCAAGCGTTATGAGATCATTTAGCTTGGGTATATCAATTAGTTTAGTATGTTTATACTTTGTGTGTTTATACTTAGAGCTCAAATTATACACACACATAGTTTACGTTTTATTGCTTTCAAGTTTAGCCACATAAATATGAAACAAATGGATATAGATATATACACACATATTTTTTTTATGTTTATACGTGCTTGAAATGATTTTATTAAAATCAAGCTTTAACAATTTCAAATCAATGAAATCATGTTTACCATTTTCATATTTTTAAAAGTTGCAAAATATGTGTTTATTGAATAAAAGACTCAATTATATCTTTTATAAAGTCTATTAATCCATTCAAAAGAAGTTTCAAACTTGTTTGAAATTATTTTGTCAAAATCATGTATTTTTGAGATTTCGTATTTTGATCGCTTTTACAAAATGATAAATTTTCACAATAGGAAAGTGCAATTTAAAAAATTCCTTTTGTAACATGTTTATTTTCATGTTTATAAATATTTTCCAAAGTTTTATATTTTTTAAAATTTATTTGATATTTTTAAATAGTGTTTAAAAATCAAATTTCTGCATTCAGTTTCTGGAAAACTCATATGTCAGTTTCGATCGACCGAACAAGCCCTACCGGTCAACCAACCAGAATTAGTTTTTTAGGCTTTGTTTCTCAGGGTTCCTTAGTCGACCGACAAATTTTTTTTGATCGACCGATGGACACCCTTCGGTCGACCGACCAGTGTCATCCGGTCGACCGAACTGATGACCGTTGGAATGACGGCTAGTTTTTCAGATTTTGTTATTTTGTGATATTTTCTTGATTTTTGGGCTTTTGTTTGTGATCCTATATATACCCCTCACCTAAAAAATTCTGAACCAATGAAGAAAAGTTTAAAATAAGTTTTGGCAAGTTTATTTAAGTTTTTAAAGAGTTTTACAAATTTGTTTGTGTGAATAAAGTTTCACAAAGAGAAGATCTTGATTTCATCCTTGAGGGAGTTCAACCTCAATTCTTCAACCCTCTTTGTTTAGAGAAGTTTTTTTAAACTCGTTATCTAGCTTGTTTATATTTTAATTGTTATATTTTTTACTTACTAGATTAATTTGAGTTTTGATTTTATTTATACTCATTGATTACACACACACATACCCCTTGAGCTTAAGTATTTTCACATATAGTATATTATTGGGTTGTGGGGTTGTAACATTAAGAGTGAGGTTAATTTCGTTCTCTTATTGTATTAGAGAACAAACCCTTTGTACTTGAGCTTATTTGTGAGATCACATTGTAATACACAAGTACACCTAGAGGAGTGTGTGGTGAGAGACGGAATATATTCTAAGAGGAGTGGCGTTGATAGTAAAGCCTAGGGAGAGGTAGTAAATCCTAGCACTTGAGGAAGTCAATACAGGCTAAGCTAACACTTAGAGGGTGTATTATGCGATTACAATTGTATGAGTTGTGAAAGTTTATGGTGAGCTAGAAAACCGATTGTGTGACTTGTAAACGTTTTTGATGAACGTTAAAAACCGATTGTGATTGTTGAGATTCTCCTCGAGAGTGGGGAGCGGAGACGTATGTCGAGGGTGACCGAACTCCGTGATCATATTGTGTGTTTGAGTTTGCATTGGCGTATTATTTGTGCTCATTGCTTATTTCTTTCTATATCGCCATTATCTCATATTTATATCACCCTTATTTTAATTACATATCCTTGCATATAATTTGTTGTATATCATAATTGCTAGTGTTAGACCCTAGAGGGGGGGGTGATTAGAGTCTTATGCTAATCTAATCCTGATTAAATTCTAATTAAAATTATATTGATTAATTTGTTCTTGCAAGAATGATATGAGATAGATATGAGCAATAATGATATGAATAGCCACAAATAAAATATACGCCAAGCAAAACACAAACAAATGATATGTTTACGAGGTTCGGTCACCATGACCTACGTCCCCGCTCCTCACCTCGAGGAGATATCCACTATCACAATCCGGTTTGGAAGCCGGAACTTCTACACACTCGGTTTATAAGTTTACCGAAAACTTTCACACAACAAACACCATGCAATCACACTTTACACACTAAGTGTAGGATCCTAACCCGTGTCCTCCTCCTCAAGTGCTCGGATGCAACCTCTCCCTTGGTTTGTCAACCGACGCCACTCCTATTGGATTCGACCCCGTCTCACGCCTCACACTTCTCTCGGTGTACAAGTGTATTACAAGTAATACTCACAATAATGATTAAATACAATGATTTGTTCTCGATAACAAATAAGAACACAATGAAGCTCACACTCACTAAATCACACACCACTACCCACAAAATATAGTATGGAATATTAAGCTCAATAAAGTGTGTGTGATAACAGTGAATGAAAATATGTAACTCAATAAATATAGCTAATATATGAAAATGAAGTTATAAGCTATATGAAAAGATGAGTTAGGAAAACTTCTCAATAAACAAGAGGAACAGTAGAGGATGATGAGGATATGATCCTCAGTTGAATTGAAGTTCTCTTCTTGTTGTAGAAAACTTCTTTTGAAACAGATAATCAGAATCAGCTTAAACAGCTCTTTAAACACACTTAAACTTTTGTTAAAACTTTACTGTAAAAACAAAACTTGGTATATAGAAAGAGAAGAGCAATGGGGTATTTATACCTACTCAAAATATCAGCCAAAACTAATTTGAAAAGACCAAAATAGCCTCAGAGAATCAAATTAGAATATAGCCGTTGAGAAAGCAATGATGAGTTCGACGGTCGACCGTGGAAATCTTTTATTTTTATGTCATTATTTTTATAATTAAATTATTTATCTTTTATCTACCAAAAATTTATTTAACTTTTTATAATATATAATATAAAAAGATTCTCACAGCATGACGGCGGGTATGACACTAGTTATTTAATAAAATGAGTCAACATGGGTACTGTAGCAGCATTAAAACCCTAAATCTTTAGCTAGATATCATTGCCCTGATTTTGTTACATATTCAAACAACCACAATAAGAAACCCCATCCACCTAATCCGGTGTAGGTGCAGTGCATTATTTATTTATTTATTTACATTAATTATTTTTAAATTTGTTTAATGTTTAATTAATGGAGTAGATTATCCACTGCAAATTGTTTTTTTGGTGATACATTTAATGTAATTATTTACTTATTTTCTATTTCATAGAATTTTTTTCTTTTCGAACATTATTTCAACCAGATGTTTTCAACTTATGAGAATATATTATTAATTTTATGTACTAAAATTTTTAAGTATATTATAGACAGTAGAGGAGAAGGGAGGCAGGGTGAGAGAGACCTACAAGAGACTTAAAAATGGGATAATTAGTAAGATTGATAAAGTGATAAGATTATAGCATTTGACAAAAAAATAAATATAAAAATAAACACTTAAGTACTCTTTCACCGCATAAAAATTTCAAAAAAAAAAAGAAAGAAAAAAAAACAAAAAAATTTATGGACTCTTTCACCACATAAATTTTTTAAAGTTATGATGAGATTTAAAATTTTATAACCCAATATGTCTTGACAAGTTGAGCGCTTTTTTCATTAGCTAAAATCTTTAACCCAGATACATGAGTATAATTTTATCAGAAACTCCGTTTTCACACCTTGTTTGGATGGAGGTTAATGGATGGAAGTTAAAGTGAAATTTCAATTTCACTTTGTTTTGGGAGTTTTTTTGAGGGGTTGAAGGATGGAATGGAAGGTTAAACTTCCTTCTACTTTCCTCCCTCTAATTTGGGAGGTAGAGAATAGAATGGAAATTAATATAAAATATTACAATGCGATAAGACAATTTTACCCTTATGACGTTAAAATTAATGGCTAATATATACTCACACCCAATATGTAAGGGTATTTATGTAATTTTATACATATCCACTTCAATTCCCTCCTCTTTATTAGAACTCTCAAACAATGTAAAGCAAATTTACTTCCGTTCTCCGTACTAAACTCCCAAACAATATTTTATCTTTTCACTTTCATTCTATACCTTTCATTTCCATTATTTAACTTTCCGTTCCTTGCCTTAGGTTTATAACAATAGACAAAACATCAACAAAGTTAGGGGAGTGATTGAAGTTAAATTTGAGAATAAAGAGATTTAATCTTTTCCTAGTTCCAATTCCTCGTCACGTTGCATTTCACATTAATTCGATTTGTCCTCTCTTCACCCCAACCACCACCTCAAACTATACTCACGCCCCTCAACCACCCAAATTCAATCAAATATCCCTTTTCCATCCTCTTTTTATATTACGAAAACTTCATGTATCCATAGAAGTCTTCAAGCACAAACAGTCTAACTTCATCTATCACAGGATCACAAACATCTATTCTTTTATATATATTTAATATAATAATTTTTCCTTAGGTGTCTGTTAAAAATTTCTCTAAATTATCATAACCGTTAGTGGTTGTTTAATTAAGTTTACAATTATAATCTCAATATTAATTTTAAATACAATAAATATTATTTTCTTAATATATTAAATGTCAGTACAAATTATTTTTAGGAAAATTATAAATATACTATAAGTTTTATACTACTTTTTCACTACCAGTGATAACTGTGAGGGGGCTCTTTCCTAAAAATTGTCAAGAAAAATTATGAGTTACACTGCACCCAATTTCTTTATTAGTGATAGTACAAAAGTAATATTAACTTTAAAGTATAGTTACTACTATTATTTTTATACGTGTTCATTAGACCTGACGACGATAAATCTTGATATTACTAAACTACCTAAAATTATTAATGTGTCATCTTTCATCCCGTATCTTGTATCAGTTGATTTTTAATACTATCAATATATATTAGTTAGTTGCCTTAATTTCAAAAGGGATAGTAATTTAATTTTTAAAAAGTAATCAATTTAAGAAAATTTCAAGTTTTACTCTATAATTATAATTTGAAGTGATAACATTATAAACATAACAATTGTTATGATTTAGAGGATACTTATAAAAAGAGCAATGAAATGAGGGTATACACGAAAAGATCCCTTTCATTTACAGTTATAACTTTTTTTTGTTAAAAAAAAACGGAGTTTATAATCGTCACTACGATAGTTAAATTTAAGATGAATTTATGATTTGTTACCAAATTAATCTCACCTACATGCACACTTTTATAACCAACAATCAACAATCAATCGGGAAAAAAAAAAAAAAAAAAAACAAAAGAACACAAAATGTGTTCTGATCTAACCTGTAGTATAGAAAATAACGCGATCTACGTATTCAGACATGCGTAAGCAACAAAAATTTCATGTCTATGAAATAGAGGAATTTCATTCCGAATCCTTAAAGTAGGGAAAGTCAACGCCTCAACCACGCGTTGTCGGTTTACGTCTTTCACCAAATTAAAAGAAGACACCAGAATTCTAGTTGGGGAAATTTTATCGCTAACTTCAACCTGAATCCTAAGAAGGGATAAGTCAACGCCTACATACGCGTAATGCCCCCGTAAGTGCTTAGAGCGGCGAAAGAAGGCACCAAAAGCGCCCGAGCATATTCAATATTGTGGGCCAGGGTTGATGATTAATAACAAATCAAAATCCGTGCTTCCACACGTACGGAGAAAATAGTTAATCCATGAAATTCCTAAGACTAGTAGACCGGATTAAAAAGAGTTCAACGCCTAAACACTGGCGTTGTCAGGTTAGCTCTTGCGTCCGATCGAAGAAGACACAGCCCGATATTCGCAGTCTGGGGAATTTGTAATCTGAGAGGCCAAACTAAAGTAGGGATTATCGCTCAGCCGCCTAAAGCACATCGTTAACTTCCTCGTAACCACCTGATGAAAACGCGTACGCCATATTCCCGTAATAAATGGCGAGTCTACGTATTCGAAAGTCCGTAAGCATCAAGTCTAAAGGAGTTCATCTCCTTAGCACAACGTCACATTGCGGAAATGGGCTTTCAAACAATCCGCAAATGATGTAAGCTCAAGCAAACCCGAATTCAAACGGTAATCGTAAGGAAGCACGTCAAAAATCCGTTAAGCGCTGAAGGATTTGCCCAAAAAATCCTAATTCAACGTCTTGATACACAGTCGGCTCGTTTAGTCTTTCACAAGGAGAAAACGAAAGTCTACGTATTTAATATCGTAGCACTCAAAAGGGTTAAACTCTTTTAGCTTAACCGTAATGCAGGAACGGACTTAAAACAAATCTGCATGCCAAGCCCGACTCAAACGTAGTCGGTAAAGCCCCATCAAAACCGTTGAGGCTGAGGATTTGCCAAAAATTCTATAAATGCGAGTCATTGACGCACTGGCAAGCTTTCAATTAGTTAGTCTCGTGACTTGAGCATCAATAACTTTAGGATTAAGATCTATACATGCAGATGAATCAGCTTTAACAGTTGTCCTGCAGCTCCCCGACATTTGGGATCACCATGCTCTAATACTTCCTAAAGGTACCAACTGTGTATGCTAACCAGCCAAAAACGTACTGAAGCTAAAAAAACTATGTCAATGATCCCAAAGTCGAATCCGAAACCCTAGTCAAACAGCCGTGCAACGCGGGTGTAAACCTGAGGCCTCAACGCCAGTCAACGCGTTTGTTGATCAAAAAGTCAATGTACGACGTTCGAAACCCTAAGGTCAAATGCCGGTCAAAGCTCGTACCCTAAGATCAAACGCTAGTCAAGACCTCGGTGAAAATGTCAGGCTGAAGGACGCGACGGCCAAGCTCCTGACTCCCTCGCGGCCAGACCGATACCATCGCTGATCTCCTTTACGATCAAAAAGTCAACGTAACGCACGTCAAAACTCTAGAGGTCCAACGCCTGTCATTACCGCGTAACCCTAGTTAACGCCAGTCAACTGAGCTTCCGAGGCAAAAAGTCAATACGAGTCAAATATATCATCGACGGAGAATAGTTATTCAAAGTCAACTCGATGACAACGAGCCAAAGCTCAACCATTAGTTTTAGATTTGAGACTTCCGACGATGGCCAGACGATAAACGCGGCGCCGGAAGGATATTCCAGCTATTCGTCAAAAGCAATCCGATAGCACTGCATCAAAGGAGGTCCAAGAATTGAAGCTAACTGTAAGGTCCTTTACACTGACGCGGAAGGCTTGGACCATCATAATCCAGAAGTATTGTTAGCCTCTTCTATAAAAGAAAACGAGGACAATGGAAACGACGAAAAAAGGAGTGCGAAGTATCTTGTAGGCGTTGAACTATTACCTCATAAGCGTCTCACACGAACAGCTGAGGCTAAGAAAAGAAGATAATGAACATCACTACCAAGTCAGCAGGAGGCTTGTTGATGCGCTGACAAACAACATGAAGTGGTTGACGAATCCTATGTGAAGCAACGGAGTTTCAGAATAATAGGATACAAACTGATCGGGAGCCCCATGTCACTTACAAAAGACGAAATGCCCTTCGTGTCTCATTTTATCCAGATATCTAATTATTGGAGCTGTTATAGAAACTCCTCATCGGCTTTCGCAACAGCACTTTGAATCGTCAATCCGAGTTCGGATGAAGAAGTTACGGCGAAAACAAACATCTAGCTTTAGATAGCTATCGGCACATGGCGGATTGATGACTTAAGCGTAGAAAGCCAATGTCTCTTCATCAAAGTATTTAAGCTGATTGTTCATAAAAAAAAAGAGTTACTAGTATTTTGAAGGATTACGAGCATTGGTGTAAGTGTACATGACGAATAATTGATGACGAGTTATTGCGAGAGTTTTATTCGCTATGTATTTGGATGGACAATAGTTAAACCTTTAAATATACTTCTATTATTGTGTCATGAGAAGAAGATGTTTAGAAATTCCATCAAGTATGCCGTGAAATTCTTATGACGAAGAGTCAGCAGATTTCGGAGAATCGGTGAAGCGTTCAACCATTAGCCTTAAATCATATCCAGGCTCGATTATGAAAAATATGTATGCTTGGATAACTTAGCTTCTATGATACAACAAAAAGATTATTGTTGTTAGGATTATCAAGAAGTGTCTCCAGATCGAGTATACCTTCATATAGGGAGATTGAGTTTTAGCTAGTTTGGTGCCAGAAACGAGTTTTCTATAATAGAATTCTGTAATGCAACATAGTACAAGCAAATAAAGGAACACAGTGAAAATTGTGAAAAGTACTAGATAAAATGTTTCATCAGTTCTAGTGTGTCACAGTGGGATAAATATACTATAGATGATTAAAAAAAGGGGAAGATCCCAGAAGTTTCGCAAGATTAAAATATCCCTATTACGATCATGAGATAAAGGTGGAGGATGTTTCTTCGAGTGTTTTATACAAGTTATGTTCATTCCAAATTCTAGTATTCTACTTTACCGCTCTAAATGCATTTGCTAATTTTAATGGACGCGCCTTATGAATAGGTTTTAAACGCCTCTCTTGGATCGGTTTGTTGTGGTATTCTATGATGAATTCTATTTACTCAGGAACAAGGAAGAACATGAGAACACTCCTGAGATGTTGTACTACAAACATTAAGAGAGAAAAGTTATATACGAATATATAATATATATATATATAATTATAATAAATATATATATATATATATATATATATATATATATATATAGTATAGAAATATGGGTATGCTGGTACCAAAGCATAAATTTTGTGGGCTTGGTGGTGAGGTGGCAGCAAATCCCCTCCAGCTCAATCAAATGGAGGACTACCATTCATATGGTTGAGAAGTGCATGGGGATATATGTAACCATTTTCACGAAGCGGTTGAGGGATTATGTCACCTCAAACCAAAAGCATAACTTTTTGTGCTTGGTACCTCACATACTCTTCTCTCTCTCTCTCTCTCATTCTCTCTCTCTCTCTCATCCCCGTCGTCTCTCCCCACCTCTTCTCTCTCCCTCTGTAATGATAGTATATATATAATATAATATATAATATAGTATATAGTACTATACTATATTATATATATATATATATATCATAATATAATATAGTATATATATATATATATATATATATATAATATATATATAGTATAATATATATATATATAAGTATATATAATATAGTATATATATGAATTTGGTTAGATAAAGCAACGTTCCTTGACATGTAATCCTCCAGGAAGGATTAGTAGACCGAAAAGATAAGAAGTCAAGAAATAATTCTAATTGGGACAGACCAAGCTAATGTGACGTAATGCCGTAGTTTTCTTGTAATGACTACTACTATAGAAAATTTGTATAAGGATTTCTCGTATATGCCTCCACCTGCCGACTGTCTTACGCCACGAAAGAGGTTAAATTCATCTGTCAGCCATGAATGTTCGAGAAAAACATTCAGAGTTAAAAGCAGGTTTTTAGTGATTTGTCCCAATACTTCATTATCCTCAGGAGATACAAGCCTTTTACTAATCTAATAGTGATGCTCTAAAAGGACCTGTAGATGTGTTCTTGATGCAAAAGGAAAACGTGCATAGCTTCAAGACAAGTTAAAGCCTTATGAGCAGACTATCCTAGCTCATGATCTACGAATTAGCATCTACGGTAGTGTTTGCTCTTAAAATTTTGGATTAAATTAATTACGGTGGTGTAGCATGTGAAAAATACACTGACACCACAAGAGTTTGAAAGGTATATATCACCAAAAAGGAGTTAATTTGAGCAAAGGGGATATTGGACCTTCTAAACATTATGAAAATTAAACAATCCAATTTATCACCCCACAAGCAAATATTGTTGTTGAAAGAAGCATTGAGTCGCAAAGAATTCATGTAATCTAGCATATTTAATTACTTCTCAAAGAAAGATATTAGGGGAGTTGTCGTAGAACCCCGTTATTTTTAATAATGAATAATATAAAATTATTAGTGATAAATAAATTTTTTCAATGAATAATAAATATATATAATTATTGATAAATGGTGATAAACCAGTGTTTGGGAACCAACGAGTGATTCCAATGTGAGAAAATCAAGTGGAGTGACGGCAGCATGTTGTTATACAGGCTTAGCAAGCTTTCTGGAGCGGTCGCCGCAATCTGGGGCAGCGGTCGACCGACAGGCAGTACAAAGATTTTTTCTGGTTCGGGTCTAAACGGGTTTTGGGTCGGGTTGTGTGGCTTAGTAATATATTTAAATTGATGCCCTAGAGAGCCCCTCTTTTCATCTGAAATCGAAGAAAGCCTAGCCCCCTCTCTTCCCTAAAACCCTAGTTTTTCTTTTCTGTGATTGGGAGGAGTTTCAAAAGATTTGCAGGGCAGGTTTTGGAGGGAATTCCAGCGAAGGAAATCGTTCTCACACCTAAACAGATCTGGGTTCATTTATCACCAAAAGGCGGAGTACATCCTCGCACCAATCCTCCCAAAACGCCTCTTGTTTTTCATCGCTTTAGTTTAACTTTAATTGGTCTTATTGAAGCCTAATCGTATTTTAGAGTAAGAAAAATAGATCATTTTGTATATGATGTAAGAACTAGTTATTCAGATTTTAAGTTCACCCAACAAATTTTTAATTTAATGAGATTAGATCCTAAAAACACATGTTTTAGGCAAATAAGTCAAAATGCTTGTTTTCACTGTTTTAAAAAAACAACCGATCTAAATCATGTTTATATGTTTGGGATCTTTGTGATAGATTCTAAATGTTTAAAATTTGTTTGTTTCCTGCCAAATACATACTAGAAACATTAGTTAATTTTAATATATCATAAGAAATTCATGTTGTGCATATGTTCGAAGCCTGGACAGAAACCCAAATCTGGGCTCTCTCTGCTTCACGGTCGATCGCGGTAGACGCAGCGGTCGACGCGCCGATCGCGGCAGAAGGGCAAGCCTGTCTGCCGACCTTCGATCGACGCGTCGGTGGCCGGGCTGCGGTCGATTCCACTGAGGCATCCTGCTGACAGATAGTTTCTGCTCAGCCGCCGGTCGACGCTCCGGCAGTGTCCTCCGCGAGTCGAGCGAGCGCCGTCGCCTCGCAAAATGAGCGTTCTTGAAGCTTAGTGTGTTGGCGGCTAGTGCGCGGCCCCTGCGGTGACTCGACCGCAGTGGACCTCATGAGTGGTCGATCGGCCGCACAAATTTTCTGCACTTGTTGGTTTTTGTTGACAATTATGCCTATTGGCGGCGGGATTTTCCGTCGATTTCCCTGACTTGTCCTTCAATCTTACTAGTACCCTATGCATGATTAGATGATCCGAGGGTACCAGTTTAGAAATCACACTGAGCGCCAAGGCAATCTTGCGAGAGGGGTCACGGGATCCCTGCTATGTATTAGGCTTAGCGATGTTTGCACAGTTGGTCTGACCCACAGTCCTCCGTGTTGGGACTAAAATCCAATAGAGTCCTCCGTGTTGATATAAATCTATTCAGTCCTTGTGTTGGGAGCATTTACTCATTTTGTACCATGAGGTTGGTACAGCTTCACTCCACTATTTGGCTTTCCGTGTATAACACCGTGTATTAACGCCTTGCACTATAGCACTTTTAACATGAGTTATGACACGAACAGCTTATGTAGCTATGACATTGACACCTAATTTAGTTATCCTGACGTCACTTTCCAGTTTTATGTTCTGAGAATGGGTTGTATATTTCTTTATTAATTATTGTTTTTTCCGTATTAGGTTTCGGGTTGGTAATATAGGGTTTACAATTGAGAGTACAAAAGGTAATATATTCAGAGTGTAGGCGGTGTTGCTGTTTGGATTACTTCGCTCGACACGTCCTATGCTCGTGTTGTACAGTTTTTTAAATAGCCAAACCTCTTTGATAGGATCCAACAGATTTTAGATTTAACATGTATTCAACTGCTATTTTCTTATACAACAGACGAGCCCTTCTGTCACGCTTGTGGGTGTAGCTGTGAATGTTTTCTGCCGCTATGCGGCTTTTGACGTTCAGTTATCCTCCCCCTTTCAAGGTCACGAGCCAAGAGCCCGGAAGACTGAGCTCGCTCAGCGTGGCGGAGGAGTCGGGAGAAAACGCCTGGCGGCGAGCTGGAGGGCGTCGGCAGGTTGATGGCCCGTGACACAGCTTTAGTGTTCTATTCATGTCCTTATTTTTTAGGCTATCTGTTTAATTTTGGAGCCCCATTCTGTAGTTGTTGTAGTAAACAATTAAATGCACGGAGCTATTAATCCTAGATTAAAAGTAAAGGTTATGATAATGCCTTGATTTCATTGACTTGCAGTACATTTTTGTTCATTTGAGAGCTTGTTGAGGATTATTCAGTCCGTTATGCTACTTGTACCGCTCAGTACTATAGTATTAAACTCGTAGTGTTGGACGATGAGATATCTATTTGTTCATCATTTCCATCAGTTATCACTTGTATAATCTTTTACTTGCTTTTGTACCGCTACAACGCTGTGTTGACTGCCTACTAGAGAGATGTTTAATTGTGAATGGTGAAGTACACTGTCGATTGCACGGTATGGGTGCATGGGCAGGTTGGACATTCTTGGCTTTTCCACCTTGGAACTGCAGGGCCTTGTGTAAACCCAGGGGGCGTCACCAATTGGATCAATGCAACTGAAATTGAAAAGAGTTAGGAGTTTACAACGGCAGATTATGAGTTAATTGCCCAAATATGATGTATAAACCTTCTTTGCAAATAAAATGAACTTAAAAAGCCAAACCAACAACATGATCCTCACTAGTAAAGATAAAGAAAGAGGTGAAGAAGGCGTTTCGCAAGAAGAATTCACAATACATGAAGATAGGTTATTGCAAGTTGAATCAACACGAATTTGTGTGGGCCCAATGAGTATTTTCTAGTAGCGGATGAAGAACGATAAATGTACTTGTAAAATTGAGATAGACTCACACTGCTTGCTTGAGATAGTACTATGGGCATCTGGATCAAACAAAGAAGTAAAAGGCCTAAACAAGGAAATCATATTGTGATACTGGAATAACATGAAGAAAAGAAATTGCTTAATTTAATCGTGGAGAATGTTTATACTGCTGCAGAGCAAGTACAATGTGCTTGAACAGCGCAATGACGATCTAGCTTTGAATCTGGTTCTACGCAAGGTCGCAAAATGTGAGATATACCAAGAGGATGGGAGAATAAAGAAGCGCGGGTACGCTTCGATGACATTTTCTTTGGGTTTCCTTAGGGTTCGATTTGGGGATATGGTTTTATTCCGGGGTTTTCGATGGAATTACGATATTCACCCAAGATTACTCCCAAGGGTATTATTATATAGGGTTAATTATAGGGCTAAATTGCACAAAAAGTGTCCTATATTTTCACTAACTTGCATTGAAGTGGTCTTTATTTTAAAATCGAACAAATAAATGTCCCTAAACATTCACATATTACAGATAAATGCCTTCGAAATTTTAAAATGTTTCACTTTAGTATCCTCTTCTTTACTCATGTCAGTTTATGAATGGTCTCACTTAAATACTCTAAACTTTCTATAAGCTACAATTTACTACCCTCTATTATGTGGCGTTGTCGGATACACAAAGAAACTAAATAATTTTTTTCTACTTTGGGACATTTGTCTACAATCTTTAAATACTTTAGGAGCATTTATTTGCTCGGTTTTAAAATAGAGATCATTAGGTGCAATGTTGGTGAAATTATAGGGCATTTAAGTGCAATTCAGCCTAATTGCAAGTACACCCTCTATAATACCATCCGATTGTAAATAGATCCTTTAGTTCTAATTATGTGGATAAACGCCTGAATGAATGTCTTTTAATTTTAAAAGAGGGAAATTTTTTTGATAGAGGGAAATAAACCCCTCTTAATTAGTTCTTTCAATGCGGATAAAACTCTACCGCTAACTTTTTCTTAAAGTCGAGAAAGGGGACTGAGATGGTCAATCCTCACCTCGGACAAGTACTACAGAGGTATCTGCACAAATAGAACAGGAGGTCTGCTCATCACTAGGTGATACTAAAGGGGTCTATCCGCAACAAACCCAACTATATATTGTGTTTTTTGATTGATGGTTGTTTTGTTCTTGATCGGGATTTGCAAAATGGGGAATGATGTGCTCGAGGACAAGTGGGGCCTGATGCTTGCTTGTGGACGTGAACCACAGTTGGAAATAATACTATTACTTGATGTGATTTATTAGTTCTATTATTGATTATTGCTTTACTGCATGGATTTGATCAGGAATTAGCAGATGTTAACACTGTTCTTTTTCATTTTTTTTAAATAAGATGACAGCTAGGTCGCAATGGCATGGTTATATATATATGCGGCTGTTATGTGCTACAGCTAATCACTGTGTTGATTTTGTACGTCATTTGTCGAAGATTGGAGTAACTTTTGCACGGTTTTCCCTTCTTAGATCATTGCTTAAAGTCAAAAAAAGAAGATATTGAATTTTCCCGAGGTTTTTGTTTATGTTCCCCCAACGTATTCATCTGTAAAGTATTTAAACTTTGTTAGTAATAATTATGACAATTAGTCAATGGATATAAAAAGGGAAAGAAAAAAAATAATATAGAAGCAAGAATACCAAATCATACAAAAAAAAGACCAATTCCTATTAATCTTGTTAATCCAGTTTAAATTAAATTCATAATCCATTATCTAAAGTAAAATACAAGTGCCTTTGTCATTACACGAAAACTATAAAGTTATCGTGATGATTAAGTGATATATATTAGATTTTAGGGAAAAATGTGTCCAGGCCCCAAAAGCAAAAACTTCATGTGACAAAGCCCCTCATATTTTTCCCCATGTGGATCAGCCCCTTGAAGTGTGACACTTTGTACTGCAGCCCCTTTTTATTAATTATCACATGCCAGCTAAAATAAAATTCCCAAACTATCCTTATCCTCTCTCCTCTCTGACCCAACACTCACATCATCTCTCTCCCATCTCTCCTCTCTCTATCACCTCTCTCTAAAACAAAGAGCTTTATTAAGCTCGTCGTCCTGGCCGAGACGCACAGAGCATTAATCTATTAGCTAGAAGAAGAAAAGAAAAAAAAGAAAAAAAGAAAAAAAGAAAAAAGAAAGGTAAGGAGAAGTAGAGTAGAAGGGGAATGAAGAGAAATATCGTAATTAAGAAATAACGAAAATGTGTATTAATGTATCTCTATGAATGAAATTGCCACGGTGCCGCCGAGCGATATTCGAAACAATATAACGAGAGGTAGAAAATGAGCCCAAATGAAAGAAAGATACCGTGTGATAGACAATATAAAGGGCTACACACCGGCGCAGACGGTAGTGAAAACGGAGACCGGAGGTGGCCGTAAAACACGCGCGAAGTCGGCACGGCGCTGCTGTTTTCTGCTCGCTGCTGCCGCCGATCGATGTTTCGGGTGTTACCGAGAGATATAGAGAACGAGTTAGAGTGTGATACAAATTGGAGGTGATAGGCAACATGTAGGGCTACCCACCAAAGAAGAAATCGGCGAAAACGGAGATTGGAGACGATCAGAAAGTGCGTGCGAAGTCGGCACAAAACTATAGTTCTAGCCCACATCCCACCAGTTCTAACTTGTATCCCACCAGTTCTAACTTGTATCCCACCAGTTCTAGCCCACATCTTGCTAGTTCTAATCAAAGCCCTTGTTTTTTTCATGCTAAGTTGTTAATTATAGGTTTCACGTTAGTTCTAGGCCACATCCCACCAGTTCTAACTTGTATCCCACCAGTTCTAGCCCACATCTTGCTAGTTCTAATCAAAGCCCTTGTTTTTTTCATGCTAAGTTGTTAATTCTGGGTTCCACGTTAGTTTTAGCCCACATCCCACCAGTTCTAACTTGTATCCCACCAGTTCTAGCCCACATCTTGCTAGTTCTAATCAAAGCCCTTGTTTTTTTCATGCTAAGTTGTTAATTCTGGGTTCCACGTTAGTTTTAGCCCACATCCAACCAGTTCTAACTTGTATCCCACTAGTTCTAGCCCACATCTTGCTATTCTAATCACAGCCCTTGTTTTTTTCATGCTAAGTTGTTAATTATAGGTTCCACGTTAGTTCTAGCCCACATCCCACCAATTCTAACTTGTATCCAACCAGTTCTAGCCCACATCTTGCTAGTTCTAATCAAAGCCCTTGTTTTTTTCATGCTAAGTTGTTAATTCTGGGTTCCACGTTAGTTCTAGCCCACATCCCACCAGTTCTAACTTGTATCCCACCAGTTCTAGCACACATCTTGCTAGTTCTAATCAAAGCCCTTGTTTTTTTCATGCTAAGTTATTAATTCTGGGTTCCACGTTAGTTCTAGCCCACATCCCACCAGTTCTAACTTGTATCCCACCAGTTCTAGCCCACATCTTGCTAGTTCTAATCAAAGCCCTTGTTTTTTTCATGCTAAGTTGTTAATTATAGGTTTCACGTTAGTTCTAGCCCACATCCCACCAGTTCTAACTTGTATCCTACCAGTTCTAGCCCACATCTTGCTAGTTCTAATCAAAGCCCTTGTTTTTTTCATGCTAAGTTGTTAATTCTAGGTTCTACGTTAGTTCTAGCCCACATCCCACCAGTTCTAACTTGTATCCCACCAATTCTAGCCCACATCTTGCTAGTTCTAATCAAAGCCCTTATTTTTTTTAATGCTAAGTTGTTAATTCTTGGTTCCACATTAGTTCTAGCCCACATCCCACCAGTTCTAACTTGTATCACACCAGTTCTAGCCCACATCTTGCTAGTTCTAATCAAAACCCTTGTTTTTTTCATGCTAAGTTGTTAATTCTGGGTTCCACGTTAGTTCTAGCCCACATCCCACCAGTTCTAACTTGTATCACACCAGTTCTAGCCCACATCTTGCTAGTTCTAATCAAAGCCATTGTTTTTTTTCATGCTAAGTTGTTAATTCTTGGTTCCACGTTAGTTCTAGCCCACATCCCACAAGTTCTAACTTGTATCCCACCAGTTCTAACCCACATCTTGCTAGTTCTAATCAAAGCCCTTGTTTTTTTCATGCTAATTTGTTAATTATAGGTTCCACGTTAGTTCTAGCCCACATCCCACCAGTTCTAACTTGTATCACACCAGTTCTAGCCCACATTTTGCTAGTTCTAATCAAAGCCCTTGTTTTTTTCATGCTAAGTTGTTAATTCTGAGTTCCACGTTAGTTCTAGCCCACATCCCACCAGTTCTAACTTGTATCCCACCAGTTCTAGCCCACATCTTGCTAGTTCTAATCAAAGCCCTTGTTTTTTTCATGCTAAGTTGTTAATTATAGATTCCACGTTAGTTCTAGCCCACATCCCACCAGTTCTAACTTGTATCCCACCAGTTCTAGCCCACATCTTGCTAGTTCTAATCAAAGCCCTTGTTTTTTTCATGCTAAGTTGTTAATTCTAGGTTCCACGTTAGTTCTAGCCCACATCCCACCAGTTCTAACTTGTATCCCACCAGTTCAAGCCTACATCTTGCTAGTTCTAATCACAGCCCTTGTTTTTTTCATGCTAAGTTGTTAATTATGGGTTCCACGTTAGTTCTAGCCCACATCCCACCAGTTCTAACTTGTATCCCACCAGTTCTACCCCACATCTTGCTAGTTCTAATCAAAGCCCTTGTTTTTTCATGCTAAGTTGTTAATTCTGGGTTCTACGTTAGTTCTAGCGCACATCCCACCAGTGCTAACTTGTATCCCACCAGTTCTAGCCCACATATTGCTAGTTCTAATCACAGCCCTTGTTTTTTTCATGCTAACTTGTATCCCACCAGTTCTAGCCCACATATTGCTAGTTCTAATCACAGCCCTTGTTTTTTTCATGCTAAGTTGTTAATTATAGGTTTCACGTTAGTTCTAGCCCACATCCCAGAATTAACAACTTAGCATGAAAAAAACAACTTAGCATGAAAAAAACAACTTAGCATGAAAAAACAACTTAGCATGAAAAACTGGTGGGATGTGGGCTAGAACTAACGTGGAACCCAGAATTAACAACTTAGCATGAAAAAAACAAGGGCTTTGATTAGAACTAGCAAGATGTGGGCTAGAACTGGTGGGATACAAGTTAGAACTGGTGGGATGTGGGCTAGAACTAACGTGGAACTTATAATTAACAACTTAGCATGAAAAAAACAAGGGCTGTGATTATAAATAGCAAGATGTGGGCTAGAACTGGTTGGATACAAGTTAGAACTGGTGGGATGTAGGCTAGAACTAACGTGGAACCCAGAATTAACAACTTAGCATGAAAAAAAAACAAGAGCTTTGATTAGAACTAGCAAGATGTGGGCTAGAACTGGTGGGATACAAGTTAGAACTGGTGGGATGTGGGCTAGAACTAACGTGGAACCCAGAATTAACAACTTAGCATGAAAAAAAAACAAGAGCTTTGATTAGAACTAGCAAGATGTGTGCTAGAACTGGTGGGATACAAGTTAGAACTGATGGGATGTGGGCTAGAACTAACGTGGAAACCAGAATTAACAATTTAGCATAAAAAAACAAGGGCTTTGATTAGAACTAGCAAGATGTGGGCTAGAACTGGTGGGATACAAGTTAGAACTGGTGGGATACAAGTTAAAACTGGTGGGATGTGGGCTAGAACTATTGTTTTGTGCCGACTTCGCACACAATTTCTGATCGTCTCCAATCTCCGTTTTCGCCGATTTCTTCTTTGGTGAGTAGCCCTACATGTTGCCTATCACCTCTAATTTGTATCACGCTCTAACTCATTCTCTATATCTATCGGTAACATCCGAAACATCGCTCGGCGGCAGCAGCGAGCAGAAAACAGCAGCGCCGTGCCGACTTCGCGCGTGTTTTACGGTCACCTCCGGTCTCCGTTTTCACTACCGTCTACGCCAGTGTGTAGCCCTTTATATTGTCTATCACACGGTATCTTTCTTTCATTTGGGTTCATTTTCTACCTCTCATTATATTGTTTCGAATATTGCTCGGCGACACCATGGCAATTTCATTCATAGAGATACATTAATACACATTTTTGTTATTTCTTAATTACGATATTTCTCTTCATTCCTCTTCTACTCTACTTCTCCTTACCTTTGTTTTTTCTTTTTTCTTTTTTTTTCTTTTCTTCTTCTAGCTAATAGATTAATGCTCTGTGCGTCTCGGCCAGGACGACGAGCTTAATAAAGCTCTTGGTTTTAGAGAGAGGTGAGAGAGAGAGAGAGAGAAAGAGAGAGGAGATGAGAGAGAGAGAGAGAGAGAGAGAGAGAGAGAGAGAGAGAGAGAGAGATGAGAGAGATGATGTGAGTGCTGGGTCAGAGAGGAGAGAGGATAATGATAGTTTGGGAATTTTACTTTAGCTGGCATGTGATAATTAATAAAATGGGATTGCAGTACAAAGTGTCACACTTCAAGGGGCTGATCCACATGGGGAAAAATATGAGGGGTTTTGTCTCATGAAGTTTTTGATTTTGTGGCCTGGACACATTTTTCCCTAGATTTTAACATTATGCCCTCAATAGAGGCCCTATTTGGATTTTTTTTTTCATCCGCATGAAAACTTATTATTAGTAGAACTCAAATATGAGCTGCTCTGCTACCATGTCAAAGAACATTGTCGTTGCACAAAACCTTCAAAGTTATGGTGAGAGTTGAGTGGTATAATTTTACATCATAACAGACAATTATTATATACAAAAAATTAGTATGTAAATAAATCGTGAGCGCAGGCGCACACAATTAGAATTAATGGGCATAAGGTAACTCTATCTTGGTAGCTCATTTAGCAAAATGAAGTTTCACCTTATACTCATGATATATATGTCGATTTGGTGAAAGATTTGGTGAAGAACAAGTTTTGGAAGCAAGAATTGGTTTTTGGCGGTGTGTAGTCAACCGCGGTGCAAGGTCGGGCGACCGTATTCGTGCACAGACCCTATGCTTGATTTTGGTCTTGGTACGGTCGACCGTCGCGGTCGACCGTCAGACCCTGTAATCCAAACCCGAGAGTCTGTAGTTAGGTGCGGTCGACTGTCGCGGTCGACCGCCGAAGCTTGCAGTTGTTTTTTGGGCTTTGTACGATCAACCGCGGTGCAAGGTCGATCGACCGTATTCGTGCACGCCTCCAGTTGTTTTTTGGGCTTTGTCATTTGTCACGGTCGACCGTTGCGGTCGATCATGTATCGGGTCAGGCCCATATTTGAGTTTCCTATTCTGATTTGGATTTGTGTTTGGTATAAATATCAAACACGTTTTAGGGTTTATTTGGGGAGCAGTCAAGGGTTTGTTTTGAGCATAGAAAAGAGAGAACTTTCCGAGCTATTGGTTATGGTTATTGTTTAAGAGATTGAGAGCTTTGTTGGTGAGATTAGTTTACTTGCTTTGAGTTGTAATCTCAGTTTGTACTCTCCTTCTCTATTAGTGAAAACCCTATCCCCCGTTGCCCCGTGGACGTAGGCAACTTGCCGAACCACGTAAAATTAGTTGTTTATGCTATTATATTGCATCGTTTGGCTTTCTCTCTCGGTGTTTGGTTGTGATCTTCCTCGTCCTTATTTCTGTGATTCGAGTTTCGTCGCGCACAACAAGTAGTATCAGAGCTTTGGCTGTACTTGGGCTAGTTGGAGTAGTAGATCACTTTAGAAGTTCGTCTAAGGCTTCAGTTAGTGATAATGATGAGATTTTTACTATTGTGGATCTTGTTTTCCGTCGTGTGGGGGTGAAATCTTTTGAAGGCTCTTGTTAGGGTTTCAGTTGGAGGTAAAAATCTACCTTTCTTGCAGTTTGGATCTATTTTCTTTCACTTTTTTCCGTATTGGTTTGTTAGTGCTTTGAGGAAGATGGCTAAGAAAGAAGGATTTGAGGCCGGGATATTTGATTGTTGATACCGTGCATGGATTGTTGAGGAGTGTTTTGACCTGCAGAATGAATTCTTGTGAGCACATTGGTATGAGCAAGAAGACCGAGGTGGAGTTTGATACTTCTATTCATCGAGCGAGGGGTCTTCTAGGTGGTGTTCATTCAGGCATTTAGGGACCTTCTAAGGAGGCATCATTGGGAGGTAATTGGTATTTGGTTTTCTGTGTTGGTGATTGTTCTAAGCATTTGTGGATTGCAACCAAGTCTTGTTGGTGTGAAGTCCTAATATTCAACAATAGGTGGAGGAAGTTTATTGGGGGAAAGATAACACGATGTTCTATTTTTTGGTAGGGGTTCTTTTCTGTATTTGTGCCGAGCTCATGGTAGTTTGAGATACTTCATTGGAGAGGAAACATTAAGACGATGAGATGAGATGACAGTTTTGATGGGTTGTTCCTTACTGGAGGAGGATCGATGTTTGATATCGAGCATTGGTTTTGTTTGTTCGGGCTTCGACATATTTAGGTCATCTTAATCATAGGTTGTCAACTATTGTGTTTAGAGAATTTAGATCTGATAAAGCTACTTCAGATATTGGGTTGCTTCGGATGTTTGGTTGCCCAGCATATGGTCACATCGATGATGTGAGATTTGATCCTAGCACACATTTGGAATTCAGAGACGTGTTTGATTATAGGTATTGGCTTCTGATTTTTTTTGAGCAGGTATGTCATATTTGACTCTCGACAGGTAGAGAGTATTGATCAGATTATTAGGATATCACAACGGGTAGAGGGTGATGCTACTCCATGTTGGGTGGAGATTAATTCACATACTCCAGATCATACTGCATCGTTTGGGATTCCAGCTGAGGTGACAAAGTTTGGGGATAATATTGATGTGGATGCAGATGATGAGTTGGTTGATTCGAGTAAAGCTGGTGGACATAGTTTGGATTTGGATATGGCTGTTGGTTTACCTCAGATGGAGGTGTTTGGTTTGTTTCACTTTGGGACCATTAGGAGAGCTATCATCCGCAGATGTTGGAGGAGAGTCGCAAACTCTTCTATTTGATTAAGGTCCTTTCGAGGTTGTTGGGGGAACTACGTGAAGGCTTGATTCCTTGGGTAAGCGGATACGTAGGTAGTCATTTATGATGCAACCAATTTAGTGAGTTGATGCTGACATTTGCAGATTGTTCGCATTCTTATTTGGGTTCCTGACTTGTTGTGGATAGAGTCCGTTGTCGTGGTTTTATTCCACTTCGTACTGGACGCAATAAGTGCGATGTTTGGTTGGTATTGGTGTCGGCTCAGTTTTGGGAAAACTTCGCCGAGGTAGAGAATTAAAGATTTGGCGAAGGATTTGGTGACGAATAGGTTTTAGAAGCAGGAATTGGTTTTTGGCGGTGTGCGGTCGACCGTGGTGCAAGGCTGATCGATTGTATTCATGCACGGACCCTGGGCTTGATTCAGGTCTTGGTGCGGTCAACCGTCGTGGTCGACCGCTAGATCCTGTAATTCAAACTTGAGAGTTTGGAGTTAGGTGCAGTTGACTGCCGCGGTTGACCGCTGAAGTCTGTGGTTGTTTCTTAGGTTCTGTGCAGTCGACCACTGTGCAAGGCCGGTTGATCAAATTCATGCACAGACAATGGGCTTGATTCAACATGCCTACGCCGGCTCGACTGCCAGACCCTTATAATCCAAACCTGAGCAGCTGGAGTTTGGGTGCTCGCGACTCAGCAGGGTGTCGTCGACTGCCGCAGTCGATTGCTGAAGCCTGCAGTTATTTTTTGGTCTCTGTTATTTGTCACGGTCGACTACCACGGTCGACCGTGTATCGGGTCAGGCCCACATTTGAGTTTCCTGTTCTAATTTGGATTTGTGTTTGGTATAAATATCAAACACGTTTTAGGGTTTATTTGGAGAGCAATCAAGGGTTTGTTTTGAACACAGAAAAAAGAGATCTTTCTGAGCTATTAGTTAGGGTTATTGTTTGAGAGATTAAGAGCTTTATTAGTGAGATTTGTTGGTTTGCTTTGAGTGATTTGTAATCTCAGTTTGTACTCTCCTTCTTTATTAGTGAAAAAACTCATCCCTCTTGCCCTGTGAACGTAGTCAACTTGCCGAACCACGTAAAATTGGTTGTTTGTGTTTGTGCCATTATATTGCATCATTTGGCTTTCTCTCTCAGTGTTTGGTTTGGTTCCGCTTGTATTTAAAGAGATCCCACATAAAATTTTTTCAAGAAATTAAACATATCTTCGTCTGTCATAATAATGAAATCAATAATTTCATAATAGAGGTTAGTGTTATGTATGCGTTCCTTTAATTAAAAGTCTAAGTTAAGACTTTAGTAAAGTATACAATTTTAAAAATTATTTAAAAAAAAATATTTAGAGTTATCATAAAAGGTGAACTTGAGTATAAAACTAACTAAGAATTAGAAAATTTAAAATTTATTAAATAGATATATTATTAATTAACTCTATTAATTTGGCAAGTGATAATATTTTTATGAAAAGAAAAAAATGACATAAAAATATGGTAAAATAAAGAGGAAAAAGTGATTAGTCTCCACACCCACACCTAAATTTTACATTGTCCTCAATGCAAACTCTATGATACACAAAGTAAAGCAGTGGATGCCTCCCCTTGGAGAGAACTTATGTTAATGATAAAAAAATGCTGCATTTTTTTACTTTACCTAGAACTGTTTTTTCTCTATTTCATCCATTGCAACATTCAAAACTTCTTGATTTCCTTTGTTCATCTTAAGTTCAATCTAGAATTTCTCTCTGTTAATGAGTCCAATTGCACAAATTTCTCGTGAAAAGTTCAAAGGCATCGACATGTTAAGTTTTTGAAGTGCAAACACTTTTCAAACTGCAAATGTGTGCCCAAATATCTGAAGAACAAAATTTCACTACAAAATATTTCATTAACAAACATCAGTGGTGGTTTTTTATTGAACTTCTTGGAAGATACGATTTTGGAAAAAGTGGATATATGTAAAAAGATTTCTTGTAACTTATTCAATTATATATTGGGGAAATTGTTTATTCAAATATCAAATATACCTAATCAATAGATTTATGTCTCTCCGTATGATTAGTCTTAAATCCCTTCATAAGAGGTAGGATGTTGCTTTCCGGAGATAGATTCACTCACTATGGCCATCTGCCTGGGGCCAATTTTGGTCAAGGCCGACAAAATGATGATGCTATGTTTGGTACCAAACATAAATTTTATACTTGGTGGTGAGATGACACAATCCCCTCCACTCATTCAAATAGGGGACCACATTCACATAAGTTGAGTAGTACATGAGGATATGCATTCATTTGAATGAGTGGAGGGGATTATGCAACAATTTGAATGAGCAATAATCAAAACTAAACTCAATATGAAACCTAGCTTAATAAAATGGTTAATTAACAAATAAATATATATAAAGCTAGAAATTAAGTTTAGAGAAAACTTATCTAAAAACAAGAGTGAGAGAGAATGAAATTAAAGCCCAAATACGAAAATAATGATATCTTCTTCCTATTGGGAGAACCACTTCACATAAATACTTGGATAACACAATTAAACAAACTTAAATCCTTGTAAACTTGTTTTAAAACTTTTTTTAGATGAGTTAAGAAGTTTGAGGGTAAGGGGTATATATAGGTTCACAAAACAAACCCCAAAAATTAAAGAAAAAGACAAAAACAACAAAATCTGGAAACTAGCCGTTACTGTACAACAGCCATATAATCAATCAACTGATTACAGGCGTCAGTTGACTGATGCCTGCATCAGTCGACTAATGCGTTATCAGTCGACTCAGCGGACAAAAACCACTATCTGTGCTTTACTTCTTCAGTCGACTGATCACTGTAGTGAGTCGACTGATAACGTGCATACAGCCTGTTATGAACAGTAAATATTAATTTCAAACCCCTTTTAAAAATAGAAAATAAATTCCAAAAGTTATAAAACTTTGGGAAATATTTATAAAAATGAATATAAACACGTTTCAAAAAGAATTTTCAAATTGCATTTCCCATTTGTGAAACTCATCATTTTGCAAAATTGGTCAAAATACGAAATCTCAAAAACACATGATTTTGATAAAAGAATTTCAAGCAAGTTTTGAAACTTTTTTGAAAGGATTAATAGAATTTATATAAGATATAAAATGATATAAACGAGTCTTTTAATCTGTAAACACATATTGTGCAAATAAACATGAGTTCATTGATTTAAAATTGTTAAAGCTTGATTTTGTTGAAATCATTTCAAGCCCATAAAAACATGAAATAAATATGTGTGTATATATAAATTGTTAAATCTTCATTTCGAATATCTGCCAAACTCCTTTGAATATCATCGTTAAGCTCAATTCCATCCAACCTCCAACCGAGAATCTGTGTAGAATACCTAACAAGTAATTATGAACACTCGATAAACGTTGTTAGGAATTGTTTGTTAATCATTAAAACTAGATTAGATAGTATGCTCATAAACATAAGACCTAACAATCTCCCCTTTTTTGATGATGACAAACAATCTACACAAAAAGTATATAAATATACATGATATCAAATGAATATATAAAGTATGATCCTCATGCATAAAACCAATAGAATAAAATACTCACAATTGAAATAAGCATGATATCAAATGAATATATAAAGTATGATCCTCATGCATAAAACCAATAGAATAAAATACTCACAATATACTTGTTTCTCCCCCTTTGTCAACATCAAAATAGGGAAAATAATAGGATTAAGAGAGCAAAAGCTCCCCCGACAAATAAGCATAGGTGAATATAAAACAAATATAGGGAAAAAGCTCCCCCTATCAAAATTCCATATAGAATGTATGAAATAAAATTCTAAGGCATTCATATGTGAGTAAAAAATATATATAGAGACGCACTAATATCAAATCATATACAAAAGATGCCAAGTGAACACTTATATATGTGTCATTAAGGTGAAGTGTTAGAAGAATCTTAAACATAAATAAAAAATATTCCAAAGAGAAAATCAAATATACAAAAATCAAAAAATTCAAATGTTTGATTAATATATCCAAAGTTCAAAAATCATTAAACATAAATCATGATTGCTTGAGCACACACATAGATATATTATCATGAAAATTGTGTCTCAATACACAAATATAAATAGATTTATGAAATCAAAAGACTGGAAAAATATAAGAATCATGAAAGATATTTTCAAATGAAAACAAATCATGAGAACCATGAAAAATCATGACAATCATGAAAGTCCAAATGAAAATAAAATCAATCAAATAAAATCATAAATCAAAATCTAAGCCATAATAACATAAAAACATGCTTAATCTACAAAACATCATTTTGAAGAACAAGTGATCAAGCAATTAGTAATGTCAAAATATTTATGTGTTTTATCAACAAGGTTGAAAAGAATTATGCTTAGGATAAAACAAAAGAATATGAATAATATTATTTTTGACAAGAAAAAAAATTATGCCAAGCTTTTGGAGCTTGTTTCAACCCATATAGAAACATTTTGCACCCAGTTAAACATGATATGGAAATGAGGATCAATAAATCTGGGAGGGTTGTTCAACATAAACCTCTTCTACAAATTCAAAACCAGTTTTTGAGAAACTAGAAAATTTTTAAAATGGAATCGTACAAATGAAAATATTTTCTTTTTAAAAAAAATTATCAAAACTTCGTTTTAAAAAAGATCTACACAAAAATCATTTTTTTAAAGAACATGAAAAACAAAAAATGCTAGAAGTTTTATTCTTTAAAGTCAAACTTGTTTTGGTACCCCAAACATTCTTGGTACCGAAGAGTTTAAGGACATGACCCCTATCAATAAATCTCAAATCCCTAGGGTTATGATCCTATTTGGGCACATTTAGTACACTAGTACGGTCATAACAATAATTACTCAAATGACCCTCTCGATTGCAATAAGTGCAATGAAGCTGATACATTTGTTTATGATGACCATATGAGTGTGCACAAGAAACATTTGCAAATAAAGATGGTATTTTAGAATTATTTTATAAATGTGAAACATTTTGAAACAAGGTTGGTCTTTTTAAAATATTTTACGATTTAAAAACTTTTTACAAATAAAAAAAAACTTTACTAAATGACCAACTCTACCACAAAAGTTACATTTATACACATTAACAAGCTTATGATGACTATTTGGTGCATGTGAATGTGTATGACATGATGAGACTTTATGAGATGCATAAGGAGCATAAGCATTCTTAGGTTTGTGTGCATCATAGCAAAATTTAGCTAAATAGCCTTTACAGCCGCAAATGGTGCATTTATAAACTTTGCTATACATGTGTGTATAGTGTGTATGAGATTTGAAAGCATTTGTACAAGACTTAGCTCGCATATTCATAAGTTTCTTATATTGTCAATGCATATAGTTAGAGTTGAGTCTAAGGTAGTTAGAACTGAGTCTAAGGAAGATATGCGATTTTGAATTTCATTCAACTCATCATTAGGCCCAAACATCATTGAAAATGGAAGAAGAGCAACCATAATTATTATTAAATAATGTAAATTCATTTTTAATTGATTCTACTTCTATCATGGCATTATTCTTTTCATGAGTTAAACTAGCAATAGATGAGGTCAAATTTTTATTTTCCAAACTTAACTTATCATTGTTTTCTTTAAACATCATATTTTCTTCTACAACAATATTAAATTCGGAAGCTAGCGATTCATGATTAGATTTTAGTTCAACATGCTTCCTTTTTAAATTTATAAAAATTTTTATGCAACTTATTGTAGGCATGCATTAATTTTTCATAAGCACATACGAGATCATATATAGATAGTTCATTTTCGGAGTCCGATTCGCATACCTCATTAGGCCTACACCTAGTGGTTGTGTGCATGATGAAACTCCAATAGTATCACATAAAGGGAAACCTACCGAAACGCGTTGGATTTCCTCTAAGTTACCATGATGTGCCTCTATATGTTTTCATAATGTATATGCACTATCAAAATAAGCAAGTTTGTTAGAAATACATGTATCAAAATCTTTTAGCAAGAATTCTAACAATAGCTTGTTCAAAACAAACATTATCTTATCATTTGTGCTCCATTTAGATTTATTTAATTTGGGCACAACATATACACTATCAATAACTTCCCATAAATAGATACTTTCAGATCTAGCAAATATTTTAAATCTAAACATCCATTGAGCATAAGAAAAATTATTGAACAAGGAAGCAACATTAATATCATAGCCAAAACTAGCTACACCATTCATATCCATTATAAATATATGCAAGCAAGATGAAAATAATCTCAAAACTAAATTAGCAATATAGCAAAGAAAGGATCTTTGACTCTAGGTGATTAAACCTCAAATCAAAGAGCACCAAGCTCTAATACCAAATGAAATTACCCTAGGGGGTGAACAGAGTATATGCTAATCTAATCCGATATTAATTCCGATTTAAAACTTATTAACAATTATATCCTAACAAGTATGATATTTAACAAATTTATATGCAAGGATATGTAATTAAAACAAGGGCGATATAAACATGAGACAATGGCGATAAAGAAAGCAATAAACGAAGAGCACAAATAATACACCGAGGCAAACTCAAACACACAATATGATCACGGAGTTCGGTTACCCTCGACCTATGTTTCCGCTCCTCACTCATGAGAAGAATCCCAACTATCACAACCAATTTTTAACGTTCACCAAAAACATTTACAACTCGCACAATCGGTTTTCTAGCTCACTGAAAACTTTCACAACTCACACAATTGTAATCATACAATACACCCTCTAAGTATTGGCCTAGCCCGTGTTGACTTTCTTAGGTGCTCGGATTTACTACCTCTCCCTAGGCTTTACTACCGACGCCACTCCTCTTGGAATCGACCCCGTCTGTCACCACACACCCTTCTCGGTGTAGTTATGTATTACAAAGTGATCTCACAAATAAGCTCAAGTACAATTTATTTTGTTCTCTAACAAGATGAGAACTCAATTAAGCCCACTCTCAATGTTTCAACCTCACAACCCCAGTATACCATGTTGTTAGCCTTTATGTTTTGATGATGTTTTACAACCACCATTATCGGTACTAATGGCTTATTAAGTACAAATGTAGTAAATTCATATATCAAGCTTATTAGTGCCACAAATGGAGGATTGGATGGAATATGCGCTACAACGATGATATCCAAAGGAGGAGGAGGCATAGTGATGAAGCAAACGTTATTCCAAGAACAACAAATTCAAATAGAAGCTTCATCAAATTCAAGCTATATCAAGACTCAAGCATTGCATTCTATATGAGGATATTAGCTATCTTTTATTTTTTTTCTCTCTAGTGCTAGAATGTAGGCAAAGAGTTATTGACTTCACTTGAAGCTATTGGGATATCACACACACGTTTTCATACTAATGCTTTTAAGCGCTTTTTACAAAATACTATTTTTCATAAGTATGAGGACCTATCTGCAAAATTCCTTTTCCAAACAGTTTGTTTTTAGCTTTAAAAACATTTTGCAAAGTTTCATAATTTTCAGAGGTCAAATAAATATTTTCCAAATATTTTTAGTTGAGTCAAAAACAATGTTATGGGATGTATCAGAATGCGGTCGACCGCACATATGTTTATTCCTCACTGGGCAGCAGAGAGTTCGTCGGTCGACCGCCGCGGTCGACCGAGAGCTTCCTTCGGTCGACCGCACCGGTCGACCGGATAAGTCTCTGCTTGTTTTTCTCGTTTTTGATCTGGATAGCGGTCGACCGAAATTTCCGTCGGTCGACCGAACTTTTCCGTCGGTCGACCAAAATTTCCGTCGGTCGACCGCCGTATTATTCAAATGGTAAAATATGTCCTTTTTGTGGTGCCGCTCAGTACAGATCTCAGCGACGTTTTGTTCCAGATTTTGGGGGATTAAGGGATGGGTTTAAACAGTTGTTTTTCTCCTATTTAAACTCCACCTCTTCTTCTTCTTCTTCAGTGTCCCAGCCTTTGCAAAAACCAGTGACGTTGTTTTTCTCAGAGCTTATATTTAAAAACCTATTTTCACTGAGTTTCTGTGTGTTCACTTCCAAGCTTCAGTGTGCTCTTTCTCTTTGCCATAGGGACGTTGTAAAGAGAGAATCTTACACCATTTCTACTATCTTGTGAGTGTGATCTTGTGTAGATCAACTGTGAGGGAGTATGATCTCAATTGGTATCAGAGCTTGGTCTCTATATTAGTTTTTGGTTTAATCACCTTAGAGAAAAGATCTTATGGAGGCTTCAATGAATGTGCATATGCTAGAGGGACAATCCACCACTAGACCACCACTCTTCACCAGGAGCAATTTTGCTTATTGGAAGGCTAGGATGAGAATTTACCTTCGTTGCATTGACCTTGACATCCTAGAACTCATAGAGAAAAAATATGTAGAAAAGTCCAAAGTTAGGACAATGACCGATGGAGAAAGGCACCAAGCTAATCTCAATGCTAAGGCTATGAATGCCTTAATTTGTGGTCTTTCCCCCAACGAGTATAATAGGGTTTCCACGTGTGCAACCGCATACGAAATTTGGGTGAAATTGTGTATTACACACGAAGGAACTCCCCAAGTCAAGGAATCCAAGATTAGTGGACTTATGCATGAATATGAGTTATTTCAAATGCTTCCAAATGAATCAATTGATGCTATGTTTTCTCGCTTCACTAACATTATCAATGAATTGCATGGTCTTGACAAGAAGTTGACTATTCAAGAGATGAATTACAAGATTCTTCGTTCATTGACTCCGATGTGGGAACCCAAGGCGACGGCAATAGAAGAAGCTCATGACCTTACCACTTTACCTCTCGATGGCCTCATCGGAAAGCTCAAGGTCCATGAGAAGAAGCTCAAGGGGAAGGAGAAGGAGGAAGTGCCCTCACGGTATGTTGAGGAGCCATCACCAAAGTTGAAGACCATAGCTCTCAAAGGAGCTAGTGATAACTCCTCTTCGTCATCGGATAGTGAAGTTGATTTTTCTAGAGAAGTGGCTCATCTCTCTAGAAGAATTTCTAGACTCATAAAAATGAACAAGAAATTTAACCCACGATCTAACAACAAATTTCCTTCTCGTGTAGGAAAATGCTTTGAATGCAATAAACCGGGCCATATCGCTAAGGACTGCCCAAGGCTCAAGGAGAAGTACATGAAATACAAGAAGAAGAAGGCTATGTATGCCGTATGGGAAGAATCCGAACCAAGTGATTCGGATAGCAATGAAGAAGGAGCCAAACTTGCTCTTCATGATCCCAACGTTTGGTTCATGGCCCTTGAACATGAGGTAATATCCGCCACCGAGAGTGAATCCTTCTACATGCAATGTGATCTAGCTACGGCTCTAGAAGAATTGAACATTGAATTCAAAAGAATGTCCAAAGAATTTTCTTCTTTTAAAAAGTTGCATGCTTCTTGTGATATCAAGCTAGAATAATTAACAACCTCTCTTGCACTAAAAGATGAATTGCTAGGAGATCTCGATTTCGAGAATAAGCAATTAAGATCAAAGATTAAGAGATTAGAAATTGAGGGTGGTAGGATTAGACCCACTCATGCTTATGCTAATCATCATCACTATGGTAGAAATAGGTTTCATGGTTCTCACACTCATACGTACAAAAGAAATTTTGTGTGCACTTATTGCATGAAACATGGCCATATTTCTACTCATTGTAGAATTAAAGATAACTTTGAATTTTATGGATTGATATGGGTACCCAAAGGTACCAAGACTACTAACCACCAAGGACCCAAGACTTGGGTACCAAAAGTTACTACATCTTCATCTTCATCTCTTGTAGGGAACATCACGGCAACAACGTAAGGAGATGTGGTACCTTAATAGTGGTTGCTCACATCATATGATGGGCAGCAAAGAGTTATTTGCAACCCTATCAAGAATTGAAGGAGGTAACGTCTCCTTTGACGGTGGTGAGAAAGGTAAAATCATTGGTGTTGGTTCTATTGGTAAGAAACCCTCATCCATTATAGAAGATGTTTATTTGGTAAATGGTTTGAATCATAATCTTCTTAGCATTAGCCAATTGAGTGATAAAGGTTTTGATATTTCCTTTAAACCGGATAAATGCATCATTAGTATGAATGGAAAAATTGTTTTTGTTGCTAATCGCAAATCTAATGTATACATTTTTGAGATGAATGAATTAGTGAATCAAGATGTGAAGTGCCTTGCGGCAATTGATGAAAACCCTTGGATTTGGCATAAGAGACTCGGACATGCAAATATGGAGCTAATATCAAAATTGTCTAAGAGAAATCTTGTTAAAGGGTTACCTAGCTTGTACTTCATCAAAGATACCATATGTGAGGATTGTGCCAAAGGTAAACAAACAAAATCTTCCTTCAAATCCATCCATGAGGTATCGACTTCTAAACCTTTGCAATTACTTCATCTTGATTTGTTTGGTCCTATGCGTGTTACCTCTCTTGGAGGAAAACACTATGTTTTTGTGATTATTGATGATTTTTCTCGTTTTACATGGACAATATTTCTTGCAAAAAAAAATGATTATTTTGAAGAATTTGCTAATCATGTCAAAAGAATTAAAAATGAAAAAGCTTTGAAAGTTGTTAAAATAAGAAGTGATCATGGTGGTGAATTTCAAAATGAATTTTTCTATGATTTTTGTGCTCATCATGGTATAACTCACATGTTTTCCGCTCCTAGAACATCATAACAAAATAGTGTTGTTGAATGGAAAAATCGCACCATACAAGAGATGGCACGTACTATGTTAAATTCATTTGATTTGCCAAAATATTTTTGGGCGGAAGCCGTCAATACGGCTTGCCATGTTTTAAATCGTGTTTTGATTAGACCAAAGCTTAAGAAAACTCCTTATGAACTCTTTTATGGAAAAACTCCTTTCATTGGTTATTTTCGTATCTTTGGTTGTAAATGTTTCATTTTAAATACAAAAGATCCCCATGATAAATTTGATTCTAAAATTGCTATTTGTATTTTCTTAGGTTATGCACCTCGAAGTAAGGCTTATAGGGTCTTCAATAAACGAAGTCTCGTTGTTGAAGAATCTATAAACGTTACTTTTGATGAGACTAATGTTGGTTCTCAAGTTGTTGTACCTAGGAAAGATGATGATGATGATGTTGAGGGATGATTGGACTTTTTACAAATCAATAATACTCCCTCTATAGAAGCTCAAAAAGATGTGGATAGCTCCAATGCTCATGAACAAGTTGATCTTCCTAAAGCTTGGAAATTCGCATCAAACCATCCAAAGGAACAAATTATTAGGAGCCCTTCAGAAGGAGTTGTTACTCGCTCAAAAGTTTTGAGTGAGTGTGGTAATATTGCATTCTTATCTCAACTAGAACCTAAAAAGATTAATGATGCTTTAAATGATGAATTTTGGGTTTTGGCTATGCATGAAGAACTAAATAATTTTACAAGAAATGATATTTGGAAATTAGTTCCTAGGCCTAACAATGCTAGTGTAATTAGTACTAAATGGGTTTTTAGAAACAAACTTGATGAACATGACATTGTTACTAGAAATAAAGCTCGTTTGGTTGCCCAAGGATACAATCAAGAGGAGGGCATAGACTATGATGAAACCTTTGCACCGGTTGCAAGGTTGGAATCTATTAGGATGTTTTTGGCATTTGCTAGCTTTAAAAATTTCAAATTATTTCAAATGGATGTTAAAAGTGCCTTTTTAAATGGTTTTATAGAAGAGGAAGTATATGTTAAGCAACCCCCCGGTTTTATAGATCATGTTTTTCCTAATCATGTTTACCGGGTTCAAAAAGCTTTGTATGGATTGAAGCAAGCTCCTAGAGCTTGGTATGCTCGCCTCTCTAGTTTTCTTGTTGAAAATGGTTTTTCAAAAGGAACAATTGATAACACTCTTTTTGTGAGAAAAAGGAAAAATGATTTCATTTTAGTTCAAATATATGTTGATGATATCATTTTCGGTGCTACTAATGAATCTTTGTGCAAGGAATTTTCTAAGGTTATGCAGGATCACTTTGAGATGAGTATGATGAGAGAGCTTATATTCTTTCTCGGGCTTCAAGTTAAGCAAACAAAGGATGTGATATTTATTTCTCAAAACAAGTATGCTAAGGAATTGGTGAAGAAATTCAATTTGGAGAACTCTAAGCATGCGCCTACTCCCATGAGTACAAGTGTTAAGCTTGATGCGGATGAAAGTGGTGAAGACGTGGACCAAAAACTATACCGAGGTATGATAGGTAGTCTTCTTTATCTCACTGCTAGTAGACCCGACATCATGTTTAGTGTGTGTGCATGTGCACGTTTTCAAGCATCTCCTAAAGCTTCTCATTTAATTACAGTTAAAAGGATCATTAAGTATGTTAATGGAACTTTTAACCTTGGTTTATTTTATCTAAAAAGCACCTCTTTTGATTTATATGGCTTTTGTGATGCCGACTTTGCCGGATGTAAGGTAGATCGCAAGAGTACGAGTGGAACATGCTAATTCTTAGGAAATTCACTTGTTTCTTGGACTTCCAAGAAACAAAATTGTGTTGTATTGTTCACTACGGAAGCGGAATACATTGCCACCGGCTTATGTTGTGTTCAAGTTTTATGGATGAAACAAAGCTTAGTTAACTATGATTTAAATTTTTAAAATATAAATTTTTTTTGTGATAACACTAGTGCTATTAATATTTCCAAAAATTTAGTTTTGCACTCTAGAACCAAGCATATTGATGTGCGCCATCATTTCTTACGCGATCATGTTGAGAGACAAGATGTATCCCTAGTATTTGTTGACACAAAATCTCAATTAGCGGATATATTTACTAAACCTCTTGGAGAGGATGATTTTTGTCGCATAAGAAATGGTTTGGGCTTATGCACTATGTGAAAGTTCTACATTTGCTTGCTTGTTTAGTTGCATTTTGCATTTCTCTTTACCCCATTTCTTTTTGATGGTGACAAAGGAGGAGAGAAATCTCCTCATTTGTTGCATATTCTTAGGGGGAGCTCATAGATAGGGGGAGCACCTATCTATAAGCTATCTTTATTTTTTTTTGCTCTTATATAATGGTTGGTTGTCATCATCAAAAAGGGGGAGATTGCTAGCCTTTATGTTTTGAAGATGTTTTACAACCACCATTATCGGTACTAATGGCTTATTAAGTACAAATGTAGTGAATTCATATATCAAGCTTATTAGTGCCACAAATGGAGGATTAGATAGAATATGCGCTACAACGATGATATCCAAAGGAGGAGGAGGCATAGTGATGAAGCAAACGTTATTCCAAGAACAACAAATTCAAATAGAAGCTTCATCAAATTCAAGCTATATCAAGACTCAAGCATTGCATTCTATATGAGGATATTAGCTATCTTTTATTTTTTATCTCTAGTGCTAGAATGTAGGAAAAGAGTTATTGACTTCACTTGAAGCTATTGGGATATCACACACACGTTTTCATACTAATTTTTTTAAGCGCTTTTTACAAAATACTATTTTTCACAAGTATGATGACCTATCTGCAAAATTCCTTTTCCAAATAGTTTGTTTTTAGCTTTAAAAACATTTTACAAAGTTTCATAATTTTCAGAGGTCAAATAAATATTTCCCAAATATTTTTAGTTGAGTCAAAAACAGTGTTATGGGATGTATCAGAATGCGGTCGACCGCATCGGTCGACCGCACCTATATTCATTCCTCACTGGGCAGCAAAGAGTTCGTTAGTCGACCGCTGCGGTCGACCGAGAGCTTCCTTCGGTCGACCGCACCGGTCGACCGGATAAGTCTCTACTTGTTTTTCTTGTTTTTGATTTGGATAGCGGTCGACCGAAATTTCCGTCGGTCGACCGAACTTTTCCGTCGGTCGACCGAAATTTCCGCCGGTCGACCGCCGTATTATTCAAACGGTAAAATATGTCCTTTTTGTGGTGCCGCTCAGTACAGATCTCAGCGACGTTTTGTTCCAGATTTTGGGGGATTAAGGGATGGGTTTAAACAGCTGTTTTTCTCCTATTTAAACTCCACCTCTTCTTCTTCTTCTTCTTCAGTGTCCCAGCCTTTGTAAAAACCAGTGACGTTGTTTTTCTCAGAGCTTATATTTCAAAACCTGTTTTCACTAAGTTTCTGTGTGTTCACTTCCCATCTTCAGTGTGCTCTTTCTCTTTACCATAGGGACGTTGTAAAGAGAGAATCTTACACCATTTCTACTATCTTGTGAGTGTGATCTTGTGTAGATCAACTGTGAGGGAGTGTGATCTAGAGAGATCAGCTGTGTAGTGTGAGATCGTGTGGGGATCGCTGTGTAGACGAAGTTCCGGCTTCCAAATCAGGTTGTGTAGTGGATTTCTCCTCGAGAGTGGGGAGCGGGGACGTAGGTCAGCGGACCGAACCTCGTTAACATATCACGCGTCACATGATAATGATTCCTAACCCTATATCCTCTATTTTGATTGCATTAGAATACTGTGGTTTGCTTGTCTTAATTTTATTGCACAATTATAGCCTCTTGACCCTAATCACACCCCCTCTAGGGTCCAACACATGTATGAAATACTTAAGCTCATGTGGGTGTGTGTGTAAAATATGAGCAATAATCAAAACTAAACCCAATATGAAATATCGGCCAATGAAATGGTTAATCAATAAATAAATATATATATATCCAGAAATTGAGTTTACAGAAAACTTCTCTAAAAATAAGAGTGAGAGAGAATGAAATTGAAGCCCAAACATGAAAAGAATAATATCCTCTTCCTGTTGTGAAAACCATTCACATGAACATTTGGAAAACACAATTAAACAAACTTAAACCCTTGCAAACTTGTTTTAAAACTTTTCTTGGATGAGTTTAGAAGTTCGAGGGTAAGGGGTATATATAGGTTCATAAAACAAACCTCAAAACCAAAGAAAAAGACAAAACCAACAAAATCTAGAAACTAGTCGTTGCTGTGCAAGGGCCATATCATCAGTCGACTGATTTCAGGCATCAGTCGACTGATGCCTGCATCGGTCGACTAATACGTTATCAGTCGACTGAGCAGATGAAAACAACTATCTGTGCTTTACTTCATTAATCAACTAATCACTGTAGTGAGTCGACTGATAACGTGCACACAGCCTGTTATGAACAATAAAAATTAATTTCAAACCCCTTTTAAAAATAGTAAATGAATTCCAAAAATTATAAAACTTTAGGAAATGTGTATAAACATGAATATAAACAAGTTTAAAAAAGAAATTTTCAAATTACATTTTATATTTGTGAAAACTCATCATTTAGCAAAATTGGTCAAAATAAAAAATCTCAAAAACACATGATTTTGACAAAATAATTTCAAGCAAGTTTTGAAACTTCTTTTTGTAAGGATTAATAGACTTTATAAAAGATGTAAAATGATATCAATGAGTCTTTTAATCCGTAAACACATATTGTGTAAATAAACATGATTTCATTGATTTAAAATTATTAAAGCTTGATTTTGGTGAAATTATTTCAAGCCCATACAAACATGAAACAAATATGTGTGTATATATAATTATATCTATTTATTTCATATTTATGTGGCTAAACTTGAAGGCAATGAAAATATTGCGTATGTATAATTTGAGCTCGAAGTAAAAACACATAAAATATAACACCTAAACCTAAAAACACTATACCAAGCAATGACCTCCAATATAGCTCGATTTGGTTGTGGATGAAGCTTGATCTTCTACTTGATTTGAATTCATCATCGCTTTATTCTGAATATCTGCCAACCTTCTTTGAATGTCATCGTGAAGCTCAATTCCATCCAACCTCCAACTAATAATCTATTAGTAGAAAACCTAACAAGCAAAAATAACCACTCGAAAAAAGATTTTAGGAATTATTTGTTAATCATCAAAACTAAATTAGATAGTAGGCTTATACATGAGACTTTATAAT
>NC_033797.1:90466531-90482138 GCF_001876935.1 Asparagus officinalis | reverse complement strand
AATCCTCCCCGGCTATTATTTCCTTGGTGAAATAATACCCGTCGTACTGCGTAGATCCGACCGGATCTACATCTCGCGGTGGTCCACGGCAAACAACCCCGGCGGAGGCAAAGAACCCACCAAGCGAGCGACCGCAAAACAGGAGCTCGCGATTCGTTCGACACAAAAGGAGAAAAGTTGTAATCTTTGTTTATTTTTAAATGGAAGAATTGGAAGCCCGCCTTAAAGCCATTGCTAACAGAAGCGAGCTCCAAGATGAGGGAGTTATCAGACCCTATCCTGCCGAATGGGATGCAGCCCCTTATCCTCTAAAGTTCGAGGTCCCGACGCTACAAACTTTTGACGGCACAGGATCACCGAACCAACATATTTATCATTTCAAGTCACAGACTGGAAATGTAATATCAAACGATGCCATACTGGCTCGATTGTTCATTAGCACCCTTAAGGGAATTGCCTTTGAATGGTTCAGGAAACTGCCAGCGGGCTGTATCCAAAAATAGGCGGATCTAGAGAAACTCTTCCTGTCAAGATTCTTTGAAGAGGATACAGAAGTCTCCATCCATACCCTTCTCTCTACTAAGCAGAAGAAAAGGGAATCAGTCAAAGCCTTCGTCAAAAGGTTTCGAAATATGGCTTTGCGTTGTCCGACAGGTATGACACAGTCTACCCTAGTACAAACCTGTCGACACAATTTGCAAACCGAACTCCTAGCTCGAATAGGAGCTGCAGAATGCCGTTCCTGGAGACAACTAATCTCTCAAGGCGAGCATGCTCAAAAAATTATCAGGATCAAAGCTGAAGAACAAAGTAGGCATGATCAGCCCGAGCAATCAGACCAAGCCCAATCTTCTCCTGAGCAACTGGACCAGGCTCACTCTTCCCAGTCAGAAGGGAAAGATACTACGACCACTGAAGTCAATCCTCTTCAGTAGGATGGCGGGTCCAACAACTATCATGTTAACAGTTACCTCTGATAGTCAAACTCATCAGATAATGGCCTACCTGGTGATGTGATTCTATTCCGACTTTATGGATAGTGCCCCACTAGGTGATGTGCCTTGTCTACCTCTGTTTATTCCCCTGCTAAGTCTTAATCAAGACTGGGGGTCGATTACTTGGAATCCATTAGATTAAGAGTAACGAATCTTTCACATCGTCAAGTTAACATTACACCTCTGACGATCATCATCCCCACAGAGTATGCATTCAATTTGCATCACTCCCAATTTGTCACGTTAACAATACACCTCTGACAAAACCCACTTATCAATCCTCGTCAATAGGATGATAAGTCCCCAAAGTTGCTCCAATCGCAACACAAATTCTTGTCACGTTAACAATACACCTCTGACAAAACCCACTTATCAATCCTCGTCAATAGGATGATAAGTCCCCAAAGTTGCTCCAATCGCAACACAAATCCTGTCACGTTAACACTACACCTCTGACAAAAATCAACTTATCGAATCTTTCCAATAGAGCGATAAGTTCTCAAAATTGCTTCCATAGCAATATCTTTCTTGTCACGTTAACACTACACCTCTGACAAAAATCCACTTATCGACTCTCTCCAATAGAGCGATAAGTCCTCAAAATTGCTTCCATAGCAATATTTTTCTTGTCACGTTAACACTACACCTCTGACAAAAATCCACTTATCGACTCTCTCCAATAGAGCGATAAGTCCTCAAAATTGCTTCCATAGCAATATTCTTCTTGTCACGTTAACACTACACCTCTGACAAAATCAACTTATCGACTCTCATCAATAGAGCGATAAGTCCTCAAAGTTGCTCTGATCTTTATCTCGATCCCTAAATAGAGATAAGTCTACGCCTAACACGCGTTGCCGGTTAGTCTTTTCCCGTCAAAATGACAAAGTCTATGTATTCAAAATCATAGCATCAAGACTAAGAGAGTTCATTCTCTTGGCACAACGTTACATGTGGAACGGACCTAGATAATTCACATGCTAGCCCGACTCAAACGGTAGTCGGTAAAGGCTTATCAAATCCGTTGATGGCTGAGGGTTTGCCAAAAATCCTATGCACGTTTGCAGGTCCATCAGCTTAATGGATGTGAGCCGAGACTTAAAACAGATGAGCCAAAAACAAGTCTCAAAGGCTTAGTAAAAAATGCACGGAAGCCACTTCCATATCTTAAGTCAAAACGTTGAGGTCACACCCGTGTTCCAAATTCAATATGCAAGGATGAGACCCGCATCTCAAGTTCAAAATGCAGGGTCCACCCCCATATTCCAGATGCAGGATTATGGCGCATACCTTCACACATGTCCTGCATGGAAAATCCCTTCAACCAAGCTGCCTTCGAAGCGAGTGCAGAGAACAACTCCTTTGTGACAGCTCCAAGATCAGAGTGAGATCCAAAGTATTCCGAAAATTCGTCCCAGTCAACCGCGAACTTTCAAAAACTTTGGAGGGGGTTCTAGTTGATCCCCCATCAAACACTGAGGATGGAAGGTACAATCTGACGACTTCCAGAAGGCTACAATTTGAGGACTTTCACATAGAAGGCTACAATCTGACGACCTTCACAACAACTAATGAAGGCCCCAATTCAACAGCCTTCACAATCAACATCGGGAGTTACAATCTGACGACTCTTATATTTTTCAAGGAGCCAAGACGAAGATTACAAGATATCTCTCAAACCGTAAGGAATTTGGCGAAACGGAGGAAGCGAACCTAAGCCTTTGGCTTGGTTCGGATGGCCCCGTCTCGTCGAGATAGCCGATTTTCATATGTAGTTCGTCCAATTCCGACGTACGGTTTGAAAGTTATGACCTGTTCTTCGTAGCAAGTAATGTTCTGAAGTCCGTCTGCAAGACTGGACTTCGTCAGAACATTGGACTTAGCCTGAAGCCCGCCAAGCCCGCCTAAGGTTCGCCTCTGCATTACAGAGTCAAAGCGCACATGCTCAACTCTGCGTTTTCAACATCAAAACGCAGAGTTAATCGCTAAAACAGCACAACTGTGCGTTTTCAGCCTTTAAACAGGCCCAACTCTGTGTTTTTAGCCTAAAACGCAGAGTTCATCGCTAAAACAGCACAACTGTGCGCTTTCCGCCTTTTAAACAGGCACAACTCTGCGTTTTCAGCCTAAAACGCAGAGTTCATCTCTAAAACGCATGCGGCCTGTGCGTTTCGACTCCCAGCGAGCGCCCAACTCTGCGTCTCATCTTTAAGACGCAGAGTTAAGGTCCGAACGCAAGCGGCCCTTGCGTTTTCAACTCCCAACAAGCGCCCAACTCTGCGTCTCATCAATAAGACGCAGAGTTAAGGCCCAGAACGCTGTTTTCAGCGTTTTGACTCGTTCAAAGCACTAACAGAACGGTTTCAAAACCGTTTTCCCCACTATTTCGGGAGCTGTTTAAGAGGAGGGATTTTCGCCCCACTTAAGAGTGGATTAAGGGGGCAGTTACCACCCGTAACCCCCTATAAATATCAGAAACTCAACTGAGTTCGAGGCTTTTTGGCTTTTTGGCTCTGGGCTCTGGGATCCTTCTTTTTGGGCAGCAAGGGGGAGATCGACGTTCATCCTCAGCAACGATCGACCACAGGAGCATTCCCTTGGCTTATAACTGACTTTCGGTTCAAATCAACTCTTTTTCAAGAGTTCAAACTCGTTCAGAGTTATCAACTCGATCAGAGTTCAAAACTTGCTCTGCAAGTTCTTCTAAAACTCGTCAGAGTTATCAACTCGATCAGAGTTCAAAACTTGCTCTGCAAGTTCTTATAAAACTCGTTAAGAGTTATTTTCAAACTTGCCACGCAAGTTCTCCACAGCGTCAAATCGTGAGGAGAAGACATCGTTCCAGTGAATCAAGACGTTCGGATCGTCAACGAGAAGCAAACTCGACGCGAGCATTCGAGGGAGGCATCTCATCGCCACCGTGAAGAACCTAGAATTAAACAAAGGGGAGAATCAAATTCATTCTCCTTTCTTTTGTAATCGGAATCCAAATTGTAATTGATTTTGAGAGAATACAAGTCAATTTTTCTTTCATCGTCTTTTTACTGCAAATTTCCTACAAACACCTTAGTTGATAGCTTAATGTGTGAAGCTAATGGAGTACTCGCCGTCTTGGCATTAGCATCAAAACTGAATTTCTTTAGCATCTTCTACAAGTAGCTCCTCTGAGTCAACTTCAACTTCCCCTTCACTCTGTCTTTCTCAATTTTCATATCCAATATCTTCTTTTCATCTCCAAGGTCCTTCATCTCAAATTCGGATGACAACTCCCTTTTTAACTTCCTAATAGCTGAAGAATTCCTAGAAGCAATGAGCATATCATCAACATATAACAATAAATAAATATACTCACCATCTTGTAACTTATGGATATACACACAAAGGTCATATGAGCTTTTCGTGTACCCTTGGCCAATCATAAAACTGTCGAATCTCTTGTACCATTATTGAGGTGATTGCTCATAAAGAGATTTATTTAGTTTACATACCAAATCATCTTTACCTACAGTTTTAAAACCCATCGGTTGTGACATATAGATCTCCTCTTCTAATTCTCCATGTAGAAAGGCTATTTTCACATCTATTTAGACCAAATCCAAATCCAATTGTGCTACCAATGCCAATAGTATTCTTATCGATGAATGCTTCATAGCAGGTGAGAATATCTCATTGTAATCAATACCCTCAAGTTGGGCATATCCTTTGGCAACCAATTTGGCTTTGTATCGAATGTTCCCATCAAAAGATCCTTCTTTCTTTGTATACACCCACTTGCATCCAATTGCTTTCTTGCCTTTTGGTAATTTTGTAAGTTTCCAAGTGTCATTTTTCTGAAGAGAATGCATCTCCTCCTCCATAGATTTTCTCTACCTGATTGAATCAGAGCTTAACTCTGCTTCCTTATATATAGAAGGAACCAAATCATCAATGACCTCCACTAACAAAGCATATGCAATCATCACATCATCGATCATATCTAGCCGGCCGACGAATGATTCTTCTTGGTCTATTAGCTGCAATGGACTTCTGAGCATGACCCTGTTCTTGAGTCCCAACCTCACCTATATCCTCCACCTGCCCAGCTGTCTTATCATCTCCTCCCAGTGTCACCTCTGTAGGAGCCTCAATGGATATGGTATTATCTGAAGTCTGTGGAGTCACATCTTCCACCACCTGCGATACCCAGTAATCTGGCCTTCCTCCACCTGCTGAGGAATCTGAGATCTCATTATGTAAGCCTCATCAAATGTGACATCTCTGCTAATGATCATCTTATTGTCTTCTTGATCCCACAATTTGAAGCCTTTAATTCTATCTCTAAAACCCACAAAGACTGCTTTTCTAGGCCTCGAATTCAATTTCTCATCATTCACATGATAGTAAGCTGGACACCCAAATATCTGAATTAAATTATAATCACTAGCCATTGAACCAGACCATACCTTCATAGGAGTCTTTCCATGTATCACAGTGCACGGCAACCTATTCACGAGATGGCTTGCATAAACCAACGCATCAATCCAAAATGATCTAGCTAATCCACTCTATGAGAGTAACAACGCACCTTCTCCAACAATGTACGAATCAATCTATCAGCCACCCCGTTTGTTGCGGTGTCTCCCTAACTGTGAAATAGCACCTAATACCATGATCCCAGTACAACTGCAAAAAAGGATTACTTTTGTACTCACCACCATTATCAGAACGGAGTACTTTTACCTTTCTACCTGTTTGCAGCTCCACTTTCTTTTTCCATTTTACAAAGATATCCAGAACCTCATGTTTATGCTTCATGGTATATACCTAATTTCTCCTGGAATAATCATCAATAAAAGTGATAAAATAATTGGCCCCTCTAAGAGATGTGTTCTTGGAAGGACCCCAGACATCTGTATGAACGTAATCTAATATACTTTGGGTGTTATGAATTATGGTGCTGAATTTCACTTTTGTCTTCTTTCCAAGTATGCAATGTTCACACAATTCTATCTTGCAGGTCATTGCACCCTTCAATAGCCCTTGTTTTGCCAATGTATGCAAGGATTTATCACCAGTGTGTCCAAATCTCATGTGTCATAAGATGGTAGTATCCTCCTCTGTGGTAATAGAAGCTGCCAGACCCTCTGTTAATGTCTTGCCCTTCAAGTAGTAAAGATTATTTTCCCTGACACCTCTCATCACCACCATAGACCCCTTTGTGACCTTCAAAGTTGTATTTTCGAAGATCACCCTATAACCTGATACCTCAAAAGTTTCAAGTGAAATGATATACTTCGTCAATTGAGGAACGAATCTCACTTCCTTCAACTCCCTAGTCACAAAGTCACACATCCTAATTCGAACTATTCTAATACCACCAATGGGATATACGTGACCATTTTCCATTAACACGATATCCCCTCTCTCCAACTCCTTAAAGCTAGAGAGCCAATCCCTCCTAGGACAAATATGGTATGTAGTACCCGAATCCAACATTCACTCTGTAGAGTCTGCATAACAAACTGACAGTAATGTTAGGTATGAATAGCCTAAAGAATCTGAATCTGAATTGTCACCACTAACTTTAGCAACATTCACCTCTGAAGTCTGTTCGACTTTCTCCTTATTCTTCCTGGCTCTATCTGTTAACTTTGTACATTCATTTTTTTAATTTCCATCCTCTTTGCAAAAGCATATTATTTCCTCCCACACTTCTATAGCCACCTCTTTGTTTCGACTTTGAGCGATTAAATGGGCAGCGGTTTGGACTACGACCTCTCACTGCCAATGCATCTCCCGATGACTTCTCGGAGGATTCACCATCACTCTTCCTCAACTCATAATTCACCAATACTGAAGTCATCTCCTTATAACTAACAGTGGTTCAACCATTAATCATTGTAAGGACAAATGTACCATAATCATCCTCTGACAATGAACATAGCAACAACATCGCCTTGTCTTCATCCTCTACTATGATATCCACATTGGCCATATCCGATAGTAACTTTATGAAGTTATTAACATGCTCTCTAATGGAAACTCTCGTCTTCATCATGAATTGGTAAAACCTCTTCTTTAAATGAAGCCTATTCTCAATGCTCTTTGTCAAGTACTTGTCATTGAGTGTTTCCCACAACTGTTTCGCCGATGTTTCAATCATGACATCATAAATCAAATCTGGTGTTAAACATGATCTAATAACCCCACATGCTCTACTATTTATTTTCTTTCAATTATTATCCTCCATATGATCGGGTTTCTCTTGTAATTCAAGAGTCTCCTCCAAATTTTGAGCGTCTAATGCATCCATCACTTGACACCTTCACAAACCAAAATTTATCTTGTCATCAAATTTTTGAACATCAATTTTAGTAATAGTAATGCTCAAACCTTGTATCGCCTTAGTTAGGGATGATCCGGATGTACTTGCTTCGTTCATTGTGACAATTCAATCTCTTCAAACGAGAATCTGCACGAAATCCTCTAAATCAAACCCCGAGCCAAACCTGGCTCTGATGCCACTTGTTGAGCGCAGTGGAATCGACGAACACAAACGAAATAGGAGCACAAATCAACAACCATTACAAGAACCATACAAGAAAGATACCAAATTTACGTGGTTCGAGAATGTGCCTACGTCTACAGGGCAAGGAAGAGATAGACATCACTAATAGAGAGAGAGAGAGAGAGAGAGAGAGAGAGAGAGAGAGAGAGAGAGAAAAATAGAGAGAGAGAGAGAGAGAGAGAGAGAGAGAGAGAGAGAGAGAGAGAATACAAATAGAGATTACAATCGCTAGAGAATACAAATAGAGATTACAATCGCTCAATAACCTCATAAAATTTTAACCTCTCAAATCCCTCACAAATTCTCCCACTCAAAGTGCTCAAAAGGCTGCAAATAATCTCCTTAAGAAACCCTAAATTTTGTGTTTGTATTTATACAAACACCCAATCCAAAACCAAACAGGAAATAAGAAAGCAGCCCAAGAACCCTGTTAGACCCTAGAGGGGGGTGATTAGGGTCTTATGCTAATCTAATCCGATTATATGCCAATAAAAACTAATAACAAGTTATCCTAGTAAGTATGAAATATAACAACTATATAAGCTAGGATAAGCAATATGAACAATGAGATATATCCTATATGATGAATATATATATGCAAGGATATATAAACTAACACAAGATGATATATCCTATATGATGAATATATATATATATGCAAGGATATATAAACTAACACAAGATGATATATCCTACCAAAGAGATATACAATATGATATATGTATATGCAAGGATATAAAACTAACACAAGGGTAAATAAAATAAAACAAGATAGTGGATGATATAAATAATGAGACAATGGCGAAATGAGCAATGAGCACATAGTGGATGATATAAATAATGAGACAATGGCGAAATGAGCAATGAGCACAAATAAGAATAAACGCCAAAATACACTCAAACACGATCAAATGATCACGGAGTTCGGACCTTCCGTCCTACGTCTCCGCTCCCCACTCCCGGGGAGAAATCCACTATCACAACCGGGTTTTCTACGTTCACCCGAATAACGTTTACACCACATAATATGGTTTTCTAGTTTACCGAAAACTCTACAACTAACACACTCTTGTAATTCCACTCTACACCCTCTCAAGTGTTGAACTAGACGTGTCTCCCTCAAGTGCTCGGTTACAACCTCTCTCTAGGTTCGTCAACCGACGCCACTCCTCTTGGGATGATCTCCGACTCTCTCCACACACTTCTCTCGGTGTACAAGTGTATTACAAAATGATCTCACAATAAGCACAATATAAATCAAATGATTGTTCTCTAAACAAGGTGAGAACTCAATTAAGCACAACTCTTAGTCACAAACCCACGACCCCAAATTATACTATGAATGTAAATACAATAAGCTCAAAGGTTGTGTGTGAACAAAGAGATATAAATCAAAACTAAACTCAATGTAGTTCTAGCTTAATAACAATGATAATCAAATATATAAAAGAGCTAGAAATAGAGTTTAGAAAACTTCTCAATAGATCAAGAGGTGGAGGGAGAATAGTTGGAAGCTCAAACATTAATAGATGATCTCCTCAAGCTCTTGTGAAATTGATTTCTCAAACTCAAACTCTCAAATGCTTAAAAGCTTCTTAAAACATACAAAAACTTAAACCCTTCTTTGAAACTTTCTTAAACTTGTTTAAAACATTCTTGGATGGTTCTAAGTGTTGAGGGATGATGGGTATTTATAAGAACTCAAGACAACAACCCAAAGCCAAAGAAAAGCCCAAAAAACAAGGCAAATCCCCAAAAAATCAGAATCAGGAAAAAAAGAGCCGTTGGGCAACGGTAACCAACAGAGAGTTTGGCGGTCGACCGTGGCGGTCGACCGCGGGTACTGTAGTAGTGCGTATCAGTTTTGTAAAATTAATTAAAAATAGTAACACAGTTTCAAAAATTATGAAATTTTGTGGGAAGGTTCTAGACATATATAATAATATGTTAGAGAAAGAATTTCGGAAAAATCATTTCCCAGTTGAGAGAAATAAATATTTGAACACAGATTTATAGTTTCTGAAAAACTGCAGACATACACGATTTTGTAAAATCAATTGGGCATAGTAAATCAACTCCAAAAATAGTAAAGTTTTGAGGGAAGTTTCTAAACATGTAGATAAACATGTCAAAGAAGGAATTTCTTGAATACTATTTCCCATTTATGAAAACTCATCTGTTTTGTAAAACATGCACGAACATATGCACGAACAAAAAACATGATTTTGTAAATTCCATTAAACATAACAAATCAATTCCAAACTTGATGAAACTTTGTGAAATGTTTATAAACATGAAAACAAACATGTTAGAAAAAGAATTTCTTAAATTAAATTTCTATTTGTGAAAACTCTTGTATTTTGTAAGTGTGTCCAAAACATAAAAATCCAAAACCATGCATGTATATATATAACTATATATATACATAGAAACCAAATACGTGTGTGTATATGATATTGAGCTTAAGGTACTTAACACACATAATATAAAACCTAAACTAGATTACCCAAGCCGATCTTGATCTTCAATAAGCTTGACTTGGTATACTATGCGGATGAAGCTTGAACTTGATCTTTAACTTTGAATAGCGTAGGCTTCTCTCCACAATTCCGCCAACCTCCATTTGATATCGTCGTTGAAGCGCTATTCCATCCATCCTCCAACTAGTTTTTTTGCCTAGAATAAATATGAAAACACAGACACTAGACAAACAACATTAGTCGTAAATTGTTTGTTAAACATCATCAAAACAAGAAGGCCAACAAACCCGTTATCACTAAACTAATGTGAAGCATTGGTCGACTGATAACATGCACAAAAAACTACACAAAACTTCATCAGTCGATTGATCAGATCATCAGTCGACTGAACGAGCTCATCAGTCAACTGATCGCCTATCAGTCAACTAAGAATAAAAGAAATCACAATTCCAGGGCATTTCATCGGTCGACGGATGTCTGTTATAAGTCGACTGATGACACTGTTCACTAAAAACCTAATTTTTCAACACTAATCGCCTTTAATTTAGTCATCCTCGCGTATATAAGGCTTGGATACAAAAGATAAATAGTTGTGTCTCTATTGTTATTTGGCTAGGAATATAAGAAACCTCTATTCATTTAAAATTTGCAAATTTGAGTTTGAATTTCTCTTTAAATTTCTTCGAACTAGATTCACATACAAATATCTACCGAATATTAATGAATATTATAATCCATTTATTTTACTAATATTATATATTTTATCAATATTAAATATTTAATTATAAAGAAATATTTATTTGATTAAAAGGATATTTTCATTTGGATGAAAATTTTGATTTTGAAATAGCAATTAAATGCACAGTTGTAAACTAAATCATTATCTTGAATATTTGGTTGACAAAAATGACTTTAGACTTTTAAGTATATCAGATTTAGCGTAGAAATTATACTAGAAATTGTAAGAAGGATTAAAACAAAACATGATTTTCACATGAATCATAAGACGTTGAATTTGAAACGAATATTTGATAAACAAATGAATCAAATAAATAAATGTTCATATTTGATTCATGTAATGTCCAAATATTAGAATATTTGATTCCTCTAATTTTCTGTTAAAATGAATAATTAGATGATTAATAATTGAATTATTTGATAATTACCCCTTACTCACATAGATCTATATGAGGTCCATCCGCGCACATAATACTAAAATCATACTTTAGATGTTGAAACTAATGAAGATGTGCAGGACAACAATGCGTTTATTATATTTGAATGTAGAAATTGCAGTGTATTTATAGTGTGACTTTTGGCTTGACGGTATCAGACAGAAACAGGGGTGCAAGAAAAGAAAATTATGCATATGCAGATATTCCTTTATTTGTATTCGTGGATCAGAATACGATTATGGTTACTAAATATCTATATTTTATTGGATATGATATAGACATGTATTTGTAGTGAAATATCTGGATCAATATGCTAACTACAATATATTGATCATACAATTGCAGTTATCTTAATCTATAGATCAATGGATTTGAGGTTAATTTTGATGATCCAGAGATCTAATTTTAGCATTTCAAATATAACTAACATATTAATGGACTCTAATATATAACATGACCAATATTTTTCAATCTTATTTGATTTTTTTCATATCCATTTTGTATCGGCTAGTTCATTAGCATTTACTTTCTCTAATTTAATTAATCAATATATGTATCTAATTTTCGTGGATATGAAAATAGTTTTTTGTATGAGATATATTCGTATTCATATTAGTATCTATGATTGGTAAGTAGATATTGATATCATGCATGCTTATCATATCTGAGCCCAGTAGCGCTCCTGTCAGAATCACCCTATATGAGTAGGGTGGTTTACACCATTGATTGAATAGCCATAATTCATAATTTAACCCTCTAATCACCAGCATATGAATAGCCATCATTCTATTATAGAGAGTGTTCTGATAGAATCCTTACTCACATGAGTAGTAGCCCTAGGTAGGAAACATGCAGTGGTTTTGATTAACTGTACAACCCCCCAACCAAAAACAAAAAACCCAAAAAAAAAACCCTTAATAATATAAATCATACTATAAATATTAGGGATTTGCCATATTGTTCCCTTAAATCTATCATATTTTGAAATTGCTCCCTCAAATCATGGAAATTGCTAGTAGATCTCTCAATTCTTAGCTTATTTGAAATAAGCCCTTAAATGTTCCTATTAGGTTCCTTGGTCCTTAACTTATTTTAAAATTAACCCCTCAAATCAAGAGTAGAAGTAACAATTCGAGGGATTACCAAGTAAAATCTATTGTTGTGGACTGTTAGCTCCTCCTATTCTCATAATCTTTTTTCATATTTAATCTCTCCAATCTCTATTTATATTCTTGAGTTGATGGACTAATTTAAAATTAAGTCAAAAACTGAGGGACCTAATAACAATTTTCATGATTTGAGGGACTAATTCAAAATATGAAAGGTTTAAGGAACTAACATAGTGAATCAATTATGGAACAATTTCTTAAATAAATCAATATCTTTGGTTCAGGGTTTAGCCTTTTTATGGATCCCTTCCCGAAATTCCTAGCTTGTCTTTTTGGGTTTGGTGAGAGAACTTTCCCGCAATCTTTTGGACCATGGGTATCAAACCCTCAGGCGTGACTATGATGCATTCCCCAACACACGGCCTCGAATATTCTATGAAATTATATTCATGTATATGCTCTCGAGAAAAGTTAAATTCCAGACCTTGAAATACTAGTCATAGCAAGCCTACCTACCCGGTTAGACCCTTTGAGTACGAAATTTCTGCCGTCGTCACTTGTGGAAGATTTTCAAAGTCTATTTTGAATTGATAAATCGCGGTTATAACAGGCTGGGCCAATTAAAGTTTTGATAGCCCATAACTTATGTTCTTCCAAAGCCAGCAACATGAGATATATTTTATAATTTCTTTAATAACGAAGACGACAAAGATAAAAAAGAAGAGATTATATACAATTTAATCAACCCAAACCCATGTGGTTGCTTAAGCAGGAGTGCCGGTATGTATGTACATAAGAAATACAAAATTGAAATCGTAAAGAAAAGGTCGTTATAATTAAATCTCTGCTTGCTTTCAATAATACCGAAGGTATTTATCCGTGTACGTATCTTCAGAAGTGATGGGAGTTGGAAGTTTCTTCAATCTCCAATCTCTCCTAGACCTTGATATCCTTTAATTTTACCTGCAAAATATAGTGGGGGTTCGTTTAGCTAATTATATTAATCACAAATGACCAATCATTAGTACTATATTGTAAATCACTTATTTATTAACGTGCCAGATTAGTTACTAAGAAAGGGTAAATTGCATAACACCCAGACACTTTCAGCATTTTGTAAATAGACCCCCAATAATTTCTAAAATCGCACTAAACCACTAATAACTATTGGAATTGTAGAAAACTCCCATTCAACTTTTCTATTTTGCAAATAACCCCCATGACATCGTCAGTCCACAAATAGGATATAAGTGTGTTGCCAAGGCAAAATGTGGATTGATGCTGTCATGAAAGTTATTTGCAAAATACAAAAACTTATTAGGGGTTTTCTGCAATAACAATAGTACTTGGGTGTTTAGTGTCATTTTCAAAGTTATTGCAGTTTTACTGCAAAATGCTGAAGGTTCTCTGGGGTTTAATGTAATCTACCCTTAATAGAATACTAGTTGATAAGATATCTTAACATGGAGTTGCTAGATTGGTCCACAATCATATATTGAAGATAAATAGGGGAACTCGCTTATCTGTGACGAAATTGGTCATTGGTTGGTGGATAATTGGGATAAATTTTAGGATAGTGCTTTTTGGTGTTATTAGTCGGGATAATACCTTTTGGTGTTATTGATTATGTGGGAGACTAGTGGGATAATTTATCCCTAATTACCCCACATGGGATAAATTATCCCACTCTTATGGAAATTTTTTTCCCACAAGATAAAATTTACCCCAATTCTCACAATGGAACAATTTGAAATGAGTGAGATAATTTTGCAACATTCATATATTAACTACATATAATATATGTGCTAATCATATTAACTAAATATAAAATGATTATATAATTAATATCATTATACTTATTTTTAATATAGTATACTAACTATAATGTAATGTATTAAATTTTCATATTATATTATATTTGTTATAATATATTATAATATAATAGAATATAAGATGTAATTGTTGATGTATGATATCAAACAGTAAAATGGAAGGAATAGTTAAGTTGACAGAGGTACTCTAACCCTCAGAATGTCTGGTTCTCAAGTAAGTTGTTCTTCCTTGCACAAGAAGCAAATCGTAAGAGGACATGGTTGAATTCCCTGATTGTTCCTCCGACAATTAAGTCAGTGAGTTGCTTGAGTGAAAAAGTTAAAATGAACTATAGTAGTTCTTAAACACAGTCAGTAGTGAGGAAGATCATCCCCATTATTAAAAATAGTACACCTATTTATAGTGGTGACAAAAGGGTAGATTGATAACTTCGGCCGAGTATGGGATGACGACCACGTCAGCCTCTTCGCTACATGTGTTGGCCGACGAGTGGAGGAGAGATCACTTTGGTATTTAATGCAAAGTGATTAGGGGTGTACGTTACTGACGCAGTCCGATGTGTCATAAAGACTATTGGGGCAGAGGAATGATGACACCCATAATACATTTAATGACATTTTATTGGAGGTGATTGGTTGCTAGTGCACGGGAAGGGATTCGTGGCTTGAGGAAATTTATCGCCTTCCTACTCGTCTGGAGGTCGATTACTACTGCCTTTCGAGTTGCCTTCACGAGATGTTGTCCCAATGGTCGAGCGATGAGGTCGATAGGGAGTCGACCAAGCCAACCAAGCCTCGGGTCGACATGCAGCACCTCTCCAGTCATCCTCGCGAGACGTCAGCATGTCGATTCGTCTAGGCTAGGCCTTGGGTTATCTTGAAGTGAGGAACATGGCTTGATTATGTATAATGTGGGATACTTGTCTACTCTAGATTGGAGATTTCTTATCAGGACTAGAATGGCTATAATAGTTATATTATGTTTTACTGAGCTTATTACTATAATTTGACATATCAAATAAAAGTAATATATAACATTATAATATAGTATAATATGATAAATATAAAATGATTATATAATTAATATCATTAAACTTAATTTTATCGTATTATATTAATATATTAAAATTTATATTATATTATATTTATTATAATATAATATTTTACAACATAATATATATATTATTATAATATTATTTATTATAATATTATATAATATAATATGTTATATTATATTCTACTAAGCATATTAATATAAGATGACATATTAATTGAAAGTAATATATAATATTATTGTATATTGTAATGTAATAAATTACATATTTATTATGATGTATATATTACAGTAAAATATATTTTATCATTTATAATATAATAAAAATAACATATAATTGATTATGTCGTAATATATTATAGTACCATATATTAAACAATAATAAATATAATAATTATAATACACTATACTATGC
>NC_033797.1:90449989-90466516 GCF_001876935.1 Asparagus officinalis | reverse complement strand
TCTATTTGTATATATTACATTAATTATTATATAATATAATATTTAATTATAATATAATATACTTTATTATAATATACTTATATAATATTATTTATTAAACTTTATTATAATATACTACAATAATTAAAATATAATATTCTGATACAATCTATAACATTACACATATATATTAATATAGATTTATAGTATAAGATAACTATGATGTATGGAATCACACAATCAAGTGAAGAGAGTTAATTGTGTTGATGGAGGTCCTCTAACTCTCCAAATGTCTGGTCTTTTAGGTAAGTTGTTCTTTTTCCTGCATAAGTAACATATCATAAGAGGGCAGGGTGTGATTCCCTGGTTGTTCCTTTGACGATCAAGTAAAATGAACTATTGTAATTCTTAAGTTTAGAGAATGGTGGAAAAAGCTTACATTGTAATAGAAAATTAGTGTAAAGTAATTATAGTATAACATGTTGTAAATTAGTGTAAAGTAAAATAACATATTATATTATAACAACTGTAGGCGTCTAAAAATGCCTATAGGTGTCCACACACAGCTCGAGACTGAGAGAAAATGACGAACATCGTTATCCGAGTCTAAGAGGATTATCTGACGCTGACAAGTGTATGAACCAGAATGGCGAACCAACTATGTCTCGTGTGCTCACCGGCCACTTCCAATTGGCCTTCACACCCGTCGGTCAGCCCGCGTGCGTCAGTCAGCTCGCGCACGTTAGTCAGCTCACGCACGTCAGTCAGCTCGCGCGCGTCGGTCAGCTTCAAGTGCCTGTCGCACTTGTCGGTCAGCTCTAATTACCATAAAGAAGCTAATGAGCGCATGAAACAAGTTAACAAAGCGTACAAGTCAACACAACGGGCAAATAAGCAAAACGACAAAAAAAAGACGAAAGAATGCCCAAGTGCCAAACCGACCCGCGCGGGCGCGCGCGGGTCGTTGCAATCCGACCCGTTCGACGGCGGGTCGGCGCCAATCCGACCCGCGTGGCGGCGACGTCGCGCGCCATCCGACCGCACCGGCGGTCAGCACGAGCCGACCCGCGTCTACGGGGGTCACATCGGTTCGTCTCGTGCCCAGAACTGCCTATAACCTCTAAAACGTGTTTTTAGGCTATTTCGATCGGTTTTTTCTGTTCCAGAGATTACTAACTACCTAGATATCATCTACAAACGAGGTTTGGCCGTTATTGACTAAATATAAGGCTAAATCAATTATACTCATCCAAATACCCCCCAACCGAAGCCTATAAATACATGCCTAGGGGCTCATTTCACGGGGGTGATTTATTATCAAGAGGAGGAGGTGCTGCCAAGTTGGAGAGCAAGGGAGCATGAAATTTAGAGGAGGCTAACTGATCTCGGCGATGTTCTTCAGCATAAAGAAGGAGAGTTCGAGAGATCTGAAGCCCCGTCCGTCCGTTCCTCGAGATTAGGCTTGGTCTTAATCTCGAGAAGAGCTATTGATTTCGCTTGGTCGATTTCAGAGCTTCAAGCGAATACTTCCTTGGTGAAGTAGGAGCTCTGTTAATTTTCTGTCAACCGGATCTGATCCGCGACGGTCCACGGATATCAACGTCCCTAGCACAGGTAAAGATCCCGCGAAAGCAATAGGCGATAAACACCTATTGCATGTTGTTTAAAAGAGAGTTGTAATTTATTTTCATTATATTGAAAGTCTTATAAAAAGGCTATCTTTATTTTGAATTTATTATAACGCCCGAAGTTGTAATGAATTCAGTAATAAAAATAATTTTCTACCCAAACAACAACATACTAAACTAATTGGATAAATTAATTTAGAATTAATTGATAAATAAATATTATATTTTAATAAGGTGCTACATCATCAATTATTCCACATGAATTGTCGAATCAAAACTTCAAATTGTCCCATTATCTCAATTTATCATACTTTATCCCACTCAAAATATCCCAAAATGAATAAAATTGTTCCATTAGAACAATTCTCTCATTTGGCCTCAACTTGTTCTAACCAATAACCCTCAAAGTGAGAAGTTCGTTATTTGGCAACTTACAATGGTTATAGAACAAGCATATTGAAGCTTACCTAAATTAATGAGCACAGAACATATTAAAAAGAAGGGGAAATTGCTTCTAGCCCCCAATTTCATTACAAGTGTTCTACCCCCTCCCAAGACTTTTTTAACGCTCCCAAAACCCCCAAAAACAAACACATAATTCCCTGACCTCCCAAAACACAAAACCTAAGAGTTTAAAACATGTGAAGACTATAATTAATGCTCTCTCTCTCTCTCTCTCTCTCATGATGTTACTGTGATAATTTAAAATGGGTTTAGGGGGAGGGGGGGATTCTAGTTCTCTCCAAAATTTTCTCCAATATTTTTCGATAGCGTCAACATCGACGGTAATACTTTTCCGGCGTTTGTTCATGAAGCAAAGAAAAAGTCATGAAAAAGTAGTATTTTTTGGCGGAATATTTGTAAGGAAACGGCAGAAAGTTTCACCGTCGAGAAGAAAACAACATTCGTTCATCGGTGGAATACTTGTAAGGAATTCGATGACTTGAGATTAAAATAGAGTATGTAAATTTATATATTATTGCTATTTTACGGTAATAAATTTGTTGTTAAGCTTATGAGTTGGTGGTGAAGGGAGGTTACATGTTGGTTTTGAAGGTTACGGGTTGGTTGTGAAGGATACGCATTAGTTGTGAAGGTGTTATAGGTTTGTTGTGAAGGATACGTGTTGGTTGTGAAGGACACGCATTGGTTGTGAAGGTGTTACAGTCTGGTTATTAATGTTACGGATTGGTTGCTAAGGTTAATGAATTGTTGTTAAGGTTACATGTCTTTTGTTAAGGTTACGGGTTGATTGATAAGGTTATGGGTCGGTTGTTAAGGTTACGGGTCGATTGTTAAAGTTACGGGTCCGCTGTTAATGTTACGGGTTGGTTGTGAACCTCGATAACTTGAGATTAAAATAGAGTATGTAAATTTATATATTATTGCTATTTCATGGTAATAAATTTGTTGTTAAGCTTATGAGTTGGTGGTGAAGGGAGGTTACATGTTGGTTGTGAAGGATATGCGTCAGTTGTGAAGGTGTTACGGGTTGGTTGTTAAGGTTACGGGTTGGTTGTTAAGCTTACGGGTTAGTTGTTAAAATTACGGGTCGGTTGTTAAGGTTAGGGTTGGTTGTTAAAGTTACACATTGTGAATGTTACGCGTTCGTTGTTAAGGTTACGGGTTAGTTGTTAAGGCTACAGGTTGGTTATTAAGGTTACGGGTCGGTTGTTAAAGTTATGGGTCGATTGTTAAGGTTATGGGTCAGTTGTTAAAGTTACCGAGGTTATCGAGTTCACAACCGACCCGTAACCTTAACAACCGACCTGTAACCTTAACAACCGACCTTAACCTTAGCAATGGACTCGTAACCTTAATAACCGACCCGTAACCTTAACAACTAACCCGTAACCATGACAACCAACACGTAACTTTCACAACACGTAACCTTAACAACTGACCCTAACCTTAACAACCGACCTTAACAACCAACCCGTAATCTTAACAACCAACTCTTAATTTTAACAACCGACTCTTAACCTTAATAACCAACCCGTAACACCTTTAAAACCGAGCCTTTAATTCATCACCAAAATAGCTACGCCAGCACCAAAGTTTTTACTCCAAAAACTGAACTCCACTTCCCCCTTCATTCCTAAACTAGAAACCAAAAAAGCCAAAGTAAAAGACAACAAAATTAACTATATATAGTCACACTAAGTTCTAAGAAGGGAGAAAAAGGGAAAAAGAAAACCAAATTAAAACAGCATCGACGATGCCGGTAGTGACTCATTGAGATCGAACGACAGTCCCCTCCCACCGACACTCTCGGCCTCCTGCCTCCGGGCCCACCATTACTCCGCGCTGAAAGTACCTCCAAGAACGAGATTCGTCCGACGGTGTAAGCCCTGTCATGTCGCCATCGGCGGCGGAGGCATCATAGAAGGAGGCATTGGGGCCACGAACCAGCTGATCTGGCAAGGTTGCAAGTTAAGATCCAGCGACACAGGCATCGACATCGGAGACGGCGGCGGCGGATTCACGCAGAGATGGGGCGGGGAATCATCATAGATAAAAAAAAAGAGAAAGGGTATTATGGTCTTCACATGTTTAAAACTGTTGGGTTTTGTGTTTTGGGGCTCAAAGAATAATGGGTTTACTTTTGGAGGTTTTGGGAGCGTTGAAAAAGTCTTGGAATGGGGTGGAATAGTTGTTCAAAAATTTGGGGCTAGAAGCAATTTCCCCTAAGGGGCTGTTTGGTTCGCTATTATAAGGGGTGGAAAACTCAGAAAACCCCTCCACGTCAGATTTTTAGCCCTCCACGTCAGCTTTTTTGTTTCCGTCCATTTCTTTGTGCCGCTTTGGTTCGCTCGAATGGAAGAGGGAAAACTCTGCTGAAATCGCCGCCAACTAAGATTTTTTTCCCTCTCCGATTTCCTTCCCCAACCAAGTGAAATTGATGAAAACTCTGACACGTCAGATTTTTTTCCTTCTCTGCTTTGTTTACAAAAGTTTTCCTTTTTTTTCTATGCGAACCAAACACGAGAAAAATAAATACATTGGTTTCCCACCATTTTTATGTGCGAACCAAAGCAAAACAATCTATTTCTTGGAAAAGTTTAGAAAACTCAAAACTTGTGTTTCTTTACATGGAATTGCATTTCTCTATATCAAGGAAACGAACCAAACAACCCCTAAAAAGAATTGTAGATATATTCTTCAGTAATTAAATAGCCATATTAGGTGAGGAAGCCACTATTTCAATTTCATTCCCGACATGTGACTTCTTTCTATTCTTTGACTAACCTAACTCATTTTAATCAAGGATGACCAAAATTAAGAGAAAACTAATTAAGAGAGTCGGTACAGAGATATTTCTTGGGGCATAAGGTTACAAGACCAAAATTAAGAGACTACTAATTAAGAGAGTCGGTAGAGAGACAATCCTTGGGGCGTAAGGTTAGAAGAGAACTACATTAATATCTTCAATTAGTTAACCCATTGCTGCATCTCTCATTCTGTAGCTAGAAATCGATTTGTAAAAAAATAGGTACGTGTTCATCAGAACGACCGAAGAAATCAAAGAGATCAAAGTTTAATCAAATGGGGCCAAGTTGGGTACCGTATCTGTAAGTCAAATCTCACCAAAATTTTGAATTATTTGAACTTTCTTGTTGCCAAAGAAAATGACAACACAATAAAAGACTTGCTCGATTACTTCAAAACGAGCCGGCATGCTTTTGTAGAAGTCTCACTACGAACGGTCAAACTCAACACCCGAAATTTCAAAAATTTCCCTTACCATGTATTTATGTATTTGAAACAAAGTAAGGTATCCAATAAAAAAATCACAGCCTGTTTTCGCTGGAACTTTGGACTTATGGAAGGATTTTGGCATTATCTAGAGTTTTGAATTGAAAGTAGGAGTTTCTTTTTGAGGAGAGAAATGGTAGATAATTGCTTCAAAATTTTCCGTTGAAAATACTTCAACTAGATGCTAACTTAATGCTTTTTCTTTTTCAATTTCTCTGAATTAAGCACCATAATCAACAACTGCAAACAATTGAAACGCATAAGTAATGATCCAATATCTTACCGCCTCAATGTCGATCCTGTACACGAGCAGCTTTTTCCTCTCCCGGCAACTAGTTCTATAACCCACCAGAATATGAGCCATCGCCAGCGCCATGGAGCTCAAGAACAAAGCGTCAACCGCAGCACCGTCCTTGTTTCCGATCGCAAGCAGGCGCCGACCTTGTACCATCTCGGTCCCAAACATGGTCGTCGCCTTGAGCGATACGAACCCAATCGACCCGATACTGCAAACCGTCGTAATTCCTAAGTACGGCCCTCGCCCTTCACAAACCAAATACACACCTGAAATTGTGACCTATATTAGCATCAGAAATTAGAACTTTAGGATGTAACGTATAAATTTGTTGAAAATACGAATGAGAAAACATATGAAATAACATGTACGCCTGTTTAGCTAGCATGATGATTTATATCTGCATGTATTATTAAACCGTTCGCTTTAATCTAGAGAGATGGAGAACACAAAACAAGAGAAAAAACATTTACAGAGAAATTCCGTTAACGCAATCAATTTGGACATCGATAACAAAAAACTCAAAGCAAGTCAATTAGAGCTTTTTCCCCAGGGCGAAACCATACTGTTTCATTAATAAGAGTTTGACGAAACAAGCCCAAAGTATCAAAGAAGAACGATTAGAGGTTCCTGATTCTGAATTCTTACATAGGATGAGCAGGGACCTAGCAACCGAGACAAGAGGCACATCAACAAGCGACGATTGAAACCGATAACTCTTGAGCTGCGATAAAACGCCCACCGCTGAGAAAGCGGGATTAGATGCAGCCGACAGCAGCGCCGACGGAAGAAGCAAATCTAGAATCACAACAAGCAGAGGAGGAGCACAGACAAGAAGCAGAGAAGCCAACATGTTGAGAAGAAAGAAGAGGGTTTTGGCCCATCGCAGAATTCGACTCTCTTTGTACAAAGCCATGAGAATGAGAGCTAGCTGTTGCTAACTGAAATTTAGTTAATTTTGTTGGGATCGGAGATGCCATATATTCACAAGAGAGATAGAGAGAGGAGAGAGAGGACATATGAAATAATTTTATACGGTTGCGGGTCCTGAGTACATCGATATTATTATTGCAATCACGCCAGCAGCCGCGTAGAAACCGCATAGTTCGCGAGAAAGAGAGAAGAATTAAATTCGGCTGACTCGATAACTTTTGTGTGCCGTGCTACCACACGTTAGATTCTTCTATGGCTTTTTGATAAATTTGAGCTTTACTTTGTAAGAGAGCATTAATTAGTATAAGGAGGATTACTGGAAAAAAAAAGATAAGGTAATTTTCACATGAAAAAGCATAGGTTAGAGATTTAAGTTGAGCTCTAGAGTGTTATCTATAATATTAAAGTTACGGATACTACCAGTCAAATTTAAGATCCATGCCCTTAGATATCATCTACTATACATCAACTATCTAAAATTAAATTGTAAAATAAAAAATAAAGAGTGTTTGACCTTATGTATGTTATCATAATAAAATTTTGAGAATTTTCACAAAATTGATTAATCTTGACACATGCTTAAAAGCGAATAGAAATCATTATACATTTTGTTTCTACATAGACCATGTATGGTCCAATCAGATCATCACATCCAAAATTTTAGTTTTTATTCGAAGATTTCAACTTTAAATTTGTATTAACAATATTTACTTCTGGTATACTATCAGTAGTACTTTGAGCTCAATTTAGATATTTTTTCTTTTTTTGTTGAAAAACAATGAAGGTGATTGAAATAATAATAAGAATCAGAAATATGTTGTGCCATAGCATAATATTGTTTCTAAGTATACTTTATATATGAGTCTATCATCATGTATATATACCTGGAAGGTGTTGATAACTGCTAGAATAGTAAGAGTGTTTCGACTCTGAATGGGATCAAGTTTTTAAGACGAGATGCAAGAAGTGCATCCCTAGAGATGCCCAACTATATAAACATAATTGTGTGGCCGCAATTAGAGGAAGTAGGTTATTCCTTGAAATTATTCATGAAAAAGATAAGGACGCATGGCCATAATGCGTCAAACCTAAAAATTGCTTCTATAGCCTATATCGTGTTGTTACCAATGAATATCACCACATCAAAGGTTCAAGTTCAAGACATAGTTTCACTTCGTGCCTGTGGTGATAAAATTGGATAACTATAGGGAATGTTCTAATCGGAAGATACCTTCTCCGAAAGCATGATATGTCAAATATTTATTACTTTCAGCAATGGAATTGTGAGGGATTGTTGAAATAAATGAATTTTAGAGGGGTTTTATGAAATGATATCATTTAATGATTGGATTCCATAGATAAAAATTAAAATGTGTTTAATTAGTAGTATGTGAGTTTTAGTCCCACATTGGCTAATTAAATACATTTTAGTTGGTTTAAATTAACACACGTGTTATTTATGGCATAACAAAGGTGTTAGTATTATACACTTGTGTTGTTATATAAGCGAGCGGGCTTGGGCGTGCGAGTTCCGGCGTTAATTTAAACATGTAGTGCTTTAAAACACCTTAAACGTTTTGCATGTGCTCACTTAAAACCAGCCGAACGTTTCATACGTTACAAACGTTACAAGGATTGAGTAGGTTTTATTGCAGACGTTACAAACGTTGCAATAACTGGAATTCAAACATTTGTCTCCCATGAACATTATAAAAGGGCCTCTTCTGATCATTTGAAAGACATAAAATAGAAAACGAAATCTCCTGTCTTCTTCTTCTTCTTTCAATTCTAAAAGTTGTTTAGTATTTGAGATGAGATTCTGGCGATCTGAAGAATCAGTCGAGGTGTTCACAAGAAGAGAGCGCTTCTTTGGACTGTAGTCGTCTCATCCTCGGAAGTACTGTGTAGACCAAACGCTATCGTAGATGGGGCATAGTTTCTTCAATATCAGTCCTCCGTTAAAAGGGAGTTTCGGCACTTCTGTAAAGTATTTCGAACTTGAAGTATTTTTAATAAGATGTTTCTAACTTTCTGCTCTTTTCTTTCATTTCTGTAAGATTTATTCTGCACTCTTTTGAATCTGTTTTTATGTTTAATTTTCCCAACAGTAAGGACACCACCACCGCATCTAAGTAAAAATATTACTCGTTAATGCTGGATTTAATCTAATAAATCTAATTGTGAGCATATATGATTAATCAATGTGTATTGCTATCTTTTAGGATAACCCACTAAAGTGATCAATCAAGTTGGGTTAATGGGTATTTAAATAAGTCATGGGGTTATATGTGCAGATACCAGATTATAATTGTGATTTATTGAGGGGTCAAATTACAAAGTATAATATCTATAAATAAGGGGTTATGGTCCCTAATCTAGGATAACATTCTCTAATTCTCTTCACCCCCATCTAGAGAGAAATTCGGCTATAGAGAAAACCCTAAGGTTAGAAGATCCAAAACCCATCTCAGGTTTCATCTATGGATTCAGGTATAAGCTTCCGCTCTTTTGATTCTTGTTAATCTCTTTGAATTAATCATGGTTTTATGGTTTAGATCTCAAGCTTTTATTAGATCTAACAAGTGGTATCAGAGCCACCTTTGATTAATTTTTAGGGATTTAAGTTTTAAAATTGGGTTTTTTGATCTTAAATCTCTTGTTTTTTGGATTAAGATCTGTTCTCGGATGAACAGTAACGTTCGGATGAACAGTAATGGCTGTTGAAAATTTTCCCGTATGAACAGTAACGCTTTTTCGGATGAACAGTAGCATTTTTTCGGATGAACGGTAATTAAAAATCGACGGTGAACAGTAACATTTTTGGAATTTTTTGGATTTTTCTTTGATTTTTCTTGGATCTGGTTCAAGAAAAGTTTTTCCGATTCTGGATCTGTTTTTTGAAAATAAAAATCAAAGAATTTTTGGGTTTGATCTTCGGTCCCGTGCTCCTCGCCGGCGAAGGTTCGTTGGCGACCTCACTCTCGACTCCGACGGCGACGGCGACGTCAGGAAACCCTAGGGTTTTGACCTCTTGGGTGCCGGAGCAATGGCGGTGGCGGTTTCAGTTTGAAACCCTAAGGGTTCGTACGATTAATCATGGCGAAAATTAAGGAGGTGGTTACCTCAACCGAACTTCGCGTTCGTTATAAGGTGAGCCTCGCGCTCAATTTTAACGAACTTCGCGTTCGTTCTCATGTGAGCCTTGCGCTTAACTCAGGTGAGTCTCGCGCTCAATTTTAACGAACTTCGCGTTCGTTCTCATGTGAGCCTCGCGCTCAACTAAGGTGAGCCTCGCACTCAATTTTAACGAATTTCGCGTTCGTTCTCATGTGAGACTCGCGCTCAACTCAGGTGAGCCTCGCGCTCAATTTTAACGAACTTCGCGTTCGTTCTCTGGTGAGCCTCACGCTCAATCTAAGTTGAGCCTCGCGCTCAGTTCTCAGGTGAGCCTCGCGTTCAATCTAAGTTGAGCCTCGCGCTCAGTTTTCAGGTGAGCCTCGTGCACAATTCAAGTCGTACTCCGCGTTCATCCTCAGGCGAGCCCTGTGCTCAATTCAAACGAACCTCGCGTTCGTTCTCAAGTTGAACCTCGCGTTCATTTTTCAAATGAACCTCGCGTTCATTCTATATTCATTTTTTAACGAACCTCGCGTTTGTTCGCAAGTTGAACCCTACGTTCATTTTCAGACGAACCTCGCGTTCATGCTTAAGTGAGTCTTGTACTCAATATAATCGAACCTCGTGTTCGAAGTCAAGCGAACTTCATGGTCACTATGGTTAAGCCTCGCCTTTTCATGGGTCTACTTTGGTATACTTAATTAATTCAATTAAGTTATGGGTCCTAATTAAGCTTTGAGACCCCAATTAAGTTTTTTTGGAAATTCAGTTGATTTAAATTAAAAGGTTTTCATTTAAATCTAATTTGGTTTTCAATCAATTATTTAATGTAAATATTATGACACTAAGGTATTAAGATTTTCTCTCACTCCAATTGTTTAATTAAAACAAGAAGTTGCCAAAGTAACCTCTCTTGTGTAGATTGTTCAAGAGGAATGTGAGATGTTTGTGTGTATGCTTTCATGTAAATATTTAATCGGCCTAAAGGAAGATTAATATTTATTTAGACTGTATACACATCTGTGATGATAAGCGTGTGATAATTATAAGGTTTACATGTGAATAATGAATCGATCCAAAGATAGTTTCATTATTTGACATGAGTTATTGTCAATGTTTGATCATTGCAACAAGGTATCACTTACAAGTTAATATTACTGTCCAAAGACTTGATATTAATGTTGTGCCAGATATCTTGGATGGGATTCGTCATTATTTGAAATTTATTGATTAATAATTATGGTTATTGATGTGAGTAATTTTTGTTTTATTTGAGCTAATGCATCTGCTGCAACAATTTCTGCTAACATCAACTCAATTCCCATGCTAAATGGGACAAACTTCAAGGTTTGGAAAGAGAACATATTAATTGTTCTTGGCTGCATGGATCTAGACATTGCATTAAGAATTGAACAACCTCAACCTCTCAATGCGGATAGCACTCCTGATACAAAGAATGAATATGAGAAGTGGGAGCGTTCAAATCGCATGAGTCTTATGATCATTAAGCACGGCGTTCCAGAAGCCTTCTTGCTTCAAAGCTTAAGGTACTTAAACTCGATCTTTGTGATGAGTTATTGGTGCATCTGGTTTTGTTGTCAATTCCTACATAATTCAATCAGTTTAAGGTCAGTTATAACTGCCAAAAGGAGAAATGAACTCTAAATGAGCTCATTTCATACTGTGTGCAAGAAGAAGACAAGTTGAAGCAAGATAAGACGGAAAGTGCTCATTTGGCCTATGCCTCTAAGGATAAGGGCAAGAAAAGAAAGAATGATAATGAAGCTGCTAAGGGTCCAGTTCAGAAGAAACAACATAAGGATAATCAGGGTTGTTTCTTCTGTAAGAAGCCTGGACATGTAAAGAAGGACTGTACAAAATATCACGCCTGGCGTGATAATAAGGGTACGTTCCTTGCTTTGGTCTGTTCTGAGGTTAATTTAGCTTCAGTACCTAGAAACACTTGGTGGTTAGACTCTGGTGCTACTACTCACATAAGTGTTTCTATGCAGGGTTGCCTGAGCTACCGAAAGCCAAGTGATGTTGAAAGACACATCTTTGTGGGCGACGGACAATCAGTAGATGTGGAAGCAATTGGACACTTTAGGTTGTTGTTAGGAACTGGTTCTTATTTGGATTTGAAAGATACTTTTATAGTATCGTCTTTTAGACAAAATTTAATTTCTGTTTCTGTATTGGACAAATCAGGTTATTCTTGTTCATTTGGAAACAGTCAATTAAGTTTATCTTTTAATTCAAATGTTGTGGGAACCGGTTACTTGAGTACTTATAACAACCTATATTTGCTTGATATAATTACTTCTTATAATGAAACTTTGCATGCGGAATCGCGTGGTACTAAGCATAAATTAAATAAGGAAAATTCAGCGTCATTATGGCATAAGCGCTTAGGTCATATCTCAAAAGGTAGAATTGAGCGTCTTGTGTCTGATGGCATTTTGGATTCTCTTGATTTTTCGGACTTCGACGTATGTGTTGAATGTATCAAGGGAAAACAGACCAAAGTTAAGAGATTAGGTGCTAACAGATCTTCGGATGTCTTAGAATTGATACATACGGATATTTGTGGGCCATTCTCTACGGAATCCTGGAATGGTTAACAATATTTTATATCATTCATAGACGATTACTCACGTTATGGGCACCTATATCTTATTCATAAAAAATCTGAGTCTCTGGATATGTTTAAAGCCTATAAAGCTGAAGTTAAGAATTAACTCAACAGAAGAATTAAAACTGTTAGATCTGATCGTGGTGGTGAGTACTACGGTAGATATGATGGTTCAGGTGAACAACGTCCAGGTCCATTTGCTAGATACCTAGAGGAATGTGGTATCGTCCCACAGTACACTATGCCAGGTTCACCTAGCATGAATGGTGTAGCTGAAAGACGAAATAGGACTCTTAAGGATATGGTAAGAAGTATGATTGCTCATTCTTCTTTACCAGAGTCACTCTGGGGAGAAGTACTTAAGACAGCAGCTTACATTTTGAACAGAGTACCAAGTAAAACAGTTGCTAAAATACCTTATGAGCTTTGGACTGGTCGAAAGCCCAGTTTAAAGCATTTACATATTTGGGGATGTCCAGCTGAGGCAAGGCCTTATAGGCCAAATAAAAAAAATTGGACTCCAAAACAGTTAGCAGCTACTTTATTGGGTACTCTAAACGCTCTAGGGGCTATAAGTTTTATGATCCCACTATAAGGAATATTTTTGAGACGGGAACAGCAACATTCTTTGAGGATGTTGAGTTTGGGGGGAGAAATAAGGTTAGAGACATTAGTTTTGAGGAGGAATTGGCTTCAGATCCAATCCATACAGTTACTTTTGACAATATTCAGGTTCCTATACCTGTTGTTGCTCAAGAAGTAAATCCGGAACCTCAAGATGATAATGTTGAACAACTCCCTGTTCCAGAAGAACAAACTCAACAACCTCAAGAACCAGTGCCATTAAGGAGATCCACGAGAGAAAGGAGAAATGCTATTCCGGATGATTATATTGTATTTCTCCAAGAACATGAGGAAAGTAAATGGAATGTTGGAAGATGATCCAATCAACTTCCTTCAGGCAATGAAAAGTTCTAACTCTCAACAGTGGATTGATGCCATGAATGAAGAGTACAAGTCTATGCAAGACAATAAGGTTTGGGAACTTGTCCCGTTACTAGAAGGTGCAAAACCAATTGGTTGTAAATGGATTTTTAAAACCAAGAAGGATGCAAACGGTAATGTGGAGAGGTATAAGGCACGTCTTGTGGCTAAAGGCTATACTCAAAAGGAAGGTATTGATTATACAGAGACTTTCTCTCCGGTTTCATCGAAAGACTCTTTCAGAACAATCATGGCACTTGTTGCTCATTATGATCTTGAGTTACAACAGATGGATGTTAAAACTGCATTTCTCAATGGCGACATTGATGAGATGATCTATATGGTGCAACCAGAAAACTTTGTGTCAGGAGACCCAAAGAATATGATCTGCAAATTAAGAAAATCTATCTATGGACTCAAGCAAGCTCCTCGTCAATGGTATCATAAGTTTCAACAAATAGTTATCTCGTTCGGTTTTGAGATGAACATTGTTGATGACTGTGTATATCACAAGTTCAGTGGGAGTAAGTATATTTTTCTGGTTCTGTATGTCGATGACATCTTGCTTGCCACTAATGATATAGGCATGTTGCACGAAACCAAGAGATTTCTATCAAAGAATTTTGAGATGAAAGATCTTGGGGACGCCTCTTTTATATTAGGGATCTAGATACATCGAGATCGCTCTCGGGGTATTCTTGGATTATCACAAAAAAGCTATATCGATAAGGTACTTAAAAGGTTTGGCTTGCAAGATTGCAGACCAGGTAACACCCATGTTGCTAAAGGAGACAAGTTTAGTCTCAATCAGTACCCTAAAGGTAACCTTGAAATTCAGGAAATGCAGAAGATTCTTTATGCTTCGGCTGTAGGAAGTCTAATGTATGTTCAGGTATGTACGCGTCTGGATATTGCGTACATTGTCGGGATGTTAGGCAGATACTTAAGCAACCCTGGTATGGATCATTGGATAGCATGCAGTCAAAAGGGTTATGAGGTATCTTCAGAAAACAAAAGATTACATGCTCACATACAGAAAATCAGAACAGTTAGAGGTCATTGGGTATTCGGACTCTGATTTTGCTGGATGCCAAGATAGCAGGAAGTCTATATCAGGCTACATTTATATGTTAGCAGGAGGAGCTATATCATGGAAAAGTGTCAAACAAACACTAGTAGCTTCCTCCACTATGGCAGCAGAATTTGTAGCTTGCTATGAGGCATCCAATCAGGGAATATGGCTGCGAAATTTTGTCACGGGACTGCGCATTTTGGAAAATATGGAAAGACCACTAAGGTTATATTGTGACAATAAATCTGCAATAATGTATTCCAATAACAACAGGAGCTTAACTAAGTCAAAACATATTGACATTAAATTCCTGGTTGTGAAAGAAAGGGTACCGAGTGGACATATATCCATAGAGCACATTGGGACAAACTCCATGATAGCTGATCCTCTTACTAAGGGATTGCCACCCAAGGTCTTTCATGAGCATACTGCTCATATGGGTGTGATATTATTTGAGGATATTATGTTTTAGTGGCAGTTTGTATTTGTGGTGCTTTATGTTTGGTTGTATTGTCTGATTAGAATAAAGTATTCAGTTAAGACACTCTGCTACATTATGTTTTTGACCTCACTAAAGGAGAACCAGTTGAAAATAGACATGTACTGATCACATTGCATGTAATTTTCATGCTGCACATCCATGATTGATCTATGTCGTTTGATTGTATTGGTATATGTGACCATTGATGGGTCGAGTCACGATAAATGTGACGAAGGCCGCTTTGATCCTATATTGATATAGTCAATGGACGAGATTGTTCGGAAATACCTTTTCAGTGATAGCAATTTTGAGCTCATAAGGTTATACACAATTTAAGAAATCATATGGTGCCCAAGTGGGAGATTGTTGGATTTAATCTAATAAATCTAATTGTGGCACATATGATTAATCAATGTGTATTGCTATCTTTTAGGATAACCCACTAAAGTGATCAATCAAGTTGGGTTAATGGGTATTTAAATAAGTCATGGGGTTATATGTGTAGATATCAGGTTGTAATTGTGATTTGTTGAGGGGCCAAATTACAAAAGTACAATCTCTATAAATAAAGAGTTATGGTCCCTAATCTAGGGTAACATTCTCTAATTCCCTTCACCCCCATCTAGAGAGAAATTCGGCTATAGAGAAAACCCTAAGGTTAGATGATCCAAAACTCATCTCAGATTTCATCTATGGATTCAGGTATAAGATTCCGCTCTTTTGATTCTTGTTAATCTCTTTGAATTAATCATGGACTAATGTAACAGAGCACAGTAGATGCAACCGAGAGCAGGTGTTAGACGTTAATTAACCGCTAAGGGTGTGTCTGTTTTCTGTTGATGAGAGTACAACACAAGTTGCGTTTTGGGATATTTGAACGAATAGATCACTTATTGGAAGCTTCTAATTTGGAAATGGAATGGTAGTTTCTAGGAACTGAGATTACGGTTCAAACTTCAAAGCGAGCTTCCCCGTTTTTCTCAGCCGTCGATGGCCTGCAGTCGGCTCAAAATGTGGACGAGAATCCCACAAATGAAACGTATTTATCAAAGCCGCCACAACAGTACATCAAGGGCGAAGCTTGGAACAGTAATAATATCGAATGAAGTGTCTTTTCTTAAACATGCTATTAATGTGAAATTGGTGGCTTATAAAAAAATTAGGGATAGTGGGTCCTACTTGTTTGCGTTTCAAACTTTGGTGGATGTTTTTCTATTGCGTCCGTGTATACAATTCCGTGGGCTGGTGATGGAAGTGAAGAGTTTTGGTTGATTAAGAAAATTGAAGTAGGATCAGATTGATTATAATATGATTGACATCAAATTAATCCTTGTGAGTTCTTAAAGTGATTTTAGAACTGCCATTAATGTGTTACAATATGAAACTATCATGTTCGATTTCGTTATAGCCTGAAAAGCTCGGTTCAGCGGAAGGAAAGTTTAAATAAATTTCAAGAAAAACTTAATGTTGCATAAAATGCATTAGGCTCATAAAAAAGATAATCAACTCGCTTGGACATATTAGCGTATTATGGCTCGAGTTTTTTTCATTCTTTTTCTCTCTTTCTTTTTTTTCTTGTGGAAAAATAGGAATTTAGGTTCATATTATTACAAGTGTTATGTCCATGTTCGCATATGTTAATTTGGTTTA
>NC_033797.1:90375017-90449979 GCF_001876935.1 Asparagus officinalis | reverse complement strand
AAAAATAGGATTTCGGTTTTATTATTATATATAAAGGTGTAGAGCATGGTTTAGAAATGGTTATATGAACATATCTTGATATTTAAAGTTATATAAAATTAACATTGTGTAATGAAATGTTCTTAAGAAAATTCATGAGCAAAAATTCTAAGAGTGTGACTGCATCGAATCATCAATTAAATATTCACTGATCACGATATTTCAAAATTAACCAAATAAATTAAACTAACTTTCAGCATTTTGTAGTAAATCCCTAATAATATTCAAAATCGCACTAAACCTGTTAATGTCATTTATCAAACAAAGGGTTTGTGTGATAATTTATAGAATGATTAGGGTCCTCTAACTCCTTCTAATGAGTGGTTCTGGGGTTCGTTGTTCTTCCCTGCACATGAAGGAAGCTGTAAGAGGGCAGAGTTGGGTTCTCCGGGTGTTCCTCCAACGATCAAATCTGTAATTGATCTTGAGTGGAAAATATAAAGTTACTTCTCCGTTACGTAAACAAGGCCAAAGAGAGTTACCTCATGTAATGCCGCTCCTTTTATAGTGGGTTTAAGGGGCAAGAATGTAACTTAGGCCGAGTCCAGCTAGGTAGCTGAGTCGGCAGATATGTGCTATGTGTTAGTTCCTGTATGAGGTGAGTCACCTAGTCATTTATTGTGGGAATGATAGCAGATGCTTAGTGCTGACTGGGTCTGATGGGTCATAAAGACTATGGGGCTAGGGTAATGATGATGTTGTCAGGGCAGTTAAGGCAAAAGTAGTCGGCTGCCAAGGGTTCGAGATAACTGTCGTCTTTCGACTCCTCAGGTCTAGGTCCAAGAAGTATCATCTTTTAACTCAGTTACGCGAGATGTCGACTGAACAGTGGGCCGAGTCGTATCGCTGGTTGTCAATTAGAGGTTGGACGAGTAGTATCGTATTTTATACTTGATTACGCGAGATGTCCGCCAATCAAGTCGGCCGTGTTGAGTCAGATGTTATCCTGGTTTTGAATTAGTTAGGTTAGGCAGAGTGTAAAATACATGTTGACTTCTCTATGAAATTAATATTTAGTACTATTAAGGATTATAACAATTGACCCCTTTTATTTGGAGTCGGTATACGTTGGGTCCGATGAAATGAGACTGTGGATTTGCTCAGTCACGAGGTGCATTAGTGAGGGGTGACTAAAAAGCCCCTTGGATGTGATGTTGCTTATGCCAGAGAACATCTCTTGGCTATCATCACCTCGTCTTTCGTGCGTGATTGCGGGCTATTTAAAGTAGGTGTGCCTTACCTCAATTCTGAAGAAGCCATTTTGAATTTTGGAATTAATCTTAACCGTTGGCTTGAAACTGATGCAGTCATTGGGATGTTGATATCTGTCAATCTAGTTATCTATAAGTAATCTATAAGTAAAGTGGCTGTGAGGAGAGGGATTTGCTTGTTTTTGAAAATCTCCAAATCTTAACCGAAAAAGAGAATTTTGGTCATTCTTCTTCTTCTGACGATTTCTAATAATATTTTGATGACATCTTCCACTCTCAATGCTCGTCAGGTTTAGCTGGAGATGCTCCACTCAAAGGTGACGTTGCCACAATTGAGGCCCTTATACGAGAGGTTTGATATCCCTCGGTCTTATAAGTTGAAGGCTCTAATGACGTTGCAGGCAGCTTTTGACCATGATGCGAGTCGGGTTCCGTTGTACGTAAAACATCTTGAGTGTGGTTTGTGCCTATCCCTACACTCATTCCTTCGCCGTGTCTTTACGTCTTTGGGGGCTTCATCGATGCAGATGAAACCGAACTCAATCGTGACTATAGTTAGGTTTGTTATCATCTGCCATTGGTTGGAGGTCAAACTAACCTTGAATGTCCTTGCTCATCTGGTCAGCATTTGTTAGCCTTCTTGTTTTGATGATGTTTAACAAACAATTTACAACTAATGATTTTTGTCTAGTATTTGTGTTTTCATATTTATTCTAGGCAAACAACGAGTTGGAGGATGGATGGAATAGAGCTTCAACGATCATATCCAAAGGAGGTTGGCGGAATATCGGTGAAGCCTTACAATTCAAAGTTAAAGATCAAGTTCAAGCTTCATCCGCGAGATGTTTCTTCGTATATATATATAGTTATATATATATACATAAGTTTTGGTTTTTATGCATATATATAGTTATATATATACATACATGTGTTTTTGAGTTTTCATGTTTATAAATATGAAATCACATGTTTCATATTTATTATTGTGTTTTAGTATATATTGCATAGAATATGCAATTTTGTGAAAATATTGTTTTCTTAGTTTTTGGACATAACAATAATCATATACATATTTTATTAAGTCTACAAAATCATTGTGAAAAGTTTCAAACCATGGTTTAGCCTAAATGTCAAAATTCACATGTTTACATTTTCATGTTTTGGCCTATTTTTGCAAAATAATGATTTTTCACAAAAGGGAAATGCAATTTGGAAAATTCTTTTTGTAACATGTTTATATACATTTTCCAAAGTTTTATTATTTTTGGACTTCATTTGTTATTTTTAACATATCTTCAAAAGTCTCAAAATCTGTTTTAAAATCTGTTTTAAAATCAGTTTTGGAATGTAACAGTCCTCGGTCCACCGCACCGGTCGACCGCTCCTGAGATTATTCGTTAGTGGGCAGCAGAGAGTTTGTCGGTCGACCGCCGTGGTTGATCGAGAGCTCGAAATTTCCATCGGTCGACCGCACTGGTCGACCGACGAAGTTCCTGCTTGTTTTCTCAGTCTGAGATCTGGTTCGCGATCGACCGCGAATATTTTCGGTCGACCGCCGCTCTGTCAGTTCTCTTTCCAACGGCTATTTTTGTTACCGTTGCTGGGGCTGTTTTTGTTATTTTTTTTGGGGTTTTTGGCTGAGGTTCTTGGAGGCTATAAATACCCCATTGATCTCGGTTCTCAAAAAAAAACCAAGAGAATGTTTTAACAAGTTTTAAACGAGTTTAAGTTTGTTTTAGTTTGTTTTTGGGGTTTGCTGTTACAAAGAGGAGTTTGCATCATCTGTTGAGGAATTCATCTTCAATATCCTTTCATCCTCTCTTTGTGTTTTTAGAGAAGTTTCCTTAACTCTATTTCCTATCATTTCTACTATTGTATTTCATATCAATCTTATTGCTAGTTCTAATTGAGTTTAGTTTTGATTTATTGAATCTCATTGTTACACACACCCACTTGAGCTTAGTGTATTTACATCCATAATATATTTAGGGTTGTGAGAGTTGTAACATTGAGTGTGAGCTTTCATTGTGTTCTCATCCATAGTTGAGAACAATCAATTATTGTATTGAGCCTAATTGTGAGATTCACTTTGTAATACACTTGTACACCGAGAGGAGTGTGTGGTGAGAGTCAGGGATCGTTCTAAGAGGAGTGGCATCGGTTAACGAGCATAGGGAGAGGTTATAACCAAGCACTTAAGGGAGACACGGCTAGGTCCAATACTTGTGAGGGTGTAGAGTATGATTGCAAGAGTGTCAATTATAAAGTTTTCGGTTAGCTAGAAAACCGAGTGTGAGGTGTAAACGTTATTCGGGTGAACGTAGAAAACCCGGTTGTGATAGTAGATTTCTCCCCGGGAGTGGGGAGCGGAGAGGTAGGACGGAAGGTCCGAACTCCATGATCATATTGCTTGTTTTGAGTTTGTTTTTGGCGTATTTGTTTTTGCATTTATCTTATATCGCCAATTGTGCATTGCTCATTTATTTCATCCACTATCTTGTTTAGATTATTTACCCTTGTGTTGTTTATATATCCTTGCATATATATATTTCTATCATATAGGATATATCTCATTGTTCATATTGCTTATCCTAGCTTATATTCTTGTTGTATTTCATACTTGCTAGGATAACTTATTAATTAATTTTAATTGGCATATAATCGGATTAGATTAGCATAAGACCCTAATCACCCCCCTCTAGGGTCTAACAATTGGTATTAGAGCTTGATGCTCTTTGATTTAAGGTCTAATCGCCTTGAGTTAAAGATCCAAGTTATCTTTTTGTACTAATCTTGTTTTGATTACATTTGTATCTTGCTTGCATATATACATTATGGATATGAATGATGTATCTTGTTTAGGTTATGCCATCAATATTGCTCCTAGATTAGATAATTTCCCCTATACACAATGGTGTGTTAGATTTAAACTTTTTGTACAATCTAAACACTTTGATTTATGGGAAATTATAGATGATGCTTATATTTTGCCCACTATGGAGAAATCCAAGTGGAATAAAAATGATCATCGTATGTTTACAATGAACAATATCTTGTTAGAATATTTGCTAAATGCTCTTGATTCATCTATGCCTAACAAATTTGTTCATTTTGATAGTGTTTACAAACTTTAGAAATTTATAGAAGCACATCAAGGGGACTTGGAAGCGATCCAACAAGCTTTGGAGGACCCGACTTCAAGTTCATACGGAACATCATGCACACGGCCACTAGGCGATAGCCCTAGTGAGGTTTGCGAGTTCGAACCCGATAATGATTTAACTAGTGATGAACTTGCTTGTGCTAGTGAAAAATTGTTACATGCCTTTAACAAATTGCATAAAGATTTTGTTGATTTACAATGCAAGCATGATAACTTAAAATCCGATCATGAGAAGCTAGTGTCCAAATTTGATGTCATTGAAAATGAAAATACTATGCTTAAAGAAAGCAATGACTTATTAAATTTGGATTTAACTTCAAACGTTGCTAGTTTAACTCATGAAAGAGATAATGCCATGTTAGAAGTAAAGAACATACAAAATAATACTGCTTCCTTTATAAATGATTATTTATGTTCTACTTCTAAAAATGCATATGTGCCTAAAAATGAAGATTTGAATCTTATGAAAAATAGTATTTCATCTTTAGATTCAACTTTGAAAACATGCATCAATAATAATAATAAGATTATGAATATGTGTGCCAAGACTAAGTCAAAATTATCTACTCATTATGCACACATGTATAGCAAAACTTATAAGTGTTCTATTTGCGGCCGTCAAGGTCATTTAGCTAAGTTTTGTTATGATGCACACAAACATAAGAATTCTAATGCTCCTTGTGCATCTCATGTAGCTTCTTCATCTTGTATACTTACACATTCACATGCTCATTCTCACAAAGTTCATCATAAGCATGCTAGTGTGTTCAAGTGTGATCATTATGGTCGTTTTGGTCATTTGGCCAAATATTATTTTGATTTGAAAAGAAAATCTCATTTGACAAATGTTTCCAATATACCACATGTTTTTAAATGTGATGTTTGTGGTAGATATGGCCACTTAGGAAAGTTTTGTTTTGATAATGTTTCTCGTGCACGAGCTAATGGTCCACAAAAACAAATAGATCTCTTTCATTGCACGTATTGCAATCGGAAGGGTCATTTGAATGATTATTGCTTTGACCGTGTTAATGCACCACATATGCCTAAGAGGGTTCATAACCCTAGGGCTTTGAGCTTAAATGATAGGGGTCATGTCCCTAAACCCTCTGGTACCAACATTACTTGGGTACCAAAACAAATTTGATTTTTTTAAACCAAGAATTTTAATGTTCTTATTTTTCCCTTTTCTTGGTTTTGAAAATTATGTCTTAAAATCTTTTTGTTATGAAAACAAATTTTCTTTGATCAAATCTTTTTTGTTTTCATGATTATTGATCTCTGGATTTATTGGGTGTTTATTCCCAAATCTTGTTTACCGGATGCTTAAATGTTTACATGGGTTGATACTAGCTCAATAGCTAGATATAATTGCCTCTCTTGATTTTTGAAAATCAATGATGATTTGGTTTTATGATTTAAATTTTGATTTATGATTTTATTTGATTGATTTGTTTTCGCTTGAAAACATTTTGCATGATTCCCATGCTTCTTTTCTCTTGATTTCATAAATCTATCTTTACACATGGTTTTTATGTTCTTTGATATGAGACACTATTTTTCATATTAATATATTCATATGTGTTCTCTTTATCTCTTTGTATGTGAGTTGTGTTTAGCATGTATGCTTGCTCACATATGTATGCCTTAGTATTCATTCCATACTTACATTCATGAGGCTTTTTGATAGGGGGAGCAATCCCTATATCTTTCTATGTGTTATACTCACCCATGCATATTGATAGGGGGAGCTTTCGCTCTCTTCATACCTTTGTCCCCTTTTTGATGTTGTCAAAGGGGGAGAAATATTATGAGTGTATTCTTTCTTGTTTATAGGCATGTGAATTATAATTTATATATTCATTTCCTTTCATGCATATATCATTTCATGCATATATCCTTTCTGGTTTCTATGCATATATATAGTTATATATATACATACATGTATTTTTGAGTTTTCATGTTTATAAATATGAAATCACATGTTTCATATTTATTATTGTGTTTTAGTATATATTGCATAGAATATGCAATTTTGTAAAAATATTGTTTTCTTAGTTTTTGGACTTAACAATAATCATATACATATTTTATTAAGTCTACAAAATCATTGTGAAAAGTTTCAAAACATGGTTTAGCCTAAATGTCAAAATTCACATGTTTACATTTTCATGTTTTGGCCTATTTTTGCAAAATGATGATTTTTCACAAAAGAGAAATATAATTTGGAAAATTCTTTTTGTAACATGTTCATTTACATGTTTATATACATTTCCCAAAGTTTTATTATTTTTTGACTTCATTTGTTATTTTTAACATATCTTCAAAAGTCTCAAAATATATTTTAAAATCAGTTTTGGAATGTATCAGTCCTCGGTCGACCGCACCGGTCGACCGCACCGGTCGACCGCACCGGTCGACCGCACCTGTGTTCATTCGTTAGTGGGCAGCAGAGAGTTTGTCGGTCGACCGCCGCGGTCGACCGAGAGCTCAAAATTTCCATCGGTCGACCGCACCGGTCGACCGACGAAGTTCCTGCTTGTTTTCTTAGTCTGAGATCTGGTTCGCGATCGACCGCGAATATTTTTGGTCGACCGTCGCTCTGTCAGTTCTCTTTCCAACGGTTATTTTTGTTACTGTTGCTGGGGCTGTTTTTGTCATTTTGTTTGGGGTTTTTGGCTGAGGTTCTTGGAGGCTATAAATACCCCATTGATCTCAGTTCTCAAAAAAAAAAAAAACCAAGAGAATGTTTTAACAAGTTTTAAACAAGTTTAAGTTTGTTTTAGTTTGTTTTTGGGGTTTGCTGTTACAAAGAGGAGTTTGCATCATCTGTTGAGGAATTCATCTTCAATATCCTTTCATCCTCTCTTTGTGTTTTTTGAGAAGTTTTCTTAACTCTATTTCCTAGCATTTCTACTATTGTATTTCATATCAATCTTATTGCTAGTTCTAATTGAGTTTAGTTTTGATTTATTGAATCTCATTGTTACACACACCCACTTGAGCTTAGTGTATTTGCATTCATAATATATTTGGGGTTGTGAGAGTTGTAACATTGAGTGTGAGCTTTCATTGTGTTCTCATCCATAGTTGAGAACAATCAATTATTGTATTGAGCCTAATTATGAGATTCACTTTGTAATACACTTGTACACCGAGAGGAGTGTGTAGTGAGAGTCGGGGATCATCCTAAGAGGAGTGGCGTCGGTTGACGATCCTAGGGAGAGGTTGTAACCGAGCACTTGAGGGAGACACGGCTAGGTCCAATACTTGTGAGGGTGTAGAGTGTGATTGCAAGAGTGTCAATTGTAAAGTTTTCGATTAGCTAGAAAACCAAGTGTGAGGTGTAAACGTTATTCGGGTGAACATAGAAAACCTGGTTGTGATAGTGGATTCTTCCCGGGAGTGGGGAGCGGAGACGTAGGACGGAAGGTCCGAACTCCGTGATCATATTACTTGTTTTGAGTTTGTCTTTAGCGTATTTGTTTTTACATTTATCTTATATCGCCAATTGTGCATTGCTCATTTATTTCATCCACTATCTTATTTAGATTATTTACCCTTGTGTTGTTTATATATCCTTGCATATATATATTTTTATCATATATGATATATCTCATTGTTCATATTGCTTATCCTAGCTTATATTCTTGTTGTATTTCATACTTGCTAGGATAACTTATTAATTAATTTTAATTGGCATATAATCGGATTAAAGGTGCACTAGCGCAAGGCCCACTTCATTTTTAGGTGGTGGGAAGATTCAAGATTATCGCCGAACCTCCTTAGTCGAACAAGGACTGGAAGGTGAAATTTGTTTGGGTCTACGAGGATGACTCTAACTTGGATTGTTTGAATTAGCCCGAGGTCATGAGGGAGTCTTTGATGGCTTGGCCTCTGTCTAGTACTAAGAGGCAAGCGTTGGAGAGGATCAGAGCATATACCTACTCCCACAAGATGTAAGACTTACTCAATAATTCTATTTTGCGAGTAATTGGCATCCCTCCCGTGCCACCTATGCCCAAAGACGACGAGTGGGCAGTCAGGGTGACTCTACGCTCGAAGGGAGCTACCGAGGTGTTTGCGGCAAACCTGCTAGAGTCCAAGAAGTGCTCCTAACAAGGCCGACAAAATGCCATCATCAGGATTTGGCCCTTGAGGAGGCTGTAGTGGTTTATGCTCAGGCGGCTGATGTGGCTACTAAGTTGGCGGGGCCGTCATCTGTGACATGTCGGGTCGAGAAGAGGAAGATGCTGAGGAAGGTTAGCATCTAAGGCCTAGAGGGTCAGTCGAGGTGGAGACTGAGGTCGTCTGTGTTGATGATGGGTCCCTAGCCAAAGAAGAGGGGGTCAACCTTCAGAGGGTAAAGTCCTAGGCCGAGCCTCTTGGGGGAGGCGACATTTTGGTGGAGACAAAGGTCCCAACAAGGGGTGAAAGGGCTCCAGATGTCCCCGTCGAGTTGACCCACCGCCAGAGGAAGGAGCAGGCCGCAGAGGGAGTGTCTCCCTCCGAGGAGTATGGATGGCCATATTTTCACTGTATCAACGAGATTGACTCAAAGACATAGGACAGACTGATAATGGTACTGATAGGACCTCCCAAAGTTGGTCCTCAATATGAGAAGGAGCTGACTATGGAGAATAGACACTAGCTGATGCGAGGGCATCGGTGCTTGAGTCTCGAGTTTCTCAATCGAAGGTGGTGGAACAGTTTTGTCTTCTCGTGAGGAAGAGATTTTGGGGAAAGTCCCAGATGTCGGTTTGCATCTAAGCATCAGGAGCTATCTGGTTCATGGGGCTCTTATGGAGCAAGAGATATTTGGTCAAATGGAGCAAGTCCGAGCTTACTACCTTAAGCTTCAAGAGGAGTCGACTGCCCAAAAGACCGATCTAGAAAATGCCCTTTCGTCGCTGATGACCAAGGAGAATGAATTAGGCAATTGACGTAGGGAAATGGAGGTATAGGAGAGCATGATCAATAGCTTAAAGGCCTCAGATAGCCAGAAATCTGCTAATATTGATTAGCTCAAGCACAAACTCCATAAGCAGAACAAGAGAATACAATTTTTATCCGAGGAGACATCGCAAGGGAAGTGAGAGAGGGATCATGCTATAGAACAAGCTACGTCTGACGACCACTCTGCCCAGTTCCTGAAGCTCGAGCTGGAAGAGGAGCGATTGGCTCATAAGAAACTCAAGGAGGAGAGTGCTCAACGGAAGTCATCCTTAGTCGAGGCTCAAAGCCGCATCGCTCATCTGGATTCTAAGACTCATCGTTCGAAAATCATCGAGGGGTACCTTCATAGCATCCTTTGAAAGGTGGAGGCGATGATGGATTGCAAGGCTAGGTATGATTATCTCTTGCCGCCACTTTCCAACCGAGGTGAAGAATAGACCCGACCTTTTCCGCTATCCTCTAAGGGTTGCTAATTGTTTGGATGCACACTTGTGTTAGCCCTTATGTTTTGATGATGTTTTACAACCACCATTATCGGTACTAATGGCTTATTGAGTACAAATATAGTGAATTCATATATCAAGCTTGTTAGTGTCACAAATGGAGGATTGGATGGAATATGCGCTATAACAATGATATCCAAAGGAGGAGGAGGCATAGTGATGAAGCAACGTTATTTCAAGAACAACAAATTTTAAAAGGAGATTCATCCAACTCAAGCTATATCAAGACTTAAGAATTGCATTCTATATGAGGATATTAGCTAGCTTTTATTTTTCTCTCTAGTGCTAGAATGTAGACAAAGAGTTATTGATTTCATTTGAAGCTATTGGGATATCACACACACGTTTTCATACTTATGTTTTTAAGCGTTTTTCATAAAATACTATTTCTTATAAGTATGAGAACCTATTTGCAAAATTCCTTTTCTAAACAATTTGTTTTTAGTATTAAAAACATTTTACAAAGTTTCACAAATTTCAGAAGTCAAATGAATATTTTACAAATTGTTAAAGTGTGTCAAAATCATTTTTTGGAGTGTATCAGTATGCGGTCGACCGCACCTGTGTTCATTCGTCAGTGGGCAGCAGAGAGTTTGTCGGTTGACCGTCACGGTCGACCGAAAGCTCGAGACTTCCCACGGTCGACCGCACCGGTCGACCGAAGAAGTCTCTGCTCGATTCTCAGATTGGGATCTGGATCGCGGTCGACCACGAATTTTTTTGGTCGACCGCCAAGTGTTTTCAAACTGTAATAATCAGTACTTTTCAGCGCCGCTCAGTACAGATTTCAGTGACGACTGTTTCCAGATTTTGGGGGATTAAGGGTATGGGTTTAAACGGCTGGTTTCTTCTATTTGAACTCAACCTCTTCTTCTTCCTTAGTGTCCCAGCTTTTGCAAAAACTAGAGACGTTGTTTTTACTGAGCAAAATTTTCAAACCTTTTCTTTCTGAGTTTTTGTGTGTTTCACTTCCCAGCTTCATTGTGCTTTCTCTCTTTGCCATAGGGACGTTGTAAAGAGAGAGTCTTCCACTATTTCTACTATCTTGAGAGTGTGATCTTGTGTAGATCAATTGTGAGAGAGTGTGATCTAGTGAGATCAACTGTGTAGTGTGAGATCGTGAGTGGATCGCTGTGTAGACGAAGTTCCGGCTTCCAAACCGGGTTGTATAGTAGATTTCTCCTCGAGAGTGGGGAGCGGGGACGTAGGTCAGCGGACCGAACCTTGTTAACACATCGTGCGTCACAGGATAACGATTCCTAACCCTATCTCCTCTATTTTGATTGCATTAGAATATTATGGTTTGCTTGTCTTATTTTTATTGCATAATTATAGCCTCTTGACCCTAATCACCCTCCCTCTAGGGTCCAACAATCGATATCAGAGAATGGTCTCTATATTAGTTTTTGGTTTAATCACCTTAGAAAAAAGATCTTATGGGGGCTTTAATTAATGTGCATATGTTAGAAGGACAATCCACCACTAGACCATCACTCTTCACCGGGAGTTATTTCGCTTATTGGAAGGCTAGGATGAGAATTTACATTCGTTGCATTGATCTTGACATCCTAGAGCCCATAGAAAAGAAATATGTAGAGAAGTCCAAAGTCGGGAACATGACCGATGGAGAAAGGCACCAAGCCAATCTCAATGCTAAGGCTATGAATGCCTTAATTTATGGTCTTTCCCTCAACGAGTATAATAGGATTTCCACGTGTGCAACCGCATACGAAATATGGGTGAAATTGTGTATTACACACGAAGGAACCCCCCAAGTTAAGGAATCCAAGATTAGTAGACTTATTCATGAATATGAGTTATTTCAAATGATTCCAAATGAATCAATTGATGCTATGTTTTCTCGCATCACTAACATTATCAATGAATTGCATGGTCTTGACAAGAAATTTACTATTCAAGAGATGAACTACAAGATTCTTCATTCATTGACTCCGATGTGGGAACCCAAGGCGACGGCGATAGAAGAAGCTCATAACCTTACCACTTTACCTCTCGATGGCCTCATCGGAAAGCTCAAGGTCTATGAGAAGAAGCTCAAGGGGAAGGAGAAGGAGGAAATGCCCTCACGAGAATTTGAGGAGCCATCACCAAAATTGAAGACCATAGCTCTCAAAGGAGCTAGTGATTACTCCTCTTCGTCATCGGATAGTGAAGTGGATTTTTCTAGAGAAGTGACTCATCTCTCTAGAATAATCTCTAGACTCATAAAAATGAATAAGAAATTTAACCCCCGATCTAATAACAAATTTTCTTCACGTGTAGGAAAATGTTTCGAATGCAATGAACCGGGTCACATCGCTAAGGATTGCCCCAAGCTCAAGGAGAAGTACATGAAGTACAATAAGAAGAAGGCTATGTATGCCGGATGGGAAGAATCCGAACCAAGTGATTCGGATAGTAATGAAGAAGGAGCCAAACTTGCTCTTCATGACCCCAACATTTGTTTCATGGCAAATGAACATGAGGTAATATCCGAGACCGAAAGTGAATCTTTCTACATGCAATGTGACATAGCTACGACTCTAGAAGAATTGAACTTTCAATTTAAGAGAATGTCAAAAGAATACTCTTCTTTTAAAAAATTGCATGCTTCTTGTGATATTAAGCTATAACAATTAACAACCTCTCTTGCACTAAAAGATGAATTGCTAGGAGATCTCGATTTTGAGAATAAGCAATTAAGATCAAAGATTGAAAGACTAGAAATTGAGAGTGGTAGGACTAGACCCACTCATGCTTATGATAATTATAATCATCATGGTAGAAATAGATTTCATAGATCTCATGCCCATACACACAAGAGAAATTTTGTGTGCGCATATTGTATGAAACCATGGACACATTTCTACTCATTGTAGGATTAAAGACAACCATGATTTTTATGGAATGATATGGGTAGTAAAAGGTACCAAGACTACTAACCACCAAGGACCCAATACTTGGGTACCTAAAGCTACTATATCTTCATCTTCATCTCTTGTAGGAAACATCACGGCGATAACGTAAGGAGATGTGGTACCCTTATAGTGGTTGCTCACATCATATGACGGGCAACAAAGAGTTATTTGCAATCCTATCAAGGATTAAAGGAGGTAGCGTCTCCTTCGGTGGTGGTGAGAAAGGTAAAATCATTGGTGTTGGTTCTATTGGTAAGAAACCCTCACCCGTTATAGAAGATGTTTATTTGGTAAATGGTTTGAATCATAATCTTCTTAGCATTAGCCAATTGAGTGATAAAGGTTTTGATATTTCCTTTAAACTAGATAAATGCATCATTAGTATGAATGGAAAAATTATTTTTATTGCTAATCGCAAATCTAATGTATACATTTTTGAGATGAATGAACTAGTGAATCAAGATGTGAAGTGCCTTGCGACAATTGATGAAAACCCTTGGATTTGGCATAAGAGACTTGGACATGCAAATATGGAATTGATATCAAAATTGTCTAAGAGAAATCTTGTAAAAGGGTTACCTAGCTTGCACTTTATCAAAGATACCCTATGTGAGGATTGTGCCAAAGGTAAACAAACAAAATCTTCCTTCAAATCTATCAGTGAGGTATCAACTTCTAAACCTTTGCAATTGCTTCATCTTGATTTGTTTGGTCATATGCGTGTTACCTCTCTTGGAGGAAAACACTATGTATTTGTGATTATTAATGATTTCTCTCGTTTTACATGGACAATATTTTTTGCAAATAAAAATAATTGTTTTGAAGAATTTTCTAATCATGTCAAACGAATTGAAAATGAAAAAGATTTAAAAGTTGTGAAAATTAGGAGTGATCATAGAGGTGAATTTCAAAATGAATTTTTCTATGATTTTTGTGCTCATCATGGTATAACTCACATGTTCTCCGCTCTTAGAACACCACAACAAAATGGTGTTGTTGAACGGAAAAATCGCACCATACAAGAGATGGCACGCACTATGCTAAATTCATTTGATTTACCAAAATATTTTTGGGCAGAAGCCGTCAATACGGCTTGCCATGTTTTAAATCGTGTTTTGATTAGACCAAAGCTTAAGAAAACTCTTATGAACTTTTTTATGCAAAAACTCATTTTATTGGTTATTTTCGTATCTTTGGGTACAAATGTTTTATTTTAAATACAAAAGATCACCATGATAAATTTAATTCCAAAATTGATGTTGGTATTTTCTTAGGTTATGCACTTCGAAGTAAGGCTTATAGGGTCTTCAATAAACAAAGTCTCATTGTTGAAGAATCTATAAACGTTACTTTTGATAAGACTAATGTTGGTTCTCAAGTTGTTTTACCTAGGAAAGATGATGATGATGATGTTGAGGGAGGATTGGATTTTTTACAAATCAATGATACTCCCTTTATAGAAGCTCAAAAGAATGTGGATAGCTCCAATGCTCATGAACAAGTTGAACTTCCTAAAGCTTGGAAATTCACATCAAACCATCCAAAGGAACAAATAATTGGGAGCCCTTTACAAGGAGTTGTTACTTGATCAAAAGCTTTGAGTGAGTGTGGTAATGTTGCTTTCTTATCTCAACTAGAATCTAAAAAGATTAATGATGATTTAAATGATGAATTTTGGGTTTTGGCTACGCATGAAGAACTAAATAATTTTCAAAAATATGATGTTTGGAAATTAGTTCCTAGACCTAACAATGCTAGTGTTATTGGTACTAAATGGGTTTTTAGAAACAAACTTGATGAACATGGTATTGTCACTAGAAATAAAGGTCGTTTGGTTGCCCAAGGATACAATCAAGAGGAGGGCATAGACTATGATGAAACATTTGCACCGGTTATAAGGTTGGAATCTATTAGGATGTTTTTGGCATCTGCTAGCTTTAAAAATTTCAAATTATTTCAAATAGATGTTAAAAGTGCCTTTTTAAATGGTTTTATAGAAGAGGAAGTATATGTTGAGCAACCCCCTGGTTTCATAGATCATGTTTTTCCTAATCATGTTTTCCGGGTTCAAAAAGCTTTATATGGGTTGAAACAAGCTCCTAGAGCTTGGTATGCTCGCCTCTCTAGTTTTCTTGTTGAAAATGATTTTTGAAAAGGAACAATTGATAACACTCTTTTTGTGAGAAAAAAGAAAAATGATTTTATTTTGGTTCAAATATATGTTGATGATATCATTTTCGGTGCTACTAATGAATCTTTGTGCAAAGAATTTTCTAAGGTTATGCAAGATCATTTTGAGATGAGTATGATGGGAGAGCTTACATTCTTTCTCGGGCTCCAAGTTAAGCAAACTAAGGATGGGATATTCATTTCTCAAAGCAAGTATGCTAAGGAATTGGTGAAAAAAATTCAATTTGGAGAATTCTAAGCATGCGCCTACTCCCATGAGTACAAGTGTTAAGCTTGATGCGGATGAAAGTGGTGAGGACGTGGACCAAAAACTATACCGAGGTATGATAGGTAGTCTTCTTTATCTCACCGCTAGTAGACCCGATATCATGTTTAGTGTGTGTGCATGTGCACGTTTTCAAGCATCTCCTAAAGCATCTCATTTAATTGCGGTTAAAAGGATCATTAAGTATGTTAATGGAACTTTTAATCTTGGTTTATTTTATCCAAAAAGCACCTCTTTTGATTTATATGGTTTTTGTGATGCCGACTTTGCCGGATGTAAGGTAGATCGCAAGAGTACGAGTGGAACATGCCAATTCTTAGGAAATTCACTTGTTTCTTGAGCTTCCAAGAAACAACATTATGTTACATTGTCCACTACGGAAGTAGAATACATTACCGCCGGCTTATGTTGTGCTCAAGTTTTATGGATGAAACAAAGCTTAGTTGACTATGATTTGAATTTTCAAAATATAAAAATCTTTTGTGATAACACTAGTGCTATAAATATTTCTAAAATTTCGGTTTTGCATTCTAGAACCATGCATATTGATGTGCGCCATTATTTCTTACGCGATCATGTAGAGAGACAAGATGTATCCCTAGTGTTTGTTGACACAAAATCTCAATTAGTGGATATATTTACTAAGCCTCTTGGTGAGGATGATTTTTGTCGCATAAGAAATGGCTTGGCTTTATGCAATATGTGAAAGTTCTAAATTGCTTGCTTGTTTAGTTGCATTTTGTATTTCTCTTTACCCCATTTTTGATGGTGACAAAGGGGAAGAGAAATCTCCTCATTTGTTGCACATACTTAGGGGGAGCTCATAGATAGGGGGAGCACCTATCTATAAGCTATATTTATTTTTGCTCTTATATAATGGTTGGTTGTCATCATTAAAAAGGGAGAGATTGTTAGCCCTTATATTTTGATGATGTTTTACAACCACCATTATCGGTACTAATGGCTTATTGAGTACAAATGTAGTGAATTCATATATCAAGCTTGTTAGTGCCACAAATGGAGGATTGGATGGAATATGCGCTACAACGATGATATCCAAAGGAGGAGGAGGCATAGTGATGAAGCAACGTTATTTCAAGAACAACAAATTTTAAAAGGAGCTTCATCCAACTCAAGCTATATCAAGACTTAAGAATTGCATTCTATATGAGGATATTAGCTAGCTTTTATTTTTCTCTCTAGTGCTAGAATGTAGACAAAGAGTTATTGATTTCATTTGAAGCTATTGGGATATCACACACACGTTTTCATACTTATGTTTTTAAGTGTTTTTTATAAAATACTATTTCTTACAAGTATGAGAACCTATTTGCAAAATTCCTTTTCTAAACAATTTGTTTTTAGTATTAAAAACATTTTACAAAGTTTCACAATTTTCAGAAGTCAACTGAATATTTTACAAATTGTTAAAGTGTGTCAAAATAATTTTTTGGAGTGTATCAGTATGCGGTCGACCGTACCGGTCGACCGCACCTGTGTTCATTCGTCAGTGGGCAGTAGAGAGTTTGTCGGTTGACCGTCACGGTCGACCGAAAGCTCGAGACTTCCCACGGTCGACCGCACCGGTCGACCAAAGAAGTCTCTGCTCGATTCTCAGATTGGGATCTGGATCGCGGTTGACCACGAATTTTTTTGGTCGACCGCCAAGTGTTTTCAAACTGTAATAATCAGTACTTTTCAGCGCCGCTCAGTACAGATTTCAGTGACGACTGTTTCCAGATTTTGGGGGATTAAGGGTATGGGTTTAAACGGCTGGTTTCTTCTATTTGAACTCAACCTCTTCTTCTTCCTTAGTGTCCCAGCTTTTGCAAAAACTAGAGATGTTGTTTTTACTGAGCAAAATTTTCAAACCTTTTCTTTCTGAGTTTTTGTGTGTTTCACTTCCCAGCTTCAGTGTGCTTTCTCTCTTTGCCATAGGGACGTTGTAAAGAGAGAGTCTTACACCATTTCTACTATCTTGAGAGTGTGATCTTGTGTAGATTAATTGTGAGGGAGTGTGATCTAGTGAGATCAACTGTGTAGTGTGAGATCGTGAGTGGATCACTGTGTAGACGAAGTTCCGGCTTCCAAACCGGGTTGTGTAGTGGATTTCTCCTCGAGAGTGGGGAGCGAGGACGTAGGTCAGCGGACCGAACCTCGTTAACACATCGCGCGTCACAGGATAACGATTTCTAACCCTATCTCCTCTATTTTGATTACATTAGAATATTATGGTTTGCTTGTCTTATTTTTATTGCATAATTATAGCCTTTTGACCCTAATCACCCCCTCTTGGGTCCAACAACTTGGAGATAGAGAAATATGATAGGGTACTAGATCTCGGCAATAGTGGTGCCAGGGATGAATCAGATGATGAGACCGATGAGGGCTCTGCTAAGGAAACCGAGGAAGAAAATGAGGCTCGGCTAAGGAAGCTGGGTGAATTTGTCGGGGAAGAAGGCGAGTTCATCAGGGAAGAGTTCGAGGTCCAGTCGACTCCTTCACTACATATAGCTAATGTTTCCTTGTCTTTAACTCCTGGTGGGGGTGCTGATACACCCTAGTTTTCTGGTTTAGCCTCCAAGGTCATATGGTACTTCTTCTTGTAAATCAAGTTGTAAACATTTTGAAAGATATAAATAAAGATATTTTTGTCTCTCATGTTTTTTATGTTGTAACTATGCTTTGAGTTCTATGGATCGAGATGACTTGATTTTTGAGTCGAACTGTCGAGTTAATTTTCCTTGTTCTAGACTGCGTATATGCCTTAGGCTAGTAGTATATGCCTTGGGTTTATGAAAAGAAATATCGAGGACTGGTGCTTATGTTTTTAATTTTAAGCGTCCTGGATCAGAATCAACCTAATCGTCGAATTCCAAGCGTGCATAGGCTTGGAAGAGTTTGTTTGAACAGGCATAATGAACAGTGTTGAACATCAATGATGACTTGACTTGACAAAGGTAAGTGTTCTAGTCATTCGAGTTGCCCTTATTGAGGACCGACTAACAACATATTTTTAGTCGATCACACAAGTTGTTGGTCTACTAGGTCGGTCGCACATATCTAATGGGTTGGGCCCCAGCAGAAGTTTGAATATTCATCCGTTGGTGAGTACTAAGGAGCATTTACAGGGGGGGTGATGGGTTGTTGTGGAGAGGCCTATTGATGTCATCAAGGATCGTGCATTGCTCATGCTTCGATTCTCGTGTAGATTGGTGTGTTGAGTAAAGGGCGACACTTCATTTTTTGTAAGGCCCATTCAGATTTTGAGGTTGATCTCATTTGTTTGTTTTGGACTAAGTCGACCGTTCTGATCTCGACGCGTGTCCTCTTGAGGTCATATATAAATATCTTCGTTGCGAATGAGATTTTCTATACAACTTTTGCCTTATCTTCTTGTTCCTGATTTCTTCTTTCTCAGGTGAGCTCGTTCAAAATTTCAAGATCTGTAATGGCCTCCAACATTGCTACTACTAGTCACACTGAGATGAGGATTGATTTCCTCCACCCTTTTCATTCAAAGTTCTACACAGAGGAGCTCGAAGTTTACTATGAGCGCTTTGATATCCCTAAGGCTTTTACCTTGTCGGTGTAGGATAAGGCTGAATCAATGTACCATAATGGGTGTGACAATGTGCCCATCTACTTGAAGCACTTGGGTATGGGCTCCGGCTACCCCTCCATTCCTTCATTCGTCAGGTTTGCGAGGCTCTAGGGGTATCCCCTGTACAGATTGCGCCCAACTCTATTTCTACCCTGGTGGGGTTCACGGTGATATGCCACTGGTTTGGCGTCAAACCGAGCCTACGTATGTTCAGCCATTTTGTTAATGTCAAGACCACGAGGAAGGAGGGGCACTACTTCTTCCAGAATGTGGGCAGCTCCAAGCTTGTGTCGAACATCCCTGATTCAAACAAGGATTGGAAGGAGAAGTTTATGTAAGCCTTTAGAGCCGACCATGTCCTATCTTGTCCAATGTAGCTGGGGATCAGGAAGGACGTGCTGAATCCAAGCTTGCTCTCGACTGAGGAGGGGCATAAACTAGAGAAGATCTAAACCTACGTTGGGTCCCGAGAGATTAGTAATCTCTTCGAGTCGGCTTCTCTTCAAGTGGCTAGCCTATCTAGGGTTCCTCCTACTGAAGTCGATACCATTCGGGTGGTGGTCTTAGCTCCCTCCCTGAACCCATTAAATAATTTGGTGGGGAAGGACTCGGCTACGACGAAGCGGGGCTCGACTATGAGGCCTCAGAAGCGGTTAAGGGGGGAGGTAGACCTCGAAGATTTGAAGATGCTAAGAAGTTTGAGAAGAGGAGAATGAAATTGTTCAGAGGTTGAGAGCCTTAAGTGGTAGTCGAGTCAACTCAAGTAGACTCCACCGAAGCAGCAAAGGCAGATTTTTTTGCTTCGAGTCCTAGGGATGGCCCACCTCCAGACAGCTCTCTCTTTAGGAAGTTGATGAGCTACTGAGGGATAATGCAGTCGGTCCTAGGAGGTGACTCCCAGTAGCCTTTTAGCCATCACATCAACGATCTTGACCCCCAGGTGTGGGGGGAGCCTAGGGATACGCTGATAGGCATGTCGAGGGAAGGCTTAATCCATAGAGAGGAACTTTCAGAGGATGATAAATTCATTTCCAAGAAGCCTCTTGATAAGGATAGCTCAGTCCAGGAGTCTTGGATGACTCAATCTCGAGTGTTAGAGCAATTCTCCCTTCTTAGGGGTGATGAGATTCTTGGGGGTGATGCCCAGCCTCGGCCTCCACCAAGCCTTCAAGGTCGATTTGCTTCACGGGGCTCTAATCGAGCAAAAACTATTCTCTCAACTCAACTATGCATAGAGACTCCTCGCTAGCTTTGAAAAGATGTTGAAGGACGAAAGAATGGATAGGTAAGTGGCCAAGAGAAACGTTGTCGCTTTGGAGGATGAGCGGGAGGTTTGGAGCCATAGTAAAGGCAAATGGCGTCGGGAGTTGGAGACAAGAGAAATCATGATTCATGGGATTTAGGGTCATTTCACCAAGAAATTAGTCACCATTACCAATAAGAGATCACCCATTACCAGCACGAGATCATCTAGCGGGATAGCCAAATCAAATATCTGGCTGAAGAGGCCGAGGGCAAGAAATGAGAAAGACAAGATGTTCATGATTGTGCTTGATTTGATCACCTGGTTGTATGGAATCTGAAGCTCCATCTCTAGGAGGAGCGGTCGGCTCATAAGACATCTCAGGATTGTAGGGTGTCTAAAAATTATAATAGATAGCTGATCCCCCATCAAACACCGATGATGGAAGTTATAATCTGACGACTTCCAGAAGGCTATAATTTGAAGATTTTCACATAGATCAATGAAGGTTACAATCTGATGACCTTCACAACAACTGATAAAAGCTCTAATCAATAGCCTTCACAATCAACATTGGGAGTTACAATCTGACGACTCTCATAGTTTCAAGGAGCCAAGAAGAAGATTACAAGATGACAGTCTTTGCAACGCTCTAGCAAAAGAGACTACAAATAAACAGTCTCTTCAAATCCAGATGTAGAGCTCACCTATGCATCTCAGATTCAAAACACATAGCTCGTGGCTGTGTTCCCAGAACAAAATGCATAGGTCCTCCCTGTGTTGCCACACAAAAACACGGAGGTCCTCCCCATGTGTTAGCAACATAACGCAGAAGTCCTCCCTGCGTTGCCACACTAAAACGCGGAGGTCCTCCTCGTGTGTCAGCAACATAACGCAGAAGTCCTCCCTACATTGAATATCAAAACGCCGGAGTCGAACCTACGTTGAAACATCAAAACGCCGGGGTCGGACCCACATTTTATGCATTTGACTGGTTCAAACAGAACCTGAATGGTATTTTTAAACCGTATCTCCACTTAATAGGGTTAGTTAGACCCCATTATGGAGAGATTTTAGGGGGGATTACACCCTTTAAACCCTTGAACAGTTTCAAAACTGTTTTCCATGATTTGAGGGCGGTTACACCCCACTTAGGAGTGATTTAAGCGGCAGTTACACCCCCTTAATCCCCTATAAATAAGAAGAAACCCAACCAAGTTAAGGGTTGGAACTTCTTGGCTTGGATTGACCCTAGAGCTTGGCGGCGAGGAGGAGATCTTTGGCTGACTTTTTGAGGGATCTTCGATCTTGGAGCATTCCCTTGGCTTATTAACCAAACTTTCAGTCTAAATCAACTCTTTTTCAAGAGTTTAAACTCGCTCTGAGTTATCAACTCTTTCAGAGTTTCAAACTTACCACACAAGTTCTCCACAGCGTCAAATCATGAGGAGGAGATACCGTTCTAGTTAATCAAGACGTTCGGATTGTCAATGAAGAGCAAACTCGACGCGAACATTCGAGGGAGGCACTCCATCACCACCATGAAGAACCCGGAATTAAACAAAGGGGAGAATTCAGATCAATTCTCCTCTCTTTTATAATCAGAAAATCCAATTGTAATTGAGATCGAGAGAATACAAGTCAATTTTCTTTCATTCTTTTTAATGCAAATTTTCCTCCAAACAAAAAATAGCGACTCTGCTGGGGAGAAGCTTCTCTGACGAGGAAGTGGTGGCGCAATTCTATGTCCATCTCACTAGAACAACCGTCAAAACTCTCGTGGTAGAGTTTGATCAAGCCAAGTTTGAGGAGGCCATCTCCTCCGGATCCTTTAGCCCCAAGGCTATGCGCAAGATCCGCAAAGTCTTCAAGACTAAAGCTCCAATTGTTGCTCCTATGCCAAAGGAAGCCCTCTCCTTTTGCCAAGATTGCTCGAACAGCCCTTCCTCCGAAGGAGTGGGCTCAGCTTATGCCAAACGCAGCCCTCGGTGGCGCGTTATGCAATCAAAACATAGCCTTCAGAGGCGCGTTCCAACATCAAAACACAGACCTCTAAACTGTGTTGATCTGGCTGAACGCAACTCTCAGGAGTGCGTCCCAAAACCAAAATACAACTCTTAGGAGTGCGTTCCACAAACTGAACGCAACTCTCAGGAGTACGTTTCAGAATCAAAACACAGACTTCAAGACTGTGTTTCATCAGCAAAATGCAGACATCAGGACTGTGTTTTACCAGCAACACTGGAGCTCAGGCATACGTTCAGGTAATGAAATTCGATACTGAACATGGTGTATACCATGGATTGAGGGGCAGATGTAAAAAGTCTATGGGTTCAACGTATCTCAACCAGATCCATATTCATCAAGAGCCAGTCCCGTCCAATCATGGACTGGGGGTTCCAATTCAAACCTCACGATCAGTGAGTAATTCTTGAGTTTTTCCAACAGGCTTGAGAGAGTTCATATCGAGAGAAAGACCGATGCAACAAGTCATTCGTTCATTCCAATGTGAACTATTGATTCCTACGATCCTCTCGGGATGTCAATGCTGCTCATATGCGACCAAAACATTGGTGTTCGACAAATTAACGAATGTTTCCTTGTCTAACCAACAACAACGTTTACACAGGAAGAAGTCTCTGGAGACCAAGTACCTTGGAGTCACTTCTAACATGATTGGCAGAGGGAGATCATCAGTCCCTAACTCTGATGAGTCAGAGAAAGATCAGTCTCCTAGCTTGAAAGACCCCCTGAATAGGTCTGATGGAATTTATCAACATACTCGGACTCAAACAGGAACCATTCCCCTGTCAACTATAGGAGGTTAGCTAGAGGATCTAATTCCAAGGATGAACACTCAGCCATTGCGGAGTCTCAATCGTCAAGTTCCTTTGTTGAACATGAGAGCTCTGCTTATATGACGAGAAACCATGAAGATCTCGCTTAGAGACTTGATGAGCAGGAGGCCATGATCAAATCTCAGCAAGAGGCCATCAATGAACTCTTGCCCCTGATGAATCAAATGGTCGCAGACAAGGCAAAATCTTAGAAGACAGATTCGCCAGCTAGGCAAGAATCCTCCCGGAGAGGAAAAACGTCTTTATCCCGACCTCACACAAGCAAAGGTATGGAAAAAGTGGTTGATGACACGGCTTCTGACTAAGAAGCCCACAACCTAAAATCTTCCTTTGATGAAGGAAGAGAGATTGAGAACAAACAAAATCTCTAATCTGCCAAAATAGAAGAATTGGAAGCCCGCCTCAATGTCATTGCCAACAGAAGCGAGCTCCAAGACGAGGGAGTTGTCAGACCCTATCCTACCGAATGGGATGCAGCCCCTTATCCTCCAAAGTTTGAAGTCCTGACGCTACAAACTTTTAACGACATAGGATCACCGAATCAACATATCTATCATTTCAAGTCACAGACTGGAAATGTGATATCAAACGACGCCATACTGGCTCGATTTTTCATTAGTACCCTCAAGGGAGTTGCCTTTGAATGGTTTAGGAAACTGCTTGCGGGATGTATCCAAAAGTGGGTGGATCTAGAGAGACTCTTCCTGTCAAGATTATTTGAAGAGGATATAGAAGTCTCCATCCATACCCTTCTCACCACTAAGCAGAAGAAGAGGAAGTCCGTCAAAGCCTTCGTCAAGAGGTTCCGAAGCATGGCTCTCTAATGTTCATCAAGTATGACACAGTATACCTTAGTGGAGACCTGTTGACAAAACCTGCAGACCGACCTTCTAGTACAAATAAGGGTTAGAGAATATCGTTCCTGGAGACAATTAATCTCTCAAGGCGAATAGGCTTAAAAGATTATTGCCAGGATCAAAGCTGTAGAACAAAGTAGGCAGGATCAACCTGAACAATCGGACCAAGCTCAAGCTTCTCTGTCAGAAGGGGAAGATACTACGGTCACTAAAACCAATCCTCTTCAGTAGGATGGCGGATCCAATAACAATCACGTTAACAGTTACCTCTGATAGTCAAACTCGTTAGATAGTGGCCCACTATGCAATGTGCCATGTCTACCTTTTCTCCCCTCTGCACTTGTCAATGTTAATATTTAGGTTTTGTTCTGAATATCTCCTCCTTGTGAGAGTTGCTCACTTTATATAGAAGCTGTCGAGCTATTTACAAGGCTAAAAATCAGCCATTACACAGGATTATGCAAGGTAAGAATAAACGCCTATTAATTCTATGCATATATACAATATACTCTTCTATATATATCTAGACTAATAAAGGAAAGAATATATGCTGCCTTCAGCACATGTCCAGCTGTTAATTCTGCTAACACCCCCCCTCAAATTGATGCTGGGCGATTGAGAAGCATCAATTTGTCAATCAAGAACTAATGGCGAGGACGTGAGAGAGCCTTGGTGAAGACATCAGCAGTTTGGTGTTCAGTGGAAATGTGTGGAAGAGTAATTTTTTGGCGAGCAAAGGCTTCTCGAATGGAATGACAATCCACTTCAATATGTTTTGTGCGCTCATGAAAAACAGAATTTGCAGTAATCTGAATAGAACTAGTATTATCAGCACGAAGAGGAGTAGGAGTAAGCTGTGGAACACTAAGTTCGCCTAACAACCCCCGAAGCCATACAATTTCAGAACAGGCAGACGACATAGCCCGATATTCAGACTCGGTGGATGACTTCGAGACACGATCCTGCTTCTTACTCTTCCAAGAAATAAGTGCATCGCTAAGAAACATACACCAACCAGTAACAGAACACGAGTATCCGCACAACCAGCCCAGTCAGCATCACTAAAACCCTTCAACTGTAAAGAATTCCCTGAGGAAAAAAACAAGCCGTTACCAGATGTCCCGTTTAGATATTGAAGAAGACGACGGACAGCGGCCAAATGTGTCTGGCATGGAGCCTGCATAAACTAACTGACCTGTTGAACAGCAAATGAGATATCAGGTCGAGTAATGGTCAAATAATTCAAACTGCCCACCAGCTACTGATACATTGAAGGATCAGATAAGCGATCACCATCCACCTGTCGTAGCTTCAAATTGACCTCCATAGGTGTAAGAATCGAATTTTCGTCTTGAAGACCTGCTAAAGAAAGATGTTCTTGGGTGTATTTATGCTGATGTAAGAGCGTGCCATTCGGACAATGGTGAACCTCAAGTCCTAGAAAATACTACAATGGACCAAGATCTTTCATATGAAACGAAGATTTGAGGCGTTGTTGGAGTTGCTCAATTAACTGGAGATCAGATCCAGTAATCACAATATCATCGACATACACAAGAAGTATGACGATCCCAATGGTAGCCTTGCGAAAGAAGAGAGAGGAGTCATACTGACTCTGAGTAAAAGTGAAATCCAGTAGAGTAGTACGAAACTTCTCAAACCATGCCGGCTTCAAACCATACAAAGACCGCTTTAAGCGACAAACCTCAACAGAAGAGGAAGGAAACAAGCCAGGAGGAGGAGACATAAATATTTCTTCCTTCAGATCACCATGTAGAAACGCATTCTTCACATCCATCTGGCGAAGCGCCCATCCTTTCGAAACAGCAATGGCCATAACAATGCGAACAGTAGTCATTTTGGCCACAGGAGCGAATGTTTCCTGATAATCAAGCCCATACTCATGTCGATTCCCGAGTGCCACCAGACGAGCTTTATGTCTTTCGATAGAGCCATCAGCACGTAGTTTGATGGTGTAGACCCATTTGCACCCAATAAGCTTAACTCCAGCAGGACAAGAAACGATGTCTCAAGTGTGATTGTCCTGAAGAGCCTAAATTTCGTCCTTCATAGCTTGGCGCCAACACTCTTGAGTAGAAGCCTGAGAATAAGACTTAGGCACAAAAGTAGTATCTAGCGTAGCCTAAAAAGCGGAAGAAGAAAAACCATACCAATCTGGTGGCTGGGAAACCCTAGTAGACCGGCGTGGCTCATGCAAGATAGGATCAGGTGGCGGTTCAAAAGAAGGAAGAGGCAATGGGCGACGTCGTTGATACACAAGATCGGGCGTAAAACAAGAAGGAGTACTAGACACATCATCAAAAGCAGGTAGTGAAATAAAAGAAGAAACAAGATTAGTACGAGACGGAAAGAAATATTGATTTTCAAAAAAAATCACATGGCGAGAAATACGAAGCTTGTTAGCTTCCGCATCATAACACACAAATCCTTTGTGAGAGTTACTATAGCCAAGAAAAGCACACTGAACAGATTGGGCAGCAAGCTTGTGACGTTCAATGGGAGGTAAGTGAACAAAACAAACACAACCAAAAACATGCAAAGAATTGTAATCAGGAGGAACCCCAAACAAACGAGAATATGGAGAATCAAGATGTAAGGTAAGAGAAGGCAGACGATTAATCAAATATACGGCTGTAGATAATGCTTCTACCCAAAATCTAGGAGGGACAGAAGATTCAAGCATTAATGTACGAACAACATCTAAAAGATGTCTATTCTTACGCTCGGCGACGCCATTTTGTTGAGGGGTGTAAGGACATGAATGCTGAGAAAGAATACCCTTCTGTTGGAGAAAAGATTGAAAAGCATGAGACATGTATTCTCCCCCAGAATCTGAGCGGAAGATCTTAATACAGGTAGAAAATTGAGTTTCTACATAGGCAACAAAAGTTTTGAAGGTGGAAAACACATCAGCTTTAGAATGAAGAAAATAGACCCACGTGAAATGACTGTAATCATCAATAAATGTCACAAAATACCTGTATTGAGCATGAGAAAGAACAGGACTCATACCCCAAACATCAGAATGAATAATTTCAAAACATGTAGAAGCACGACTACCCTGCAAAGGAAAAGGTAAAGATTTGCTTTTTCCTAGTTTACAAGGAGCACAATCAAAAAACAAGGAAGAAAACTCATTTGTATTATTCAAAGAACCATGTTTCATAAGATGTGTCAAAATTACAGAATTGGGATGACCCAATTTCTTATGCCAAACATGGAGAACCATGTTTCATAAGATGTGTCAAAATTACAGAATTGGGATGACCCAATTTCTTATGCCAAACATGGCTATTATTATTAGCAATAGCAAAACAACCAACAGAAATCGAACGAGGAAAGGAAAACGACTGAAGAGGAAAAAGACGTCACACTTTAGGCCCCTTCGCTATCTCCTGTCCCGACACTTGATCCTGCACACGACAACCAAAACGATCAAAATGAATAGAACAATTATCTTCTACTAATTGTCCCACAGAAATGAGATTGGCAGATAAATCAGGAGACACAAAAACATTAGTAAAGGAAGACCCCTGATTTCCAACTGCAGTAATGGGAAGAGTACTGCCATCTGCAATCTGAATATGCTGCTGACCATCATACTTACGAACATCTTGTAAAGTTGCTGAACTGCCAGTCATATGATTGGAAGCCGCAATGTTAATTAACCAAGGAGAAGTAAGGAGCTGTGTCTTACCTTGGAGACCAATAACAGAAAGGGCAGAAATAATCATCTATTGAACTTGCTCGGAAGTAATGTTGGAAGAGGAACTCGAAACAGCAGACGAAGTGGAAGATATAGGCACAAAAGCGGACTGAACAGCAGTATGAAAAGCAGGAGCTGATCGATTCTGAGGACATACACGACAATCCTTAAGAATATGACCCTCCATCTTGCAATAATTGCAGAATTTCTTGCTGCAATATTTGGCAATGTGCCCAATTTCCTTGCAACTATAACATTGTGGTGGAGATCTGGATCGTCCTCTGCTTTGAGTAGCGTATGCCATATTAACCATCTCAGAACCACCAGTGTCTTGATCAAGGCCAAGCTGTGAGGCCAGACGCTGTTCTTCACGCAAAAGTTCACCCAAGCAAACCTCCAAAGAGGGGACAGGTGTGCGATTGATTAACCTAGCTCGTGCACTTTCAAACTCAGGTCTGAGCTTCATCAAGAATTGATCCCGCTGGCTCTCAGAGTGAACCGCTTGTAGTGCTGCCAAAGATTCTTTAGGAACCTGAGAATGCACCAACCCAGAATAATCACTCCATAAATTAATAAATCCGAAATAAAATTGCTCAATAGAGAGGTTCCCCTGGCGATAGTTTCCAATGTCTAACTCCAACTGAAACTTTCGGGCAGAATTATCTTGATAATAAATTTGCCGAAGGTAATCCCACATCGCCTTAATAGTAGTGAACCCACGAAGATTGTTGACCATATGAGGTTCAACAGAGCTAAGTAGCCAGGAAGCAACTCTGGCATCCTTGCCCACGAAGATTGTTGACCATATGAGGTTCAACAGAGCTAAGTAGCCAGGAAGCAACTCTGGCATCCTTGCTTTCCCATGAACTAAGTTCTTTGAGGTTCAACAGAGCTAAGTAGCCAGGAAGCAACTCTGGCATCCTTGCTTTCCCATGAACTAAGTTCTTTCGGATTAGTGGAAGCCTTAGAAGACCCATCCAAATGACCCCATAACTCCTTCCCTTTCACAAACATCCTGAACTGAAATTCCCAACTGGCATAGTTCTTGCCATTAAAGCGAACAATAGAATTTTCTCTAGACATAATAGAATTTTCTCCAAACATAATTAGACCGGAATAAAATTGCTCAAAAAAATATGCCGATAGTCACACACCCAAACCAGAATTGCGACAAAATTATAATCAGAAAGTATAAACCTGATTCACCAAAAATGCTCCTCTAGAATCAAAAAGAAAACAACCAAGAATTCAGACAAGCTGAGAGAAAACCATGAAAATAATTTGTGGCTCTGATACCATGTCAATATTTAGGTTGTGTTCTGAATATCTCCTCCTTGTGAGAGTTGCTCACTTTATATAGAAGCTGTCGAGCTAATTACAAGGCTGAAAATCAGTCATTACACAGGATTATGCAAGGTAAGAATAAATGCCTATCAATTCTATGCATATATACAATATACTCTTCTATATATAGCTAGACTAATAAAGGAAAGAATATATGCTGCCTTCAGCACATGTCCAGCTGTTAATTCTGCTAACATAGCTAGACTAATAAAGGAAAGAATATATGCTGCCTTCAGCACATGTCCAGCTGTTAATTCTGCTAACAGTCAAGACTGTGGGTTGGTTTATTTGTAGTTCATTGGATTATGAATAATAAATTTTCTGAGTTGTCACGTTCAATAGAATACCTCTGTCAACCAAAAAATCCGCCAAAACTATTAAGTTAACAATACACCTCTGATAGTCCATTTCCCCCAAATTCCCCCACCAATCCTCTTCAAGTAGGATGGTGGGTCTACCAGAACTATCACGTTAATGATCACCTCTGATAGTTTATTCCTCCAAATTCTTCTACCTCTTCAATAGGATGGTAGGTCCACAAAACTATCATGTTAATAGTTACCTCTGATAGTCCATTAATCTTCTAATCCTCTTCAATAGGATAGCAGGTCTATAAAACTATTACGTTAATAGTTACATCTGATAGTCCATCAATCTGCTAATCCTTTTTAATAGGATGGCAGATCCATCAAAAACTATCACGTTAACATTTACCTCTGATAGTCCATCAATCTGTCAATCCTCTTCAATAGGATGACAAGTCCATAAAACTATCACGTTAACAGTTACCTCTGATAGCTCATCAGCTTGCCAATCTTGTTTAATAGGATGGCAGGTCCACAAAACTATCATGTTAATAGCTACCTCTGATAGTCAAACTCATCAGATAATGGCCTACCAGGTGATGTGCCTCTATTCCGACTTCATGGATAGTGCCCCACTAGGCGATGTGCCTTATCTACCTCTTTTTATTCCCCTGCAAAGTCTTAATCAAGACTGGGGGTTGGTTACTTGGAATCCATTCGATTAAGAGTAACGAATCTTTCACATAGTCGAGTTAACATTACACTTCTGACGATCATCACCCCCACAGAGTATGAATGCAACTTGCATCACTCCTAATTTGTTACATTAACAATACACCTCTGATAATCAACTTATCAATCCTTATCAATAGGATGATAGGTTCTCAAAATTGTTCAAATTGCAATCTTCCCCAGCAAGACACTAAGTCTTCAAAATCTTATTCAAATCACAAGTATCAAAATTCATCGTTTCTGATGATAAACTCACCTAGCAAGTTTCCCCAGCGATACGCTAATTCCCAAAATCTTATGCAAGTCACAAGTACACAAATTCCTATCACGTTAACACCACACCTCTGACAAATCAACTTATTAATCCTCTCCAATAGGATGATAAGTCCTCAAGGTTTCTCCGATTGTAATAAATCCTGTCACGTTAACACCAAAGCTCTGACAGATCAACTTATCAATCCTTTTCAATAAGATGATAAGTCCTCAAAGTTGCTCCAATCGCAACACAAATTCCTGTCACGTTAACACCATACCTCTGACAAATCAACTTATCAATCCTCTCCAATAGGATGATAAGTCCTCAAAATTACTCCAATCGCAACACAAATTCCTGTCACGTTAACACCACACCTCTGACAAATCAACTTATCAATCCTCTCCAATAGAATGATAAGTCCACAAAGATGCTCCAATCGCAACAAATTTTCGTCATGTTAACACCAAACCTCTTATAATTAATTTATCGACTCTCGTCAATAGAGCGATAGGTCCTCAAGGTTGCTCCGATCGTAACAAATCCTTGTCACGTTAATAGCACACATTTGACAAAATTAACTTATCGATTCTCCTCAATAGAGTGATAGGTCCACATACCCGTCAAGTTAATATCACACATCTGACGACCAAATTAACTTATCGATTCTTTTCAATAGAGCGATAGGCTCATAAAATACTGTTAGATTAATATCACACCTCTAATAGTCAAACCTTCTCTAATGAACTTGTTAATCCTTTTTTGATAAGAATAGCAAGTTTTCATCATAAAATCCCAGTGGATTAAAAAATTTCTGGAGTTATCCTAGTGATAATGAAGAAATTTTTTGAACTCCACTCTAAGTGAAAATTCATGCCAAGTTAATACTACACCTCTGGCACTTCCAACTTTCTTTCAGTGTTTCAAGTAACACATGAAGAAACAACAACGAAGGCTATGTATTCAACATCGTAGCACCAAAAATCTATACCTTTCACGCATGGAGAACTTTATCTCAATCCCTAATTAGAGATAAGTCTGCATCTAACACATGCTGCCGGGTAGCCTATTCCCGCAATAATGACAAAGCCTACGTATTCAATATCGTAGCAGGTTGTTATTAATAACACCAGAATCCATGCCTTACACGCATGTGGGACTTTATCACGATCCTTAATTAGAGATAAGTCTACGCCTAATACGTGTTGTTGGGTAGTCTTTGACCGTAAAAAGGATAAAAGCCCACGTATTCAACATCGTGGTAGGCCGTTATTAATAACGCCAAAATCCGTGCCTTACACGCACAGGGAACTTTATCCCAAATCCTAACTAGGGATAAGCCTACACCTAACACGCGTTGCTGGTTAGTCTTTTATCACAAAAAAGACACCATAATCCATGTCTCACATGCATAGGGGACTTTATCTCGATCCCTAATTAGAGATAAACCTATGCCTAACACACGTTGCCGGTTAGTCTTTTCCTGTGAAAAATAACAAAGTCTATGCATTTAAAATCATAGCATCAAGTCTAAGAGGGTTCATTCTCTTAGCACAATATTACATGGGGAACGGACTTAGATAATCCAAATGCTAGCCCGACTCACACGGTAGTCGATAAAGGCTTATCAAATCCGTTGATGGCTGAGGGTTTGCCAAAAATCCTATGCAAGTTTGTAGGTCCATTAGCTTAATGGATGTGAGCCGAGACTTGAAACAGATGAGCTAAAGATAAGTCTCAAAGACTTAGTCAAAAATGCATGAAAGCCACCTCCGCGTCTCAAGTCAAAACGCCGAGGTCAGACCTACGTTGCAAAAACCACAACGCCGGGGTCACACCCGGGTTCCAAATTTAAAATGAAAGGGTGAGACCCGCATCTCAAGTTCAAAACACAGGGGCCCACCACCTCATTCTAGAAGCAAGATTATGACGCAAACCTTCATATAGGTCCTTCGTGGCATATCCCTTCAACCAAGATGCCTTCGAAGCGGGTGTAGAGAATGACTCCTTTATGACAAGGAATCAATAGCTCCAAGATCAGAGTTGAGATGCAAAGTATTCTGAAAATTTGTCGCAGTTAACCGTGAACTTTCGAAAACTTTGGAGGGGGTTCTGTTGGCTGTCTAAAAATCACAATAGATAACTGATTCCCTATCAAACACCGATGATAGAAGTTACAATCTGACGACTTCCAGAAGGCTATAATTTAAAGACTTTCACATAGATCGATGAAGGTTACAATCTGACGATCTTCATAACAATTGATAAAAACTCTAATCAACAACATTCACAATCAATATTGGGAGTTACAATCTGACGACTCTCATAGTTTTAAGGAGCCAAGAAGAAGATTATAAGATGACGGTCTTTGTAACGTTCTAGCAAAAGAGACTACAAATTAACGGTCTCTTTAAATCCATACACAGAGCTCACCTGTGCGTCTCAGATTCAAAACGCATAGCTCGTGGCTGTGTTCCCGGAACAAAACGCATAGGTCCTCCCTGCGTTGCCACACCAAAATGTAAAGGTCATCCCTGTGTGTCAGCAACATAACACAGAAGTCTTCCATGCGTTGCCACACCAAAACGCGGAGGTCCTCCTCGTGTGTCAGCAACATAACATAGAAGTCCTCCCTGCGTTGTAATATTAAAACGTCGTAGTCGAACCTGCGTTGCAACATCAAAACACGGGGGTCGAACCCATGTTTTTTGTGTTTGACTAGTTCAAACAAAACCTAAACGGTCTTTTTAAACTATATCTCCACTTAATGGGGTCGGTTAGACCCTATTATGGAGAGATTTTAGAGGGGATTACACCCTTTAAACCCTTAAACAATTTCAAAATTGTTTCCCATGATTTGAGGGCGGTTACACCCCACTTAGGAGTGATTTAAGGGGCAGTTACACCCCCTTAATCCCCTATAAATAAGAAGAAACTCAACCGAGTTAAGGGTTGTAACTTCTTGGCTTGGATTGACCCTGAAGCTTGGTAGCGAGGAGGAGATCTTTGGCTAACTTTTTGGGGGATCTTCAATCTGGCATCTTAGAGATTCTTACTGCAACAAAGTTCTTGAAGCATTCCCTTAGCTTATTAACTAAACTTTCGGTTTAAATCAACTCTTTTTCAAGAGTTTAAACTCGCTCTGAGTTATCAACTCTTTCAGAGTTTCAAACTTGCCACGCAAGTTCTCCACAGCGTTAAATTGTGAGGAGGAGATACCGTTCTAGTGAATCAACACGTTTGGATCGTCAATGGAGAGCAAACTCGACGCGAGCATTCGAGGGAGGTACTCCATCGCCACCATGAAGAACCTAGAATTAAACAAAGGGGAGAATTCAGATCAATTCTCCTCTCTTTTGTAATCAGGAAATCAAATTGTAATTGAGATCGAGAGAATACAAGTCAATTTTCTTTTATTCTTTTTACTACAAATTTTCCACCAAACAAGGACACCATCTGATCTCTAGAAGCTTGCCTTACTTTTCTTGGAGTTGGAGACTTATAGGGCTGAGATTGTGGAGAAATACTGCACTGGCTTTTTGGGTAAAGTGGAAGTGTCGTTAGTCTACAAGGTAGGCTTCGACTATCTTCTAGCTTTGCTCCCTCCCAAGTCTTAACCCGCCCTAGACCGCATTTATTGCCCCTCTCACGTATCTTATTGTCTTGACATTTTGAAGGACATAGAGACGAGGGGAGGGGGGAATAATGTTGGACGTGGGTGTTGGGGATGAAGGAGACGAGTCAGGAGATGACCAAGGGGAGACTGCTACTACTGATATTCAACCGCTCTCTGCTCCTGATTTGAGTATTGCTTTTCCAAGTCCGACTCCAGACCTGAGCCAAGCTTCACGAAGGTCTAGTGTATATTTCATTTCTTTTTCTTTTTCTTTTTGTAAATACAAATGTAATGATGATGTAAATTCCATGATATATGCATGAAGATTTGAACTTTTTGTCCTCCCCATTGGCGAATGATTTTGTATTATCTTGTTCATATTTGTTTCTTTATAGTTTTTCCTTACTAATGAGATTGGTTACTTGAAATGAGTCAGCTCTTTGAGTTGAGGTGACTCTGAAATGAGTAGTACGATTGTTGTGATTCGCTCTCGTACTTCATTTGTTGGTGATGGAGAGCCTTGAGTTATAAATGAAACTAAGGTCTTTTGTAGATAGAGTGTCTTGGTTTTACTCAAGTAATTGATACATGCATGAAGGTCTTTGAAGTTGAAGTTGATCGAGAGGTTGGTGTGCCTTGGTTTTATCTCGATAGGGCACCATGGTTTTTTGTTGATGGTGTGTATTGGTTTTATTTGTGTGATACCAAGGTTTTTTTGCATCGACCAAGTGAGGCGTGTCTTGGTTTTATCCCAAGAGGGTACTAAGGTCTTTAGGTATGTGTCTTGGGCTTAGGTGGATGCTAAGGTCTTTTGGTACATGCCTTAGACTTAAGTGGATACCAATGTCTTTTGATACATGCCTTGGACCTAGGTGGATGCCAAAGTCTTTTGTGCGTGCCTTGGGCTTAGGTGGATGCCAATTTCTTTTGATATGTTCATTGGTCTTAGATGGATGTTAATGTATTTTGGTATGTGCCTTGGGTTTAGGTGGATCCAAGGTCTTTTAATACGTGCATTGGGCTTATGTGGATGCCAAGGTCTCTTAATACGTGCCTTAGGCCTAGGTGAATACCAAGGTCTCTTCATACGTGCCTTGGGTCTTAGGTGGATGCCAACGTCTTTTGATACGTGCCTTGAGCTTAGGTAGATACTAAGGTCTCTTGTTACATGCCTTGGGCTTAGGTGGATGCCAAGGTCTTTTGGTACGAAGCCGACTGAGTGGTTGGGGGTGCCTTGGTTTTATCCTGAGAGGGTACCAAGGTCTTTCATATGTGCCTTGCGCTTAGGATAATGCAAAGGTCTTTATATCAGAGTCGACCGAGTTGATGATGTGCCTTGGTTTTACCCTAAAAAAGTAACAATGTCTTTTGTTGATGGAGTGACTTAGGTTTACTCGTGCGATACCAAGGTCTTTTCGTATGTGCCTTAGGCTTAGAAGGATGCCAAGGTGTTTGTGTCAAAGTCGACCAAGTTGATGATGTTCTTTGGTTTTATCCTAAAAAGGTACAAATGTCTTTTATCGATGGTGTGCATTGGTTTTACTCGTGCGATACCAAGGTCTTTTCGTTGTGAGTCAACTTGACTGGGCCTCATGCCTTGGGTTTACTTGTAATGACACCAAGGTCTTAGGGTATGTGCCTTGGATTTAGGTTGACGCTAAGGTCTTTTGGTGAGTCGATCATGTTGTGTTCCGGCAAAAATTTGTGGTACTATTAGAGTACAACAAAATAGAGTTAAAACCCAAAGGATTTTATATCACATATTTCATATACAAATAAGATTATTGAAAGTATTTCTTGAGATGTTTAATGCTCTAGGGATGTTGCAAGATTGTTCCATCGGAGCTTCTCAGTCGATAAGTGCCTGAACGCACTTCTTCGTAAGGCTTACCGAGGGTGGAGGAGCAGCGAAAGAAGTGGACTGCTGGGGATGAATTCGATTGAGGAGTTCGTTGGTGAACATCGCAATCTGATGTTGACAAGATTGGGTAATGCGCTGAGAGTATTCTTTCAACTGGGCTTCAGTGACAAAACCCAGACATGGTTCTTCAAGGGCTGTATGGATAGGCCTACGCTCAGATCCAAACATCGTGATCTAGGAAGAAAGAAGACCCCACAGTGGGCGCCAAACTGTTGATGTCAGTTATCAAACAAGGGTTTGTGTGATAATTTGTAGAATGATTAGGGTCCTCTAACTCATTCTAATGAGGGGTTTTGGGGCTCGCTATTCATCCATGCACATGAAGGAACTCGTAAGAGGGTGGAGTTGGGTTCTTTGGGTGTTCCTTCGACGATCAAGTCAGTAATTAATCTTGAGTGGAAAAAATAGATTTAGTTCTCTGTTACATAAAAAGGATCATAAAGAGCTACCTCATGCATTGTCTCTCCTTTTATAGTGGGTTCGAGGGGCAAGAAGGTAACTTGGGGTGAGTCCAGCTAGGCAGCTGAGTTGGCAGACATAAGCTATATGTCGGTTGCTAAATGAGGTGAGTCACCTGGTCATTTATTGTGGGAATGACAGCAAGTTCTTGGTGCTGACTAGGTTCGATGAGTCATAAAGATTATGGGGGCTAGGGCAATGATGATGTTGTTAGGGCAGTTAATGTGAGGTAGTCGGCTGGCGAGAGGTTCGAGGTACTCATCAGGTCCAAGGCCGAGAAGAATCACCTTTTAACTCGGTTATGCGAGTTGTCGGCTGAACAGTGGGCCATATCATATCGTTGGTGGTCAATTTGGAGGTTGGCCGAGTAGTACTGCCTTTTGACTCGATTACGCGAGATGTTGGCCAATCAAGTCAGCCATGTTGAGTCGGATATTATCCTAGTTTTGAATTAGTTAGGTTGGACAAAATGTAAGACATGTGTCGACTTCTCTATGGAGATTAATATTTAGTATTTTTAGGATTATAACAAAGCCACATATTACTTTTATAGAAAACCCCCAATATCTTTTGGGTAAATTATACTAAACCTCCAATAGCTTTCATGATGTCATTTGATGTTGTTTTTTTTCCTTCTAATTAATTAATCGGAGTGTCTGCAGAAATGCAAAAACTAATTCAGGGTTTTCTGCAATTCCAAAAGTTATTGTGTTTATTGCTATTATCAAAGTCAATTGGGGTTCAATGCAAAATGCTGAAAGTTGTTTGGGTATAGTGTAATTTACGCACCCTCAACGAAAAGGTCACTGTTACGGCACGATCCCATCTTTTCTGCTGAGTCAGGACAGGTATTGGATATCCTCCAGTCATGCCCAACGTCCAAATACATATTACAGGCGAATAGCAATGTTAATTAGAAGTCCTTCAATGACAATTGTACAATGCTCACTAGAAGTTATTCGATTGGATGAGATCATATATACTTCTAGGACAAGCTAAACTAGACTAAAGAGATTAAAATTTTGATCGTGTCTAATAGTTTTTAGTGCAGGTAAGGGTGAAAGCTCAGGATATGTAGATGACATTCCCTCTTATGGAGTTGAATTGAACCAAGAGAAGTTCTTTTGACCTTTTGTAGTTACAATGGCCTATGTCTTCTTCTTTTGGAAAATGTTATACACTCAAATGTGATCCGATAAATTAAAACACGAAGAGAAATTGCCTTTGCAGTCAGCAAAAGCGTAGTGATATTTACAGGCTCAAAATCGTTCTATAATAATATCTGACCTAATCCACTTTCATACGAACTAATCTTTAGATTACAGGTAAATTACAAAGGAACACTATCGGGCCTGAGTCAGAATTCCTAATCCATGATCTACTTGCATACGCGCAAGCGTATAGGTGAGCGGGATCGAGGGTACAACGAATCGAGGAGATGAAAACAAGAACATATTGGTTTGTTGACGAGGAGTATTTAATTACTATTTAAGTGATTAATTCAAATTAACAAAAGAGAGAGAAAAACAGTTGACAAGTTAGAACACCCCTGGGAATTTTAGCAGAAGCTAGATATATGAGCAATTTCCATTAATTGTAGTCCTCGTTTAGGGAACAGTCAATTTGTAATGTGATGGCTAGTTTAAATTGGAGTTTCTAGTTTCAAAATGTGAACTCACGTGAACGAATTCACGTGAAGACCTGGGAACGCGTGGAGAGATAGAATGCCCACACCCGCACTTTAGCAGGCCCACCCGAAATTGTTTTTGCAGCTATATATAGCCTTTATTTGATGTCCTATGGTTTGGTGCAAATTTGAGGGGTGGGAGCAAGGCTGCAGGTGCAGAGAAGTTTGGCGGCTGTAGAAAGGGCAGTGCAAGGAATTGGTTGGCGGCTTTCTTCGTGTGGCTGTGCAAAAGAAAAGGCAGAGGCTTTTTTTGTTTAGAGTTTGTGCATCCCCATTGAGAGATAATTGTGTGAGGGTTTAGATTGAGTGATTGTAAACCCCAGTTGTATCTCTCCCTCTAATAGTAGATCTCCCCCCTCATTGCCCCGTGGACGTAGGCAGTTTGCCGAATCACGTAAAATTGGTTTGTTTGTGTTTGTGGCCATTGTAATAGTTTTTAGGATCCCTCGACGCGCAGTCCTAGAGCTGACGAGAGGAAGAGCTAATATCTCACTTTGATGGGATATTAGGCTTCAGATTCTTGTTCCCTTTGAGAAACAATAATTTTTATCGATCTTTCTCTCTTATTGTGTACCAGAAACTCGGCCGAAATTTCCGCTGCGCACAACAAGTGGTATCAGAGCCCGGGCTACGCTTAGGCTATTTGGAGGAGTAGATCAATTTGGAGGCTCGTCTAGGGCTTTTTTTGGTGATAAAGGTGGGATCATTTGGTAAAGACTCTATCTTTTCAGTTTTGGATCTATTCTTTGTTCGTTGGTACGTAAGATGTCGGGGAAAGAAGGTGCTTCGGGTGTCGAGGGTGGTGCTTCTGGCACGAAGACCATTCAGAGTTTGAATATCCACTCTATGAAGATAGATGTGGAGAAATTTAATGGCACAAACAACTTTGGATTATGGAGATGCGAGGTTTTGGATGCGCTGAACGCGCAGAATTTGGAGGATACATTGGAAATAGATGGCAAGCCAGATGAGATTGAAGAGAATGTTTGGAAGAAGATGAATCGAACGGCGTGTGGTGTGATTAGGTCTTGTTTGACTCAAGATCTAAAATATGATGTGATGAATGAGACTTCTGCGAAGAAGATTTGGGAGATTCTCGAAAGCAAGTATTTGACCAAGAGTGTGGAAAATCGCTTGCATTTGAAGATGAGGTTTTATCGTTTCCAATTGAAGAAGGGAACCTCCATTAGAGATCACATGAACCACTCCACTAAGCTTCTTGCGGATTTGGCGAATGTGGATGTCGTGATTAAAGATGAGAACAAGGCATTGCTGTTGTTGAGTTCCTTACCAGACGAGGAATATGAGACATTCGTTCTTACTCTGATTAATGGGAAGGCATCACTTTCGTATAGTGAGGTCACTGCTGCACTTGTGAATTATCAGCTTCGAAAGAAGGATAACGAGGCTTCAGTTGAGCCGGTAGCAGAGGCGTTGGTCGCAAGAGGGAAGAATCCGAACCGGAAGAATTGGAAATCACAGTCTAGAGTAGGGCATCCTACAATTGGAAAAGATCAGTGTGCTTGGTGCAAGGAGACTGGTCATTGGAAGAAAGACTACCCAAAGCTCGACAAATGGATGAAGAATAAGCAGAAGGGAAAAGAGAATCAACCATCATCATGTTAGACCCTAGAGGGGGTGATTAGGGTCTTATGCTAATCTAATCCGATTAAATGCTAATTAAAAACTAATTAACAAGTTATCCTAGCAAGTATGAAATACAACAAGATATGTAAGCTAGGATAAGCAATATGAGCAAATGAATATATCCTATCAATGAGATATTACAAGTATATGAGCAAGGATATATAAACTCAAGGGTAAACAATCTAAACTAGATAGTGAGCAAAATAATCAACTAGATAGTGAGCAAAATAATCAACAAGTAATACACAATGGCGATATAAGATATGAACATAAAAACAAGTACGCCAATGCAATCACAAACAAAGAATATGTTCACGAGGTTCGGTCCCCATGACCTACGTCCCCGCTCCTCACCTCGAGGAGATACTCCACTATCACAACCCGGTTTGGAAGCCGGAACTTCTACACACTCGGTTTACAAGTTCACCGAAAACTCTCACACAACAAACACTATGCAATCACACTCTACACACTAAGTGTTGGTCCTAGCCCGTGTCCTCCTCCTCAAGTGCTCGGTTACAACCTCTCTCTAGGCACGTCAACTGACGCCACTCCTCTTGGATTCGACCCCGTCTCTCACCACACACTTCTCTCTTGGTGTACAAGTGTATTACAAAGTGAATCTCACCACACACTTCTCTCACCACACACTTCTCTCTTGGTGTACAAGCCTAATTGAGCAGGTCTGAAAAACAAAAAAACAAGCAGAGACTTCGTCGATCGACCGGTGCGGTCGACCGATGGAGCTTTCGGTCGACCGGACCGGTCGACCGACAGACTCTCTGTCGAAATCTGATACAAAAACTGACATACTCAAAACCTGATTTGCTGATTTTAAAACACTGTTTAAAAATATCAAATAAATTCCAAAAAATATAAAACTTTTGGGAATGATTGTAGACATGATAATAAACATGCTACAATGACTGGTTTCGAAAAAGGACTTCCCAAATGAAAAATATCATCATTTACAAAATAGTCCAAAACATGAAAATATGATATACTTGAATTTTGAGGTTTTGACATAAACCAACTTTTGAAACTTTGTTAAATATTTTTATAGACTTAGTAAAACATGTACAAATTGATATTTAAGTCTACAAACTAAGAATATAATATTTTCACAAATACAATAGAAAATGAAACCTATGAGTATGTATATGAAAATATATTTGTTTCATATCTATGTAAATAAACCAAATCACAATAATAAATATGAAACATGTAATTTCATATTTATAAACATGAAAACCAAAACTTGTGTTGTATATATATGTGATTACATATATATACAAGGAAACTAATAAAGTGTGTGTATAGATAATTGAGCTTAGAGTACTTAACACACATAATATAACACCTAAACTAAAGTTACCCAAGCAATGATCTTGATCTTCATTGTAGCTCAACTTGGTTTGTATAGGCTTCAATCCGACATTCCGCCAACCTCCTTTGGATATGATCGTTGAAGCTCTATTACATCCATCCTCCAACTACGTTGTTTGTCTACAATACATAGGAAAACACAAATACTAGACAAACAACATTAGTAGTAAATTGTTTGTAAATCATCATCAAAACAAGAAGGCCAACACATCAGAAGCAAACATCGTATCTGATGGTAATAATTCTGACTCTTCTATTTATTCGTTTTCTTTCAGTCCTACAGATAGCTATTCGGAGGAATCTGAATGGATGTTGGATAGCGGTGCGACCTATCATGTGTGCCCTAGAAGGGAATGGTTCTCTAGTTTTGAGAAGCTGGTGGATAGTGGTGTGGTGTACATGGCTGATAACCGTGCATGCGAGATCCTTGGGATAGAAAGAATTCGCATAAAAATGTTTGACGGGACTGTTAGGGAGCTAAATGATGTGTGATATGTTCCTTCTTTGAGGAAGAACTTGATCTCGATTGGAGCTTTGGTTAGAGAGGGTCTGAAGGTTCGTATTGAGGACATGGTTCTCGAGATTGTGAGAGACTCTCGTATTTTGATGAAGGGTGTCAGGAGAAATAACCTGTATTACTTGACTGGAGGTATAGTGGCAGGTGGAGAGCTGACGACTTCTGTTGATTCGACTAGACTGCGGCATTTGGGGCTTGACCATTCCAGTATTGATTCCTCGCATAGATTGAAAGAGGGTGCGAAGACCTGCAGTTTAAAGTTCAGTGAACATGTTGATGTGAGCAAGAAGACTGAGGTGAAGTTTGACACCTCTATTCACCGTGCTAAGGGTCGTTCTAGAGGAGTTCTGTAATGACCGTAAAATTTTGATATTAGTTAAAATAAATTTTTGGTATTTTAAAATATTTAATTATAATTTTTAAAAGAGTATTTGTATTTTTCTCGATTTTCTAGAATTTTCTATGATTTAAAGTCTAAGTTTTATATTTATTTAAATGGTTTTTATATTTATAAATTAATTTAGTGCAATGAAAATTTCTGGAATTTATCCGTTGGTTTACCGATACTATTACATATTATTTTAAATAATACGTCGTAATATTATTATTATTACGTATATTTTTGTATAATACGCTGTATTATTAATTACGTATTATTTGTATAATTTCTTGTACTATTTCTACTATTGCGTATTATTGGTCGTATTAGTACAACTGGTACGTTTTATCGTGTAGATAATTGTCACATATTTATTTGATTTTAAATATAAGTAAATATATTTTTATTATTATTTATTTTCGTTTAATTGTACAATATAGGTATATTTTGACAGTTTCGTATCAACTGTTGTATTAGCTCAACATGTACGTTTTTATTTGTAGATAATTATTATGTAATTAGTTTAATTTTTAAGTACCCGAAATTATTTATTTTAATTATTTTCGTTTAAATACCTGAAACTATTTGAAAATACCCCAACATTATTTTGCTCCTGCGACAAACCCCAACAACCCCGTTCTCTCCCTCCGCATTTTTTCAAAAATGACTGCTCCACGTGCATCTCATTTATTATTTTATCTTATTTTTTTAATTTTTTATTATTTTTTTTCTATTTAAACCCCACCTAGCCTCCATCTCTCTCTCGTACACAACTTTCTCTCTCTCTCTCTCTCTCTCGAATGAGCTCCGCAGCGTCCGACCTCCTCTCTCCGACAAGCCCCGCCGCCGCTCCTGCCCTGACTCGCCACCGCAGCCCCTATCCTGCACTGCCGCCTCCCCGCTCATCTCTCCGACGTCGCCTCCTCCAGCGCCGCTCGCCCAACCGCGAGCTCCCTTCCGAGCCAGAGATCCCCAGCACCCCGCTCCGACCGCCGCTCCTCTCTCCGCCTCGCCACCGCCAGCCAGTAAGCCGCCACCACCAGCCGACCGCTCCCCCTCCTCCAGCACCGTAACCAGCCCCTCTCCACCTCTCTGATCCCAAGCAACCTCCGCCCTGTTCGCCGCCCAGCCTGCCCCACGCCTGAGTCACCGCTGCTCTCTCTCCGACGCCTCTGCCCGCTGGACAACCCCTCGACAACCCCCTACATCCACCAGTGACGCCCGTCGACCGACCAGGCACCTCCCCCTCTGGCCCTCTCCCATCCAACAGCACAACATCCTGTCCGTCAGTTCGAGACCGCCGACCACTACCCCGTCCGCCGGACAGCCTCGTCGGAGTTCCGACGACGCTCTTCAGACCCGCGGACTCGCCCGTCGACGTCGAATCGTTCGACAAAAACCCCGAGGCAAGATCCCGATACTCTTTTGACTTATCATTTAGTTCTTAGATCCGCTCTGAATTAATTAGCTGCTTGTAAGATCCCTATTCTTACTCAGTACAATTTTAGATTGATTACAAATTTATTATGCATACGAACTTGTTACCCGAATAATTATTCGTTATAAATACAGAACTGTCGTGAACATATTGGACTGAGAACTATAACGTATAGAACTGTCGTGAACGAAACAGACTGTGGACAATAACGTATGACCATTCACATTGTAATACATATACTGTGATGACCTGTACGGATTTATTTGACGAATGATACTAAAAATAATATTTTGAATATAGATAATATAAATATAAAATAAGATAAAATTATTTTAGATTAGTTTATGATTTTTTAAGGATTTATTTGACAAAATAATCATTTTAAAATAATTATAATAAATTATTTTGGTGAAAAATCATTTTAGAGTAATTATAATAAAACAATAGAATTTATTTGACAAAAGAATTATTTTAGAATAATTGTAAATAATTTAAAAAAAATTATTTTAGAAAAATTATCAATTTAGAATAATTTCAGTAATTTAAGAAAGTTTTATAAAAAGAATTGTTTTAGAACATTTATAAATATTTTTAAAAGATTTACTTTAGAAAAGGGATTATTATGAATGATTTATGTTTCTTAATTTTAATTATGTGATAGGCTATGAACTTGTTGTATATGATTAGTTGCATTTATTACTCTTCACTTGGTCAGTGAAATCGTTTCGTTGTTGATTTATCTTCCAGACTCGCACCAGTTAGGTTTGTTTCGAACTGGGGTTGGTTTGATGGGCCACGGTGAAGGTTTGTTGCGTCACTTTGGTTCGTGAATGTGATATTCACCCGGGTCGGCTTGAGTTCGAACCAGGCCGAATCGGTTTGCGTGGAGTCCTATTGGAAGCACGTAGGGGATTTGTTAACCAGATATCCGATAATATGAACTTTGACTCTGTGTGAGATGTGAACCAGTGACCTATTATAGGATGGCTAGTTACATGACTCGTTCTTGGTTAAGTATGAGTTCTTGTGAGATACAGACCAGATATGTTTTATTTTCATACCTAGATCGGGGTTAATATTTAATTATCTATAATTCGAGACATATGGTATATACATAAGGGTTTCCTTGTTTGGATTATTTCGCTCGACGTACTACGTCTCGAGTTGTAGATTTTTAAGTATTAATTCCATCTAGTATGATCTTGTTACGTGGATGAATAATCTGATCGCTAGCTGCATGATCGACTTGTTACTTAGTTGATTTTCTTGGATTTATTATGATTATTCTATTCTAGTAGTAAATTATATTTAGATTATTAGTATTTCAGTTGTATGTTTCTATTGTTATTACCATTATTGCATTGGTCGCACGACCGTTCTATTCTTCCTTTTGGGATCTTGTCGTGTGCCATACACCTGACGTACACCTGTTTTCTTTGGTGTATGTCAGACTTAGAAGAAGAACATGTTCAGCTTGGAGATGCGCCAGAGCCGAGTATTCTCAGCAGAAGAGTTGAAGTTCAGTTATTCCTTTCAGTTTATTTTCGTAGCATTTCCTTTTCCGCCTGATCATTGTATTTTATATTCTCCACTATTTCATTCAGATAGTTTGTATAAGGGCATGTTTGGCCCGAATATTATGTCTGGATGATCATTTCAGTTGTGATATGTATCTTTTGGTTCTGAGTTGTTTATTATATTCTCATTACTGTGATCGGGGATCTGTGCATTTGTTTGTATTTCTTGACGCTTAGCGTATTAGATTAAGAAGACGGGGTCTAGCACTTATCTCTCCTCAGTCTAATACGTTGCGGGCTTGCTCGCGTCCCGATTCCCTGGTATTTTGGGAAGCGGGGCGTGACAAGTTCACGTGGATGTTTGGGGGCCTTCCAAGGGGGCATCATTAGGAGGTAATAGAAATTTGGTTTCCTTTGTTGGTGGCTGTTCTAGGCGTGTTTGGGTTGCAACCAAATCCTCTTTGGAGAAAGTCCTAGTAGTATCCAACAGATTGAAGAAGTGTGTGATAGACAGAAAGGTGAAGGTACTCTATTCTGGTGGGAGGTACAAGATGGACCTGTTTCTGCATTGGAGCCGAGCTCACGGCATTTCGAGACACTTCGTTGGAAAGGAAATCTTGGGGCAACTAGATAGGGTGAAAAATTTGGAGAACCGTGCCTTGCTGGAGGAGGATCGGTGTTTGTGGTCGAGCAAAGGTTTGCAGAAGAGTTTCTGGACAGAAGCTTCGACATATTTGGGTCATCCTATTATAGAGTTGTCAACTATTGTGATTGGAGGTAAAACTTCATTAGAAGATAGGTCCGGTAGTGTCACTTTGGTTGAGGCTTCGATGAGGAAGCCAATTGACTCTCAGCAGGTGGAGAGTTTTGGACAGACCTTAGAGGTATCGCAGCGGGTGGAGAGTGATGCCACTCCATATTGGGTGAAGATTACTCCAGGTCATACTGCATCATTTGGGATTCCAGCTGAGGTGACACAGTTAAGGGATCAATTTGTTTTGGATGCAGATGATGAGTTGGGTTTTGATTCGAATGCAGCTGACAGACATAGTTTGGATGTGGCCATTGGTTCACCTCGGGTGGAGGTGTTTGAGGCCATTAGAGGTGCTATCAGCCGCATAGTTGATGATATTGGAGAAGGGTTGCGAACTCTTCTATTGGTTTGAGGTCGTTCGCGGCCATTTGGGTGAACTACGTTCGACTTGATTCCTTGGGAAAGAGGATATGTAGGCAGTCTTTCAGATGCAGCCGGGTTTGGATTTTGATGGGGGTGAGATCGATTTGGTGAGTTGATACTGACATTTGGAGAGTGTTTGCATTCTCGTTTGGGTCTCGATTTGTTATGGATTGAGTCTGTTGTCGTGAATTGTTTCACGGTGTACTGGACACAAAAAGTAAGACATTTGGTTTGGTTGGTGTCGGCTCAGTTTTGAGAAAACTTCGCCGAGGTGGAGAATTGTGAACTCACGTGAACGAATTCACGTGAAGACCTGGGAACGCGTGGAGAGATAGAATGCCCACACCCGCACTTTAGCAGGCCCACCCGAAATTGTTTTTGCAGCTATATATAGCCTTTATTTGGTGTCCTAGGGTTTGGTGAAAATTTGAGGGGTGGGAGCAAGGCTGCAGGTGCACAGAAGTTTGGCGGCTGTAGAAAGGGCAGTGCAAGGAATTGGTTGGCGGCTTTCTTCGTGTGGCTGTGCAAAAGAAGAGGCAGAGGCTTTTTTTTGTTTAGAGTTTGTGCATCACCTTTGAGAGATAATTGTGTGAGGGTTTAGATTGAGTGATTGTAAACCCTAGTTGTATCTCTCCCTCTAATAGTAACCCTAGTTGTATCTCTCCCTCTAATAGTAGATCTCCCCCCTCCTTGCCCCGTGGACGTAGGCAGTTTGTCGAACCACGTAAAATTGGTTTGTTTGTGTTTGTGGCCATTGTAATAGTTTTTAGGATCCCTCGACGCGCAGTCCTAGAGGTGACGAGAGGAAGAGCTAATATCTCACTTTGATGGGATATTAGGCTTCAGATTCTTGTTCCCTTTGAGAAACAAGAATTTTTATCGATCTTTCTCTTTTATTGTGCACCAGAAACTCTGCCGAAATTTCCGCTGCGCACAACACAAAAAACACAAAATTCATACTTCGCACCTACCCGTGATGCTGCAAAGTAGGTCAAACTGCGAGAGAAATTTAGACAGTAGTGTAAACAGATTTTCTGAATCAACTAAGAAAACCTAAATCGTCAATTGCTTAAAAGTTCCGGAATTATCGCAAAGCTATGGTAAACTATTTGGAGTTTGACATGAATTTATTCTAAACTAATATTTTTATTAGAGAAGACTATCATAAATGTTTTATATTGAACCATCATGATTAGTTGTCATTAGCGTAAGTTAGCACATTATTGACATTTTATCTTATTTGGACTTTTACAATAAGATAAAATTTAGCTTGAAAGTTATAAATATTAATATTTTAGGCTTTCTTAAGTTTGTTGTTGATACCGATAAAGAGTTCCTATCTAATTTTTGCAATTTCCCTACTGTATCCCCCCAAATAGATGGAAGTCGTATTCTTTAATTTGTAATAAAATAAACAGAGATAAATACTAATAGAAATCAGGAGATCCTTGACCGCAAATCTATTTCCTCATTCATGGCGTGCATATAAATGGCAGACCTCATAACATTGCTGCTGAATATTTAAACCTACGGCAATGTTCGTGAAAAATACTTGATTTATTCCGTGACTATCACCTTAATTATAGGTAGAGCAACAAATTTAAAAGTGTCTGCCGAAAAAAAAAAATCAAAGAAGGGGTGAGCTAAGCAACAGCTACCAAAACACTTACCAACTCTAAAGTCGTGGGACTGGATAGGAATTGCAGAAAGTAGGCTATTAAAGAATTTAATTAAAAGCATGGATTCATCATCACCTACCATAACATTTGGTGTCACAATATGATGAATAATAATATAATAATTAGATGATGATAAGTGCATTCCAATCATTCATATATTGCGCCAATAATACTAGGCGAGATTCTCCCTGCCGTGATGGACAAGGCTGGCTATGACGAGGAGGTGGGGCCCTTTGGCTAGCTAATACAACTTCGTGGTATCCAGTTGCAAAACGAAGAAGGCATGGGGATAAGATTTCATAGTAGACGTACGTAGTTGCAATATATACAGCGAACGAAAGTAGTAGATAAATGCATAAATAGAAAAATATTGATGGTTTTTATTTTAGACTACAACTAGAATATTACACAGTCGTATATGACGTACATGTTAAATATGACTTGCATTGAAACAATCTTAATTTGATTAGGATTAAATTTTAAACTTTGACGGGAAAGACAAATTACAATTAGAATTGAATTCTAATTGGAAAAGGATTAGGATTTAAACAATTCTACAAAGCATCATGAGAAATGAATTCTATGGAGAGTAGGATTTGCAAAATGCATCATGAGAAAAAAATCCTATGAGGATTAGAATTGGTCAAAGGAAGAAATTAATCCTACATGAACACAAAATAGGAGAAAGAGAAATATATACATACCATTGAGATGCTCGTAGTAGATGCATCAAGCCAAAGAGAGAGGCCAAAAAAGCACTCTCGTGAGGATTTGCAAGAGAAAAGTGGGAATTGTAATATTCTTCAAAGTTAATAAAGATCTCTCCCTCTTCTTCCATGGATGTACGCAAATTGACGAACTAGGTAAATCTCATCTTCTTGCTTTGTGATTGCATGCTAGTTTTCTTTGATATTTTTTGGGTGCTCGATAATAGTTTTGGCAGTAAATCCTAAAAGAAAGGTGTTGGATGTCCAACAGTATATTTAGTTTTTCTTGATGTTGCACACAAATTTGTGGACACTTTTTTTGAACCCAAAATTTTCATGGAACAAATTAAGGACACGATGATCGCAAGTGTCATTTTCTTGATATTTCAATCTATATAAAAGATGTGCATCATTGATTTGTCATATTATTAATCACATGATTTTGGATCCAAAAGTAATTTCTCTAATCTAAATTACGAAGTTTACAAAGAATAAAAAAATTACAAAGAACAAAAAAAAAACACACAAAAAAGATTTTTTTTTCATATTAAACCTCCAAAATTTATACGTATTTTATACTCTCATATATTTGTATTACTAAATTAGGCCCCACATATATTAAGTTTCTTTTAAAAAATAAGTCGTGAGATTAGTTTAGCTACAGTTATTACTATGTTTACCATTATTTTAATATATATTTTATATGGATCTTTAGGTTCTTCAAACCGTCTAAATTGGTAGGTTAAAAAGGCTACTAGAGTTTGGAAAAATCGGCCTCTTCTCGTTTACCGCTGCTGTCATGTTGACTGAGCACAACATCTGTAGACATTTTTGTAGTGGATAAGTAGAGTGTCCTTTCCTTAACTTAATATTTCCTAATATTTCCTCTCCTCATCCAGTAATTTATAATGAATTGGGATTCTCTCCTCATCCTAATATTTCCTAATAGTATAAAATTTATTACCCTTCAAATTGAGGTGTAACTAAGGGGAAGGGAATTCCCTTCCCTTCCCTTCTCTTCTCTCACCTAGTTTCCCTTAATTTCCCTTAAACCCATTGAAATCCAAACACACCCTAAAGGATGAATTGGGATCTTCTCCTCATTCTAATATTTCGTAATACAGAATTGTGAATAGTTAGGAGGAGGGCTCACAAGGATGGGTGAGAAAATAAAAGACCATGATGAAAATGAAAGGACATGATTTCCTTATTAGGAGATATTAAAAGCTTTTCATCAGGAGAGTATTCGGATCCCTAAGAGCCTGTTTGGATTTGTAGGGGGTGAAGTGAAGTTAAGAGAAACTAGGTGAGAGAATGGAAGGGAAGGGAAGTGAGTTCCCTTCCCCTTGGTTACACTCCAATTTGGGAGGTAACAAATTTTATAGTATTAGGGGGTGAACCAAGGGGAACTAGGGTGAATAATTTCACCTCTTAAATGTTTTCAAACAAGATGAATGGAGGTGAATGGTTCCCCTAACTTCCCTTCACCCTTATTCCCCTCAATCCAAACAAGCCCTAAATGATAGACTCATAAAATCTTTTTTGATTCGATCAACCTGATCGTCTTCTTCCTCAATAGGAGAAAGCATCTACTAAACTAAATATATCATGTCGTCCGTGAATCATACCAATCATTTGTTGATGACGCCTGGCATGTACGATGCCACGTCATCCTTCTCTTTCCCATCTGCTCTATTTCCCTACGAACATAGCCACTCAGATATGAATCCAACCTCCAGCTATCTTTTTCATCTCCATTAATGGCTAAAGCGAAGTTCGGCCAGCTCCAAACTCTGGCCCCACTTTATTTTTTGACGACCAATTCCATAACCTCCTTTTCTTCTTCGACAACCAACCATAGTCAAATTAATACTTCACCGATGAGATCAATCACTACTAATTTTACTTTCGCCCCTTTTTTCTAAAATCCAAATTTGATCCGACTTGTTAGAACTTGGAATTTTATACTGACTACAAAAACTCCAAAATTGTTCCAACAAATAAAGAATAAAAAACCAAAAGAAATATAAAGGTCCATGCATGTAGAGTAACCCCTCACATTGTCGCCCCAAGTTGAGAAGGAATGAGATAGAGGATAAGTGATTTTTTATTTCTATTGATCAGAGGTGTCGATTTTATCATTGGAGAAGATTGGGGAAAGATAGAAGGGACAAAGGAGATAGAGAAGCGAACTGTGTTTGATAAAAAATAATGCCACATGGCAGCTTTTAATTAGATTAGTAGTGCCACGTAATAATACTGAGCTAATCATACCCCTAATCATATCATACTCCCTTTAAAAATACGAGTTCGGAAAAATCTTTATATGGTCAATATTATCCTTAATTTTTTTAAAATATTACATTGTTATCCTAATCTATTCTAATTACCCTATCTTTTTTGAATTGGTAACCAAATGATTTATTTTATTCATAATGAGCCTTAACATTTTATTGGATAAAATAGATACGTTTAATATAATTCAAATCATTTACTTATTTCAGTTTGTAGAGAAATCTAAAAAAAATATGCTAGCCAGCACCTACAAGTTTTTAGACTTTGTGAAAAATATTCTTCAAGTATTTTAAATTGCAAAAAAGGTCCTACAAATTCAAAATTTTATTAAAGCATCTTAAAAATTATAAATGTTACTTATCTTAATTTAGTGAGAAACCTTAAAAATATATGTTAACTAGAAACTGAGAGTTTTTTAACTTAGGAGAAAATATCTTATAAGTTTTAAAAATTATAAAAACACCCCTAAAAATTCAAAATCTGTAAAAAACACCTTAAAACTTTCAAACCTATAAACATACTAAAAACCTACAAATAACACAAACAAGCCCCAAAAGTTTATGAAATTTGTAATACACACTCTGAACTTTAGACAAATTACAAAATAAAACCATCAAAATTATAAAATTTAAAAAAATCCTGATAGTTTCTGACCTAACAGTACACTAAAAATATAAGAATTATAAATATCCTCTACATAATTTATAATTTATAGAAAACTCCCTTAAAGTTTCAAAAATTACAAACAAACGTTTAAAATTCAAAATTTATAAAAAAAACACCCTAAAATTGTCAAATTCATTAGTAAATTGAAAGCGGCCTATAAGTTTAAAAAATTATAAAAAGTCCTTAAAATTCATAATTTACAAAAAAATACCATGAGAATTTCTAACCTATAAACACTAAAATGAATATGCAAAATTACTAACAATCCCTAGAAAATTAAAATTTTGTAAAAAATACCATACACCTTTTAAAAGTAAAGGTTTAGGAAAAAAATTTCATGGTAAATATTATCCATAACTTTTTTGAAAAGAACATAAATAATTAAAAATCTATTAAATTTAAATATTACAAAAAACACTCTTAAAGTATAGTACATTGCAAATTATCCCTCAAAAGTTTAAAAAGTTTTAATGATTTTTTTGTAATTCCTTGATTTTAATGTAATGTTTAATAGTTTCGTGTATTTATAAATTATAAATTTTAGGATTTTTAACACTTTTTAAAACTTTTATGGGTGTTTATTTTGTAGTTTTCTAAATTTTTATTGTGTTTTCAGTGTAATGCACATATACATCAATTAATGATGATATTAAAGAATAAGCCGTTCTTAAAATTATTAGAACATAGTTAAGTATGCACATCACTATTCCTAGGTAGTATAGTGTTTGATCGGAAAATTGATTTCTTTGATGAGTCCATTACAACTTTGAATGCTTACAACAAACTCAAAAAAAAGATAGCCTTTTTATAAGACTTTAAAAATTATAATTTTCTCTCAAACAACACGCAATAAATGTTTATTGCCTATTGCTTGTGCGGGATCATTGCCGGTACCGGGGTTTATTCGAGGACCGCCTACGGATCAGATCCGGTTAACAGAAGTTGAATAATCAATGCTTTCACTTCACGAAGGAAGTAATTGCAGCTGCAGTGATTTTGACTAAGCAAAATCACAGCTCTTCTCGAGATTTAAGACTAAGTTTAAATCCGGAGGAATAGGGAATGAGTCTCAGATCTCTCGAACTCTCACTTTGTTGAAGAACTCCGCCAAGATCTGCTAACTCTCTGAAATTCATGCTCCAATCTCTAATTTGACAGTCATTCGTCCTCTTGATTTCCAGATCAATAAAATGGAGGCCTTTGGCTCATATTTATAGGTCTCGGATGTGGTTATTTGGATGAGAATAATGGATTTCTCTTTATCTTCAGTTAACAACTGTATAACCACAGTATCAGATCAGTTGGAACATTCAGGAACACAAAAATCCTGAAAGAATCCATAAAAAGAACCGAAACAAAATCGATTATAGCTGAATTCGCGAGCCACTAAATGGTGGCTCGGCCTTAGGCCGAGCCACTGGCCCGATCGGATCGTTTTGACGCGATCCGTCTGCCAGCGACTTTCTTGGTTTTCTCGGGTTTGACTCGTTCAGTCGTTTATTTGTATTTCACTGTTTCACCGACCGGTACGCTTCCTCGATTCGCTTTGTGTATTTCATGAACATGCGGATCACTTGATGGTGGCTGGTGAGTACACGGGACGCTTGGAACTGGGTGGTGAGTGCGTGGAATTGTTGTTGAGAGCACGGGACGTTTGGTTCACCGTTCCGGTGGACATTGAGCGTACGGGCCACTTGACGGTGGCCGATGAATACACGGACCGCTTGGGTATATCTTCTCGACTTGGATGATGACATTTATCGCCTCCTCTTCGTCTTGAACTGTATACAGGAACCTATAGGTATTTTTAGACACCTACAGATACCCCCTCCAAAGTGTTTTAGCCTCATTCCCTTAGAGAGGAGTCTGAAATACTTTGGACGTGATTGGCCCACACCTTCAGTTGGTGTTAAGGGACCTATAACCAATTTCAGTTCTTGACTTCTCCACATTTCAATCTATTCAGTATTTTATCGAACAGTTAAAATTCTTCCGGTGCTACGTTTATCATCTGACCGTTGTCGAAGTCTCGAATCAGAATTGGTGAGTTAATTTTGACTCATCTTGTTGAGTTGACTTTGAACTAATTATCTGCATCGCAACGCGTTAACCGGCATTAATTCCAGGGTTTTGTATCGATCGATGTCGACTCTCATCGCAATGCATTGACCGGCGTTGACTTAGGGCTACGTGTTGACCGGATTGACCTTAGGGTCTCGTATCGATCGGCGTTGACTCTCATCGCAACGCATTGACCGGTGTTGACCTAGGGCTATGCGTTGACTGGCATTGACCTTAGGGTTTCCTATCGATCGGCGTTGAGCGTTATCATAACCCTTTGACCAGTGTTAACCTAGGGCTACGCGTTGATCGGCTTTGACCCTAGGATTTCGCGTTAACCTGAGGAGAACCAGTTTATACTCGTATACTCCTAGGAGTTTCGGGAATCAGTTTAACCTCTTGTACCCGTTGGAGGTTGCTAGGTTATCCTTAAGAATTATTATACGTAATATTCTCCAGGAACTTCCCGTCAAAAATGGGAAACAGTTTAAACTCGTATACCCGTTGGAGTGTTAATATGGGCGTGAGTATGCCGAAAAAACACCCGAAAAGGGGGTCAAAAGATAAACAGATCCCTCCATACGTGCGAACCGACAAGCAATGTTTGTGACTCAGGCTGATTTAATCCGGTTCAAGCTGGTTCAAGTCGGTTAAGACCGGTCCGGTTCAAACCAGTTCAGGTCAGTTTAGACCGGTCAGGTTCAAACCTGTTTGGGTCATTTAAAATCCCCCCACCCCCCAAGACCGACTTCATCGTCTTCTTTTTCTTCTCTTGTTTCGGTTCCAACAGAAATCCGCCCCAACTCTCTTTCAAAACTCTTCTTCTCCAAGAGTTCTAAAACTCCTCCTCTTCTTAAACCCTTAGACCCCTCTTCTTCAAGGCTTTCATCTTCCTCCTTCCAAGCTTCCACCTTCTCCAAAGCTTCAAACAAGACAAGTTGGGTTTGGAGTATCTTGAGCTTCATCAACAACAAGGCTTCCTCTTCAACGATTCTCGAAGCTTTGGTAAGAACCTCTCTCCCTCATAGCTTCAATTTGATTCCTTTTTCTTGAATTTTTTTGATTTTTCAAAACCCTAGTTTCTTGATTTGGGTGAAAACTCAAATGTTGGTTTTGAGTTCTTGAATGGTGGTCGAAAATTTATATGCTTTCACCCTTGATTTTCCTGCTATCTCAAATTTATGGACATATGGCCGAAATTTGGATGGGTTTTTTATGCAAATCTAAAAGCCGAAACTTGAGGGGGCTTTTGTGCAAAAGTAGGCCGAAACTTAAGGGGGCTTTTGTGCAAATTTGGACTAAAATTTGAGGGGCTTTTGTGCAAATTTGGACTGAAATTTGAGGGGGTTTTTGTGCAAAAATAGACTAAAATTTGAGGGGGTTTTTGTGCAAAAATAGGCTGAAATTTGAGGGGTTTATGTACAAATTTGGGGCTGAAATTTTGAGGGGTGTATGTGCAAATTTGGGGCTGAAATTTTGAGGGGCGTTATGGCCGAAAATTTTGGATGCCTCCACCATTGAATTGGGATTGAAATTGACTTTGGGTTATGGTGAAACAATCCTTTGTTTGAAACTTGACATGGCCGACCCCTTGTATGTATGAATCTTTGCCGTAGGAATTTTTGTGTCGAACCTTTGGATGATAAATGAAGACTAGAATTTAGCTCGATTGTATTTGGTCTTGCATGCTTAACCTCCCTTGCTTGGTTTCGTTTTTGAACTTAACTTGATATGGACACTTGATTGTACGCGAAGCTTGATCAACCCTTCGCGATTCGTGATCGTGACCAAACCCTTAAAAGTACGAATTTGGCCGAACTGTGACTTGTGATCTTCGTACTTTTAGTCGTGTATGAGAATCGAATTTGTAGGCCCGTCGAGCTTTCTTGCTTGGCCACGCATATGTCTTGAATCGAAACCTCGAGATATTTGGTTTAATTTGTTGAATAGTCGATTACGAATGAAAATCAAACTGAGTCCTCAACTTATCATTTTAGCTTCATGCATTTGCTTTCCTCTTCTTTTACCTTGAATTGGGCATATATTACATAGGTTTAATTGGATTTTTAACCGGAAAATCCTAGATTTTTTAGAATTTCAGTTAAAGTTCGCAATTTTCCTTTTGATTATTGAATTGTTGCCTCGCCGGTCTTGACATATCTGAACCACTGATTTCCTTTGCATATTAGTTATGTCGCTAAGGGGACCACACGCTGCAAGGGGTCGTTCTGCTACCCAGTCACCTGAGCCCTAGCCTTTCAGTAGCACAGGTATAACGTCATCACTTCTTTTATTCACGAATTCAACATTAACATATCATGCTATATATTGCATCTTGCGTCCCCGTTTTGTTCTTCTCGGTGAAGCAATCGGGAAGAGCCGTCATTCTCCTTCGTGAGTGTGACCGCTTCATAACCGTGTTTTGCTTGGTTAAAACACGCCTAAATTAATTTGGGGTGATTTATAGTTGCGTTATACTCCGGAGGATGGGTATGTTGTCATGTTACTTATATGACCACATACGTCGTGCTTCGTGTGTATAATGCAGTCTAAATCGTCTCACCTAATTAATGAGCATTTTCTCCTTTTTTGCTTAAAAACCCATATGGACATGTTGTATATTATACCCCCGCTTTGTCCTCCTTGGTAAGGCAATTGGAAAGAGCCGCCACTCTCCTTCGTGGGTGTGGTCGTTTCATAGCCGTGTTTTGCTTGGTCAAAACACGTCTTACTTAATTTGGGGCGATTTCACATTGTATTGCGTTACATAAGACAAGGTATATTGTCACGTTATTGTGCGATAGTGTGCCTTGTCTTGCGTGTACGTGACACTATTGAAATCGTCTCACCAATTATAGGGCCGTGACTCTATCTCACTGATCTGTGAGATGAGTTCAATGCCTGCATAGATAAAAAGAAAATCTGATAGTTGCATTTTGCCAATGCGTATTATTTGTTTCGTTTGAATTCCCTTCAAAGGCGATCAACGCCAATGCGGTGGAAGGCCGTTGTAGCAAGGCTTATGCTTCTGCTAGAGATCCAATGCTTATCCCGGCTATCCCTCAATTTGCTCCGGGTGGGTGTGATGAACTCCCTAAGTTGATACGTGGAGGAAATCGTCGTACTTTACGACAGCTGATCACCGATGCGCCCCTGGTTGAGGATCTCAACTCCACTCAACCCCTAAAGAAACCAGATTATTTATTCGGCGACTCTGTTGAGGACTTGATTATCGTACCTCTCCAAGCCAAGCAGTGGTTGCATAAAGACAACGGAGGTTTTTTTATACATCCCTCTCATTCCTCGTCATCGCTCGCTGATTGAATTACGACGACAAGCTGTTAAACACGAGATGTCGTGGGATTTGACGGAAGAACGTGAAAGTGTCCATTGTGGATATATCACTCATCAATCCGCTCCTGGTTCGAGTAACCAAAACCGTGTTACCAAATTGCATCCCGGTGTATTGGGACTGAATTACCCGCCGTGAGGTGAAATATCTACGGTTGCTAATACTTTGAAGAATCACCTCGCAAGATTAGGGCGAGAGATGCCTGCCACGAATCACAGATGTTATGGTTGGGTCCATTCCTCGGATAAACTCTGGTGGTCTCGCTTAACCGGCTATGTTCTCGCTCGATGGGGGAAGAATTGAAGGCTGGCGGTATATATGCAGCTGTTCGCGCCACCATGTATGGATTAACCATAAGCATCCCCCATTTCCTTGCATTGGTAGAGCTTTACAATCCTGATACCAACACGTTTTTGATGAGACGTGGGGAACTAGGATTGGCTCTTCATGAGATGAACAAGGTTTCAGGCTTACCAATGGGAAATATGGTGTACCAGGAGTATTTCCCTTCGAATCGGGAATTACGTCAGTTGAAGTTCGCTACCCCGAATCGCTACGACACTTTGTGGGATCTTACATGCCATTACCATGCGGCCTTGGTAGGTATTGAGCTGTTATCGAAGAAGACTAAATCACAGATCAGCTTGAAGAGATTTGCAAATTATTTATTTAGGAATTTGGATGGCAGTTCTGATGAAGCGATTTGTGAGTTGAGGCCACTAACTTCGTCAGAGATTAATGAGTTGATCAAGAAATCCAACGCTCAGTCTTACACCACTGCTGGTATCGAGGATGATTTCCCTGCTGGGACCAAGTTTCACACTTTTTATAGCATACAATGAAGCCTATTCAACCGACGACTTTGTTGGCTGGTTATCTTGCCATCTGGTTAAAGAAGTGCGTAGTCCCATATCAATCCACAGATGTTCTGCCGTAGAAGTACTTTACCCGGCTGTCCAGCTTGCTCACCGGAAAAATCTTTCTTTTCTCCCGGCGATGATTGTCGACATCCACCGTGGTCTTCGCCAAGTAGTTAACACCTTCACACAAGAAGGAGATAAGCCCTTGGCTCAAATTCCGACGGCGAAGGTGGAGCTACCTTACGCATATTTGATGGTGTGGTTTGTCCTTCACCGTTCCGACATGGTGTTTGCGCTGAGTACTACGTACCAGTCTGTTCCCCTGCTACAGCTGATAGAAAATTGTAAGTGGAAAGGACGTAGCTTTACGGACATAAAGAAACGGCTGTAGTACCATAAATGCTGGGTTTTTCCGAAATGTTTCCCCCGATTTTCGGGCCGATATGGAGATTTGTTGGTTGATGTGGAGAGGCCTGGTACAGGTCGGACCTGTCTTGATGCCGGATGTTTTGACTGGCTGGTGAACATTTGGCCGGGTTATCTGATTTTCCAAGTAAACAATCATTGTTACATAGAACCGTATCTGCCGTGTAGGTTTGCACAACAACTCGGGTACGATCAGATATATGTTGGGAACCTAAGTCCAGGACTTCGGACTCGCGGTGGCTTGGTGGACGGTGCTCGAGCATGGCTGTGGAGTGTTACAGGTTGTACCGGCGCAAGATTTAGCCTTCTGGTTGCTGAACGCCAATAAGAGCTGACTTTCTTATATTGCCGTTGGTTATTAGCAGCCAATGAACCTGTCCCAGTGAAGCCAATTGAGGAGTTGACGGCCGAGGCTGCAGCTCGGATAGCTACTCGAATGGTTTATGAAGCTGAATATCAGAAAAGGAAAGGAAAAGAACCTGCTGGCCCTTCCCGTAATAGGGAACAAGAGGAGGCTTCCTTTCCTTCCGGAGAAGAAGGCTTAGATGTAAATGTCGCCAGTCGTGAGGATGAGGCGGTGAACAATGACGAAGAAGAACTCAGGACAGGTCTGTCAGAGTCCTTTTTTGAAGAGTTGTTGGATTTAGCAATCACCAATCGAATTCACTGACTCAAGACTCAAAAAAGGTGGAAGGCTTTACCTACTTACTTTATAAAATGTTTGTTGAAATTACAGGTGTAGGTTTTAAAGAGGGAGAAGAAGTGAGTGGTCATCCTATTGCCCGCTCTCTCTCGGACCGTAGCTCAGAAAGATCCGATAGTTGAACCACACCTTGACTCTGTGCTAAATAGGTCTACGGATCTTGACGAGGCCCGACCTTCTAAGCATCAAAAGATGGTTTTCAGACGGTGTGTTGCCTCCTTAGTTCCTAGCGTAGAACCACTCAACGATACATCTATTGCTGGGGAAGGTAACGCTTCAATTCTTTACCGTCTTTTGATTCCTTCCCCTGTTAGACTTAGCGAGTTTGTAATTTTTTAGGGGAGGGTGACCAAAGTGAAGCCATTTATGATTCTCCTTCTCCCGATTTTGATACGTTTCAAGAGCCCGACCATTCGCAACAAGTACACAGAGCTACTCTCGATGAGCCCGATAACGCTGCAGTGGATATGACTGTTAAAACCGATGAAGGTACCAAGCTAGGACCTAGTTCGTCTATGACAGTCTTTAACCCAGGTACATCTAACACCGGTAGTACACCTTTCAAATGGTGATTTTGGGAATTGACAGATTCAGAATTCGTGCCTCCGTTAATTATTTCTATGCTTTTGTCTCTTTAGAAAAACTCCAAGAAATAGGTGCCAATACTGGGATTGTGAACTCTGCTGTCCCTAACAAAGGTAAATCTAACTCTTATTTGTTATGGATTCCCAATTTCTCTCCCACAGGTATCCTTATGGAGAATTCGAATAATGAGGATCCCTTTCAAGATATTACTTTTGAGACGTCGGATGACCGTCCATCTGATCCGATATCAGACCCTCTAGTATCTAATGATATGTTGTTGGAGCAAGTTTGTCATGATACCGTTGAAGCATCCGCCGAGCCCAGTTCCTCTGCAGGTATAAATTTTACCCCTCTACGACAGTTATTCCTATATCAAATTTACTTAACTATAGAGGAGTTTCACTTGTAGGACCAGTCATTGAGACTGGTACAAACATCAACGTTGAGATATCTGACGCATCTAAGGGTCCCGATTTTCCACAAGCGGCAAGAATTATTGCACAAGATCATTCGTCGATTACTCCGACTCATCTCCCACTCTTAACAATTGAGATGACCATCGCAGGTGCGGGGACTATTCCAGTTGAACAAGTCATTAGACCAACCGAAAAAGTTGATACATCGACGGCTGTTGCTTTTGCAGCTCCTCCACCAGTTCATGAGGCCGGGCAGATGGAATCAAGTGTTTGAAGTCTAGCTGAGGGAACTTCCGTCGGTATTGGTAAGCTCCACCCCGAAACTCGGAGATATTTGAGTTAATATTCTGAAATATTTGATTCCTATTTTTCTTACAGAGATTCCGTCCCAACTTCACGATCTTGTCAAAGCGCTATTTTTAGATGACGATCCAAACCAGATTGTCCTTTGTATAGAAGTTAGCAGCTTTTTTACCTTCGTGGGCAAGGTGATTGATAAACTTCTCCATAGTGGGACCTCTTTTCGTCAATTCAGGCCACTCCTTGATCTCAGATTAGCCTTAATAGAGAAAATCGGATCGCTACACTTGGCACAAGCTATTGCTGATGACTTGAATCGTCTGGTGCATGACTTTCAAAAACTCTAAGAGATTTGAGATACAGGTGCTCCTTCATATATAGCTGCTCGGATGGAATCTTGATTGTGAACATGGCGCGACACCCAGTCATCGGTGGGACCTGAGGTCCAAATGCGTTAAAGTAAAGTAGATCAGATGAAGGCCGTCCTTAATGACGAGTTACAAATTCTGCACAATATCAAGTTCTCCCTCGCATCAAATGCTGGCAAGATAGCGCGACTTAAACAGGAGCTTCAAGCGAAAGAAGAGGCTTGAGAGATTTTAGAAGTGGCAAGGGTTGACGAAGAGCGCGGTCGAGAGATGGTGTCTAAGGAGTTGGAACTCTCGGACCAGGAGCTGACCAAGGTGAAATAAGAGGCTGTGAGGATGTTAGCTGCTAATGAAGAATCCATGAAGGCTACATTGCAGGGTGAGCTCGAGCAAGCTTATGTGGAAGAGTTGTCAAAGTTAGAGCAACAAGTTCTTAGCCATAAGCTTCATGTAGATTGACTGTGACTTTTATACCTGCAAACTCAATTTTCATTAATAGAAGATATTTCTCTTTTTTTTACTATACCTCTTTTATTATGATGTCATATTCTATTTAGAATAATCAACCATAATATTTATAGGATTTTTGGCAAACCCTCAGCCATCAATGGGTTTGATGTGACTTTACCGATTGCCGTTTAAATCGTGCTAGCATGTGAATTATTAAAACCCATTTCACATCTAACGTTGTGCTAAGAGAGTTAATTCTCCTAGACTTGGTGCTATGATTTTGAATACATAGACTTCACCATTTCTTACGGGAATATGGCACTCGACAACGCGTATTAGGCACTGACTCATCCCTACTTAGGATTCGGGATAAAAGTCCCCGTGCATGAAGTGTACTAATTTGAAGTTAAGAATTGTGTTTTTTCTCAGGGAAAAGACGAACCCGATGCTGGAGAGGAAGAATTTTATATTCTGTCCCCAGGTCTTATTTAGGGTAAAGACGAATCCAAAATGGAAAAGAAAGAATTTTATATTCTATCTCCCAACACTAAAGAGGAATAATTTTATATTCTATTTCCAGTTGGAAAGGAGACTCGAGGTGGGGTCTCCACCCCCAGAATCCGGAAAGGTGAAACTAGGAGTGGGATCTCCACTCCGAGAATCGGAAAGATTCAAGCAACCCTAACTTTTATAGGATTGGTTACTTGATCCAAGAAAAGAGTTCCTTATTTATTAAGGTACAATTCCGATTTCAGCCCTAACTTTTATAGGTTTGGTTGAAAAAGAAAAGATGGAAGTCTTTCGTTTATCGAAAGGGATGACTCGATCTTGGTCCTAACTAGCTGTAGGTTTGACCAAGTGAGTTTGGAGACAATCCTAACTTTTATAAGTTTGATTGCTCAATTTGAACGTGGACCTCTCGTTCATGGAAGGAATCGAGAGGGGAATCTGGCTTTGGCCCTAACTTTTATAGGTTTGACCTGAAAACAATGAGAGTGGAATACATGTGGTAGTAGGAATACTAGCTTGTACTAGCCACTCGATGGAGGATTTTAATGTTAAGTGATCAAGACTTAACACGTTAAGTTTTGAAAATTGCTAAGAATTGGCGGATAGAAATTTTGGTAGGCCCACCGTCAATTGATTTGATCAGCGGGGGATTTTGTGAGAAAAGATTAATCTATCAAAAAGGTCGAATCTCACCTCAGCAAAAGAATTCATGAGAATTGGTGAATTCGATATCAACAATAAAATACGCTTCAACTTTGAATACATTCAGAGTCCAAGTGTGGATTTCTTATTCATTACTTTCATAGCAACTGGGTTATCCCTAAGAATATCACATGCAGTATTCTTCTGGGAACTTCCCGATACATTGGTTATCCTGAATGTACTAAGGGTAATATTTTTTTAGGAACTTGCCGTTTATCGGCATCATAAGCCGATCACCTTCCTTGGTAATAAGGCAATATGCACCACTCGAGTAGACTGTCTCTACTACGAACGGTCCTTCCCATTTGTGTTCAAATTTTCCTTTCTTTTTGGAATAAAGGATCATAGGCCGTCATTCAGTTAAGTCTAAATCTCCTTCTTTAAAACTCTGTTGATGAACCTTTTTATCAAAAGCTTGGGAAATTCTGGCTTGGTAGAACTTAATGTACTGTTGAGCTTCTAAGCACTTTTCGTTGAGCATCTCGAGTTCTTCAAGACATTTCTGATGTCGTTCTTCGGTCATCATTTGGGCTGCGAGAGCGATTCAAAGAGATGGAATTTGAATTTCCAACGAAAGAACGGCTTCACACCCATACACCAAAGAATACGGGGTTGCGCCAGTGGACGTGCGAACTGTAGTGTGGTAAGCCCATAGGGCTTTGCCAAGTTTATCATCCTAATCTCGTTTGTTAGTCTTCATGAGTTTTGATAAAAGCTTGATGATAGTCTTATTAAAGGCTTCAGCTAATTCGTTTGCTGTGAGATTGTAAGCTGTTGACGAGACGTCTTGAATTTTAAACTTCTCGTAAAATTTGATGAATGCATTACTGACAAACTAAGGAACGTTGTCAAGTATGATTCGCCTTGGGACATTATACCGGTAGATAATGTGGTGCTTAATGAACGCAAAGACGTTGTTCGTCTTCACTTCTTTGAGCGGAATCGCTTCAGCCCATTTGGAGAAATAATAAGTAATTGCTAGAATGAATCGATCACCTTTGACTGACGGGGGATTTATAGGATCAACAATATCCATTCTCCAAGTCTCAAAAGGCCATGATGTCGCCGAAGGATACAGATGCTCTGGGGGTTGGTGCATATAATTCGCGTGCACTTGACATGCGTGACACTTTCGGGCAAATGCGACCGCATCTTTGATCATGGTGGGCCAGAAATATCTCATTCTTCTGATGCGGTCATAAAGTTTGGGGCCAGGTTTGTGTGCACCACAAACCCCTTCGTGCGTCTCCTTAAGGACTTCTTCTGCCTCTTTAGTGGATAGACAACATAGTAGTAAACCATCATACCCCAGATGATATAGCGTTCGACTCTCCATATTATAGTAGAATCTCGGTGCTCTTCATCAGATTTTGTCCCTTTCCTTCACGTCTTCTGGTAAGATTCCATGCAAGACGTAATCGATAATAGGAAAACGTCAATCTCGGGGTTCGAATTCGACTTGAGTTGAATGCACTTCTTTAATAACCTCTTCTTTGTCATCTACATCATAGATTGGCACGAAGAGTTGGTGAGTCCTCATTGTAACAAACTGTTCCGTTTCGGGAGGCTGCGCCAAGGATACGGATAATGCTGCTAACGCATCCGTGTAGGCGTTCTGTAAGCGCAGAATGTATTCGATAAAGAATCCTTTAAACGATTTTGCCATCCCAACAACCACTTTATGATATGGTATCAAATCTTGATTTCTGACCTCATACTCTCCCTGAATTTATTTAACTATCAGTTGAGAGTCACTGAAAGCTTTAAGGTATTCGACCCCCAGCTCTTTAGCAAAGCTGAGTCCAATAAGTAGCGCATTATATTCAGCTACGTTATTCGAGCATGGCTTTATCAACAAGTAAAATCGAGGCATCACATCTTTTCCTGGGGAAACTAAGACAACTCCAACTCCGGAGGAAATCTTAGAACATCCAGGAGCACTTTCTACATTAGTTGCTCGAGAGGCACCGTCGAAGTACAAACGCCACACCTGTTGATGGGAAGTTACGTTGACTTCGTGGGTTTCATCTGGCAAATCATCGTACACCTCGGTGGTATCCGTAGTTTGGTTTGCCACCAGGAGATCACAAATAGTCTGTCCTTTGAACGACTTTTGTTGTTAAAAATATAGGTCGTATTAGGACAAAAGCAAGGCCTATTTTGCCAATCGCCAATTCATGAAAGCCGGCTGCGTCATGAACACTCGGATTGGGTTAACATTGGAGATGACGTAGATAGTCTGTCCGACCAAGTAATGTCGTATCTTTTGAATTGTGAATACCAAGGTACGACACTCCCTCTCAATCATTGGATATCGAGATTCAGCGCCTACAAGGGTCCAACTTAAATAATATACTGCTTGTTCGTGACCGTTATCGTCGTCTTGTGCAAGTAATGCACTTAACGAGTGGCTCATCACCTTGACATAAATCAAGAACGGCTTGCCTGATTTTGGTGCAACGAGCACAAGGGGTGTCGAGAGATATTCTTTAATATTCTTGACGAGGCATCACATGTTTTCCTGGGGAAACTAAGACAACTCCAACTCCGGAGGAAATCTTAGAACATCCAGGAGCACTTTCTACATTAGTTGCTCGAGAGGCACCGTCGAAGTACAAACGCCACACCTGTTGATGGGAAGTTACGTTGACTTCGTGGGTTTCATCTGGCAAATCATCGTACACCTCGGTGGTATCCGTAGTTTGGTTTGCCACCAGGAGATCACAAATAGTCTGTCCTTTGAACGACTTTTGTTGTTAAAAATATAGGTCGTATTAGGACAAAAGCAAGGCCTATTTTGCCAATCGCCAATTCATGAAAGCCGGCTGCGTCATGAACACTCGGATTGGGTTAACATTGGAGATGACGTATATAGTCTGTCCGACTAAGTAATGTCGCATCTTTTGAATTGTGAATACCAAGGCAAGACACTCTCTCTCAATCATTGGATATCGAGATTCGACGCCTACGAGGGTCCGGCTTAAATAATACACTGCTTGTTCATGACCGTTATCGTCGTCTTGTGCAAGTAATGCACTTAACGAGTGGCTCGTCGCCTTGACATAAATCAAGAACAGTTTGCTAGATTTCGATGCGACGAGCATAGGGGGTTTCGAGAGATATTCCTTAATATTCTCAAATGCTTTTTGGTAAGCGTCATCCCATATAAATGATACGCCTTTCTTTGTAAGCCTAGAGAATGGTTGACATTTTCCTGAAAGATTCGAAATGAACCGACGGATATAAGCTAACCATCCTTACAGTCCTCTGAGCTCGTTAAGGTTTATCGGAGGTTGCAATTTGTTAATCGCCTTCACTTTATCAGGGTCAATGTGAATACCCTTAGTAGTGATGACGACTCCAAGGAATTTGCCGCTGGACATTCCGAGGAAAGATTTGGTAGGATTCATCTTTAATTGATGAGTTCGCATCAGATCGAACATTGTCTTCAAATCCTTGATGTGATCATTTTTGTCATGACTTTTCATGACTAGATCGTCCACGTAGCATTCGACAGTCTTCCGGAGATGCTCATAGAAAATCTTTGACATGGCTCTCTGATAGGTGGCACCTACATTCTTTAAACCGAAGGGCATAACCGTGTAGCAGAAAACACCGACAGGTGTTCTAAACGCGGTGTGTTTTTCATTATCTGGATGCATCTTTATCTGATTATAACCAGAAAATCCGTCCATAAAAGACATTCTCTCGAATCCACACGTATTGTCGATGATAACATCTGTGATGGGAAGAGAGAAATTGTCTTTTAGGCAGGCAGTGTTAAGATCTCTGAAGTCGATGCAAATCCTAATTTTCCTATTCTTCTTAAGGACCGGGACAATATTGGCAAGCCATTCGGGATGTTGCTCCCCCCTGACAAAGCCCGAGTCGATAAGCTTTTTAACTTCAGACTCGATTGCCTCCATAATTTACGGACGAAACCGTCTTTGTTGTTGTTTGACGGGTTTAACATCCGGTTTTATATTGAGGTGATGCATTGCCACATTTGTATCGAGTCCTGGCATATCCTCGTAATTCCAGGCGAAAACATCGATATATTCCCTAATGAGAGAGATCAACTCTGCTTTCTCATCCGGTGGGAGGCTATCGCTAATGAATATTAGCTTCGGATTATTCTCATTACCTATATTCACCTGGACTACTTGATCTTCGGTAGGGGGTTTTTTTTGCTCAAATCTGTCACCGTACTACATATTCAAGTGATGAACCTAAGGGTCTTCCCAAGTTGGTATTTGGTCATCTTCCTCTATTGTGGTAGGGTTGACTGTAGCCATATTTGACATTAGCCTTTTGAACATTTTCCCAAGACTAGTGTCGGAGTCCCAGGCTGAAGAATCGGAAGAATATCCGTCTTTACTCTTATTAGCAATTTGATCAATGACTTTCCAGCAACATTCGTCGTCGGATGAGGAAACATAGTCTAAACCTCTTCGGTGGCTATAATAGTCATCGGGCTTTCCTTTTGGTACGTAGGCCATACGAGATGGGACTCGCGGACCTCGACCAAAACAAAGACCATCCCCAAGTGCGAAGTCATATCCATATCTCTCCATGAGATTACGCGCTTTTGTATCATACCTGAATAGATGAGGGGCATGTTTATCATCATCATTATCTTCTTCCAAAAAGTGGTCTGGTATTGAAGATTCTCTTCCATTACCATAGATAACTTCCTTTTCACCCCCTGTCTTTGCAGGAATGACAAGTGTCGTTTCGAATGAATCCTCTACCTGCTTTTTCGTCATGCAAAATGATTGAAGTGGCATATATAAGTCGGGGTTATCATACAGCCCCTTCATGATATTATCAAGACACAACGAGTACTCTAAATCATCATTTATTGCTATTTCTTCGGCAAGTTGCCAATTACAACTACTTTCTGATAATTCTTCATCGTCAAGATTGATTATAATGGGTACAATATCATTAAGTACAAAACAACCATTATAATCAAACCCAGCTTTGGTATCAGCCTCTTCCTCGCTGTCTGTTCCTTAGGCCGATGGCAGTATCGGATTCGGCACTGTAGAGAAGGGAGTCGATAAAATAATTTTCCATCCCCTTAAACGGTTGCTTATCCATGGCCACCGTCTTAACTTTATTATTGATGTCCACATATTTTAGACATTGATGGAGAGTAGAGGAGACTATAACATTACCGTGGATCTAGGGTCGACCCAACAGTAGGTTATAGGAAGTCTCTGCGTCAATCACATAACACGTGACTTTCGACTTCAAATCTCTAATCTGACACTTCACTCGGATTTTACCCAATGGTCTGGATCTACTGGTATTGAATCCGTAGATCATAGTGCCTTTGGAGGCTAGCTTGCTAGCCGGTATTCCGAGATTATACATCAATCGGAGTGGCATAATGCTGACAGCGGAACCCGAATTAACTTGGATCCGGTTGACAACGCTGGAGCCAATGTGCCCAGTAAAATACAATGTTGGACTAGCAGCTCTGGTTCTTCAGGAGATGGCTTGATCTGAGTCAGGAAAACTTTAGAATTGGCCAAGGCTTCTTGTAAAGCTTCCCTCGTGTCTTTCGATAGACGTAATAGCTCATATAGAGTTATTCTAGCCCGTATATTGGCTAATTGCTTCATAATATCGAAATGGGGTGGAGTGCTCGAGCTTCCCGATTTGTTTCTCCCAATCGGTTGATTGAATTGAGACTGTTTTGGGTTCTAACCCTCTTGGTATAAGGGTTCTTTCCCTTTTTGCTTTTGTTGGGTCTTTTCCGCAACTACGGGTGCTGGAGGAGTTGTGACAACTCCCATTTCCGCTAATGTCTTAGAGGGAACGGTTTTGGTTACCCCCTACTTAGCTAATTGCTCGGAAGCATCCAGATACTTGAAGTGATATTCATTTCCGCTCCGGGTTACAAAGGCTTCTTGTTCATCTTCAGAAAGCGGGAAAACAGGAATTCTTTCGTCATCCTCTCCTGGAATAGTAGAGGCTCCGTAGCAGGACTTCTCTCTTCCTTTTGATTTCCTCTTGGATGATGATCTGAGCCACTTCTCATCTTCGAATAGATCAGGATGAACCCAAAGAATCTGACCATTCGGGGCTGTGTGTGGCACAAGTCCTTTCTAACATTGTTTGTGAGGATCGTCGTTAACGGTCTTCATTGCCACTTTCATCACGGGCTCGGGCTGAAACCAGTTCAAAGGGACAGATCCAAAGCTGATTGACACCGCGTTCGCACCCACCTTCTTCTCTTTAGGTTGCTTCATAGTGATTACCCCGACATCGATTAAAGCTTGGATCTTATCCTTGAGGGCGTAACATGCTTTGGTAGGATGATGCACCGCTCTATGGAACGCGCAGTATTTTGGGTCATTAACCCTTTTAGCATCTTCCTAATCTTGGATCAGAGGTAACTTGATCTTGTTGTTCTCTATAAGGTATTTGAAAATACTAGGAACTTCGTCCTCTTTAAACGAGTAGACTTTTGGGAATTTCGGCTCCGAAGTTTTCTGTTTCTGAGGCTGTTGTTGCCACCGTGAATGCTGAGGCGCCTTTTGTTGCTGTTGTTGTGGTTGCAATTACACTTTAAAGGTTTGATTCGCATCCACTACGTTCGCTTGCGCTTTTCCTTTACCTTTAGGGGTAAAATTCTACTATGGAGCATTTGTTGTCGTTTGACCTCTTTCGGCCTTTTTTCTCTTGATGAAACGTTCGGCTCGTTCTCCTTGGACCTTCAAATCCTTCCAGGTCTTGGATGGTGCCATCCCCATAGCTTTGAGGATATCCAACGAGAGATTGTTGTGGTAAGTTTCCAAGATGAAGTCCTCACTGATCGGGGATCCCTACAATTCATGGCTTTGTTCCAGAATCGTTTGATAAAATTTTCAACCAACTCTCCGTCCTTTTGCTTCTCATCAAACAATGTTCCGATTGAGACCTCGGTGTTGTCGTCGAAGAAATTCATGATAAACATGTCCTCCATGTCATCCCAACTGCTAATACTCCTCGGCTTGAGGCGACGATACCAGTCAAAGGCTGCTTCGCGAAGAGTGTCGACGAATGACCGTACCATCAGAGATTCATTCCCGGAGATTATTCCCAAGTGAGACTTGAAGTATATTAAATGCTGAGTGGGGGAACCCTATCCATCAAACGGCGTGAAGTTGATTAAATTAAACTTTGCCGGATATGAGATTGACTCCCACTCTCTTGGGTATGGGCACGGTATTCCGGACCTTTTTACTTCCTGAGCACTCATCAACGCATTGATTTTGCTCTCCAAATCCCTCATCTTCTTATCCTCGCTTGTATCTCTCTTCGGGCGATTTCGGGGAGAAGTAACGTGGTCTTTCTTCATACTGTTATCATCTGAGGAACTACCCCCAGTATTGTTGTCGACGGGAGGGGTGTTCATATTGGCATTCTCATTCACTTCCCGATCATTATCAGCTTGGTTGGGATTATTGCGATGACTAGACTCTCCCTGCTGATTTGTCAGTGCCGCGATTTGTTGATCATGCATCTCCCTCATTTGTTGCATAGCCATTTCCATTTCAAATTTGAAATTCTTCCTCTGCTTAGTTAAAGCGTCCTCAAGAATTTTATTCATTTACTCTGTGTTGATCATGAGCGACTCATAGGATTGTCCTGCGCTTGATGCTGTATCATCGGAAGCCACTGCTGAGCAAGCATCTGACGCTTCATCATCTGAGGGTAGTCCTATTTGTATCCTCTGATAATTCTTTCGTCTACTAGTTCCCGATTATAACCGAGTTATCCGTTGGGATACTCCTAAAAACTGTTCAGGTCTAAAAAGTCGTGTTGACTTCCCTCTACCAGTCATATTGACAGATACTTCTGGAAGTTCATCATCTTGAAGAGCAACTCTCTTCTTGCGGAAACGCCTTGGTTTGGATCCACACGTTCTGGTGGAGATTCATTCAAACACTGAAACTCTCTCCGGGACGGCCTTAGAACAGCAATATTCTGACAACACCGCCTTAATGATTTTGGAACACGAATAATGGGAGTCTGGTTCTTGATTATTCCTTCTCCGAGACCTGTTCGTACCTCAGGCCCGATAGTACAACTCATCGGTCGGATGACCGGAGCAACCCATCGTGTGTTGGCATGAGTCCCTAGGTGTAACTTCCTCATCTGACGAGTATGTTCTCTTCTGGGAATTCAACACTTTGTTAGCGTCTTCAGGAGTCACATGTCTGAGGGTACGTTTTCGTGAATGTAGGCTTTCAACAAGCTCCTGGACTTCGACATGTAGTCCAATGCAGTCAGTCATAGGACTTTTCTCGTCATGCGTTCTCCTCCACTGCTTAGGAGGACGACCTCCATCCTGGAAATGTGCTCGATATCCGTTCAATGGGCTTAAGCGCTCTTTAACTGGAACTTTGCCTCGATTATCATGTGAAGGGCCAATGCCATCTTTGATGGTTATCTTAAAATAGGACAAATCCACACTGTCGCGGATCTCCACCGGAGGTGTGGAACTTGATGGAACAGTAATAGAGGCCGTCGAAAACTAAAACGGGACTGTAGGAAGCGAACCAGCAACGAAACGGACCGAACCAGTCTGAGTTTTGCTTGAACCACCGTTTGGTGGCTCGGCTTTGGCCGAGCCACCATTTGGTGGCTCGGTTCTCCACCAATTGGTGGCTCGGTTCTGACCGAGCCAGCAACTGGTTTTTTGGGTTTTTCGATGCCTTCAGGCACCATTTGGGTTGTTTTTTATGCCGGTTTGGATGTTGGTCTCCAGACTCGGTGTGATCTTGGTGGCTTCTTGACCACTTCTTCTTGTTTTAACTTTTGCGCTTCTTGCATCAGAGCTCGTGCATGTACGAGTAACGCACAATATTTTTGGATCCGTACATCAAGGATTGAACGCGTCCTTTTGACGCAGATCCATTCATTCGTCATTGAGTTGGAGGAGTTGGCTGCCCGCTGTTGCGGCGCTTGGCGCCTCCTGGACTTTAGGTCCGCTTCATAGCGGATACCATCAATTGGTTCTAAGGCTTTGGCCAGCTGGCGCGTGAGGCATTGTCGCCGTCTATAACGTGCTCTCTTTGATAGAACGGGCACATTATCAGTAGTCAACTCCTCGCTCAAGGAGTTCAGATCCGCGGCTTCGGTCTCATCGGATGCTGACGGGATGTTGTGAACCACGATTGTAGCAGTGGCGGGAAGATCTTCTTGGGTCTTCAAATCCGAAGACCAGTGAACCTTCCTGGACTTGCGAGGAGAGGTGGATCTGGAGGGGGAGGACAAATACTCCTCATACTTCTGCTGGTCGAACTCATATTCGACCTCTTCTTCAACCAAGATGAGAATCCGAGGTTGCAACACATTAGCCTTCATAGAAAGGCTGTCGGCTCCCACTGTGGTCGCCAGTGTGTTTGATCGAAAAATTGATTTCTTTGATGAGTCCATTACAACTTTGAACGCTTACAACAAACCCAAAAAAAGATAGCCTTTTTATAAGACTTTAAAAATTATAATTTTCTCTCAAACTACACGCAATAGATGTTTATCACCTATTACTTATGCGGGATCGTTGTTGGGGCCGGGGTTTATCCGTGGACCGCCTACGGATCAGATCCGGTTAGCAGAAGTTGGATAATCAATGCTTTCAATTCACGAAGGACGTAATTGCGACAGCGGTGATTTTGACTAAGCAAAATCACGGCTCTTCTCGAGATTTAAGACTAAGCATAAATCCGAAGGAATAGGGAATGAGTCTCAGATCTCTCGAACTCTCACTTTGTTGAAGAACTCCGCCAAGATCTGCTAACTCTCTAAAATTCGTGTTCAAATCTCCAATTTGACAGCACTTCGTCCTCTAGATTTCCAGATCCATAAAATAGAGGCCTTTGGCTCATATTTATAGGCCTCGGATGCGGTTATTTGGATGAGAATAATAGATTTCTCTTTATCTTCAGTTAACAACTGTATAACAATAGTATCAGATCAGTTGGAATGTCTGGGAACACAAAAATCCTGAAAGAATCTATAAAAAGAACCGAAGCAAAACCGATTCTGGCCGAATTGCCACTTGGTGGCTCGACCATGGCCGAGCCACCAAATGGTGGCTCGGCCTAGGGGTCACCACAAGCTTTCTTGGTTTTTTCGGGTTAGACTCATTCCGTCGTTTATGTGTATTTCACTGTTTCGCCAACCGGTAGGCTTCCTCAATTCGCTTTACGCATTTCGTGAACACACGGATCACTTGACGGTGGCTGGTGAGTACACGGGACGCTTGAACTGGGTGGTGAGTGTGTAGAATTGTCGGTGAGCGCACGGGACGTTTGGTTCGCCGTTCCGGTGGCCATTGAGCGTACGGGCCACTTGACGGGACGTTTGGTTCGCCGTTCCGGTGGCCATTGAGCGTACGGGCCACTTGACGGTGGCCGATGAATATGCAGTCCGCTCGGGTATATCTTATCGACTTGGATGATGACATTTATCGCCTTATCTTCGTCTCGAGCCGTATACGGGAACCTACAGGCATTTTTAGACGCCTACATATAGTTTATATATGCAAAAAAATTTAGACAATCTATATAGTGGTTAAAAAGATTTTGACTTTAATGTACTATTTTTTACAAATTGTATTTAATGTGAACTCATCATATAATTTTGACTGTGATCATCATAATTTTAATACGTTTGATTGATTGACTATATACATATATAGAACATAGATTACTTTACTTCCTCACATGAGCTAATATTTGGTGCTTAATAATTTACATTATTACTTTTAAATTTAATATAAAGATGAGCTCTAATAACATTTATTTATTTACCTACGACATCATACAATCTCAATTCCTATTTTTACTAGAGATTTATTCCATAGTTATGCATATCAAATTAGTAACTAAAATAATAATTATTTATGCTTAAATTAGGATGATTGTAGTTGGTCACTCACTATAAAATTTTTATGAAGATATATACCTTACTTTTATAGCTATCTGCACTGTCCATGTATATTTTATAAATTAGTCAAATTTAAATTAGTTCTTAATTTGATATATTAAATTATTTTTCCTTTGTAGAAATTTTTTTCTTGATTTTTAGACTGTGTAATCACTATATCACCATTCTAGCATAGAAATGACCTCACTCTAAATAGGCTTCAAACCAATATTTGAGTTGCACTGAAGTATATACTATTGCTACTATGTGTATATATTTTAAAAAAATCATGTCAACACTTTTTAAATAGAAGAGAATATTCTAACCTCGAATATTATAAAAACTAAATATAGCAAATTGCATGATTAGCAAAAGAGAACTTACATCAGAAAAGTGTGAATAATAAGATAAAGAGAAAAGGTAATGACATTGCTAATAGTACTACAAATAGTAAACTACAATGTAAAGTTAACCTATTTTGTGGAGCCCAACTACTGGCTATAAGCATCGAAGTTTCTATATATATATTTTATAATTTATTAAAAAGGATCATATAATCTTATATAATAAAATTGATTTAATATTAAGTAATAATATCGTTGTAATAATATCATTATTAGGAAAAAATCTTCCTGAATTGATATGTTCTTTATGATATATAAGTTATGGACTCCAAAGTCTTGTGTCTTTTATAGAGCTAAAAAGTTTAAATACGAGTCTCTAACATGTTGCTCTCACAAACAAAAAAAATCTACTTAGGAGATATGGATATTTCAGATGAGTTATGTATCCTATATATAATACAATTGTCCTAGGCAAGTGAGTTATAATAGCATTTTTATTCATATCATTTGGGGTAAGATTTGATAAGGACCTTGCATCAAAGATTTTTTTAATATTTAGAGCATATGGTAAAATATATCATAATCTCCCTGTTCTAATTTCGTAAGAAAATAATTCTTCACACTTTCAGTTTTACTTCTATAATACAGAGAATGAGCTATAAAATCTAATGAGAATATTATTTTAGATAATATAAATATGAGTGAAACATCAACTAAAAGTTAACGTGAATATGTGTCAAACCATGACTAAAAGTTTAGTGGACATATTACAAGTAAATTCATATGTAAAATTTCTTTACGAATTGAATGATCACCCATCTTTTGAAGACTTCAAGTTACTAATAAATAGAGATGTTGTACTATATTAATGCGTTTATAACTCACAAATAGTAGATCACGTGGCCACAGTCTAGGTTGAAAGGAAACAATGACAATATTTTATTTGAGAGAGAGATTATTGAGTTGATGATCAATATAAAAACACTTTGTTTTCTTTTTTATTTTTACTCTATTTTCATCAATTTAAATGATCATGATATTCAACCATGTATATTGCACATGCATCTCAACTAGTATATAAAATGTACTGGATGATTGCTCCCTCTATGCAGATGCAAGAATGAGATCCTGTTCGAAAATAGTTTTGCATTTTCAAGAAATCCTAGTTGAACTTAGGTTGGGGATATTAATTTGATGGAGAAGAACTGATTATAATTGGAACTAAATTTTAATTGGAAGTGAATGAGAGTTGATAATTCAAGCCAAATAAGGAGTCTATGTGTAGGCGTGTAAAACTGATTATAGGTCCCTTAACACAGCTCGGCATGGTGATTCGACAAACCAACGAACCATCGGGCGACATATCCAAGCATGATCGTTAGACCACAACACCGAAGCCAAGTGACACGCGACGAAGCGAATTAACGAGGCGACGAGGTTAACGAACCGCACGCAAACAACGGAATACATCCAATCGCGTGCGCAATCAAGCTAACGGGTCGATGAATCAACGAGTCATCCAACTGTAGAGTCCACCACATCAAACAACGATCGGGAGCGGACTCGAACTCCAAGGCGGATTTACTGCCAAATCAGGATCCGGACTGCCAAATCAGAGTCCAGATCAACAATGAAGCTCGGATAAACCACAAAATCGCAAAACCGAAAAACAGACAAAACAGTACCACACCCAGAGGGCT
>NC_033797.1:90321375-90374951 GCF_001876935.1 Asparagus officinalis | reverse complement strand
TCGGTGGCCGAGCCACCAAGATGGCCGAGCCACCTGGGCCAAGGCACAGTTCTGAGTGCCTATAAATAGGACTTGAGGGCTCATTTTTTAAAGGTTGGAATTTTGGTGAACTTTTAAGGCGAAACTCTGCTGGATTGAGAACTCAACCTCGGAATCTTGGAGCTTTGAAGACTTGGACTTTTCAGATCTGGTTCTTAGCGATCATCCACGCCAAATAAGACAGGAGTTCGAGAGAGATCAGATCTGAGATCCACACGGTCATCCTCTGGATCAAAACTTGGTTTTTGATCCCGAGAAGAGTATCGATTTCGCTTGGTCGATTTTAATTACTAAAGGCTATTATTTCCTTGGTGAAATAGTACCCCCGGCTGTTATTTCCTTCGTGAAATAACACCCGTCATACCGTGTAGATCTGACCGGATCAAGATCACGCGGTGGTCCACGGATTAACCCCGGCGCAGGCAAAGAACCCACACAAGCAAGAGACCGCAAAACAGGATCTTGCGATTTGTTCGAATCAAGAAAAGTTGTAATTTTTCTTTTTTTCTTTGATTTCGTTGTAACCGGATCTTATAAAAAGATCGGATCTTTTGTAACCGATAAACTGTTGCTGAAGAGAATAATGACTTCAATGAAAGCAATTTTCCCCGCGAACAATCTGGTGACCACACTGGGAGCCACCGATCTCGCTGCCGAGATCGTTGCGTCGCAGCCACGGATCTCAATCCCGGTCGAAGAGGAGGTCGAGTATGAATTCGATCAACAAAAGTTCGAGGAGTATCTGTCATTCTCATCCGGATCCACCTCCCCCCGCAAGCCCAAGAAGTTCTCCTCCAGAAGAAAAGTCCGTTGGTTCGAAGAAGTGCAGAATGCCAACGAAGATCTCACCCCAATTGATGCCAAAGTTGCATCGGGTGAAGCTCCACCGACCTCCAACCTGGTCAAGCCTGTTCTCGCCAATTACTCTGCCATTGAGGGCGTAGCGACTCTCTCAAAGAGAGCCCGCCAGAGGCGACATCAACGCCTGGCGCGGCAACTCGCAAAGGCAATGGAGTCCACTGGCGGAATCCGCTATAACGCGGATCTGAAGAACAGGAGAGGCAAACAGCCTCAACAAACAATGAATGGCAGCTCCTCCAAGCCGCCAACGAATGAATGGATCCGTGTCAAACGGAATCGTTCAACACTTGATGAGCGTATTCGCAAGCGCCGCGCACTGTCAGCGCAAGCACGGGCTCAAGTCCAGGAAGCCCACAGAAGACTACAGAAGGAAGTGGCCAAAAAGCCGCCACCAACCTGCCAAGTCTGGAGGCCAAAGTCTGAAGCGGTGATTCAGGCTAAAGAGCAACCTTTGCAGCCTTCAGCAAAAGTTCAACCTCCGGCGAACCAACCTAAATCGCCGAAAATTCCCATAGCTACTCCGGGAGATCACGCAGAATCATCCCGAAGAAAGAAGTCAATTTTGGAGCGCCTCGGTCCACTTCCCGAGGGGCGATGCAAAGCTCCAGTTCAAGAACGTTTGGGCCCGATAAAGAAGCCCCGAACGACTCAACATGCTGGGAGTCGCCGCCAACCTCAACATGACAAATAGATCAGGGCAGTTAGGCGCACCAATTTGCGCATTGAAGTCCAGGAGCCCGCTAAGAACTCACGCCCACAAAGGCATGTTTCGAGGCGTGTGACTCTTGAAAGCCCAAAGAAGGCAGTGCGCCCTCAGAAGGAAGCATTGTCGTCTAATGACGATAGCGTTATACCTGAGAAGTCGGGTCAACACACGATAGGTTACTCCGACCTTCAAGCAGACAAGTTGTACTATCGTGTTGGGGGTACGAGTAAAACCAGGAAAAGGAGTCCTCGAGAACTAGAAACTCAATGCCCCTGTTCCAAACTCATTCGGACAGTATTGTCTGAGTGTAACTGCATCAAGACAGTCCCCGAGAGAATTTCGGTTTTCAAACGGCTCAGTACCGAAACGCCAAAACCAAGGCCTAGGCGTTTCTGATATCCAGCGAGGGACAACCCCGCGAGTCACTTATGATAAGTGCGGAACAAGTGGCCAAGATGCTCGAAGAAGCCATGGCTAAACAACAGGAGAGCTTCAGGTTCGAAATGCAGATGGCTATGCAGAATATGAGAGAAATGCATGACCAACAAATCCAAGCACTGACAAACCAGCAAGGTGAACCAAGTCGTCGTAACCAGGTTAATCAGGAAGATGAGGACACAAATGCGAATGAAGCTCATAATACCAATAATCCTCCTGTTAATGCAGGGGGTGGTAACGAGAATGCTAGCGAAAACACAGGTGAAAATTTGAAGATTAAAAACCTCGAGAGCAAAATTAATACGTTGATTTCCGCTCAAGAGATGAAGAAGACGGGCATTCCTTGTCCATACCCAAGAGAATGGGAATCAATCCCGTATCCGGTGAAGTTCAATCTAATTAACTTCACACCGTTTAATGGGATGGGTTCACCCACTCAGCATTTGATTTACTTCAAATCACACCTAGGGGTTATCTCTGGTAATAAGCCTCTGATGGTACGGTCCTTCGTTGACACTCTTCGTGGAGCCGCCTTCGATTGGTATCGCCGCCTCAAGCCAGGAAGCGTGAATAGCTGGGACGACATGGAGACTAAATTCCTCACCAACTTCTTCGACGACGACACTAAGATATCCATCGGGTCGTTGCTTGACGAGAAACAAAAAGACGGGGAATTGGTTGATACATTCGTCAAAAGGTTCTAGAACAAGGCGATGAACTATCGGGACCCGATCACTGAGGAGTTCATTATCCAGACATGCCACAACAACCTCGCTTTGGACGTTTTGGAAGCAATGGGGACAGCACCGTCCAAAACATGGAAGGATTTGAAGGTCCGAGGAGAGCAAGCCGAGCGATTCCTCAGAAGGAAGAAGGCGAAAGAGGCCAACAGGCGACGAATGCTCCGCAACAGAATTTCGTCCCACGAGGGAAAGGTAAGGGACATGCTAATGCAGTTGATGCTAATCAAACTTTCCAATTGCAACCTCAGCAACAGCCACAGCAACAAGCACCACAACAATCTCGGTCGTAATGGTAACAACGGCCTCAGAATCAGAAATCTTCGGAGCCAAGATTTCCTAAAGTCTACTCCTTCAAAGATGACGAAGTTCCCGGTATCTTTAAGTACCTGCTGGAAAATAACAAAATCCAGCTTTCGTCGATTGTGGATCAAGAAGGGGCTAGCAAATTGACGGATCCGAAGTATTGCGCATACCATAGAGCGGTCCATCACCCTACGAAGTCATGCTACCATCTCAAGGATAAAATCCAGGCATTAATTGATGTAGGCGTCATAACCCCGAAGCCGTCCAAGAATGTCAGAGGAAATGCAGTATCAATCAGCTTTGGATCAGTGCCCATAGCATGGTTTAAACCAGAACGCATCACCAAAGTAGGAATGAAGATGGTGAATGACGACCCGTATGGACAACGTCAAAAAGGACTTGTGCCACACACAGCCTCAAACGGTGAAATCCTCTGGGTCCATCCTGATCTTATTGAAGACAATCAGTGGACGACTTCCTCGACCCAAAAGGGTAAAGGCAAGTCCTGCAATGCTACCTCCGCGATCTTCGAAGAGGATGGTAATGAAGCTCCTACCTTCCCGCTCTCCGAAGAAGAACAAGAAGTCTTTTCCACTAGAAGCGGAAATCAGTATCACTTCAACTATCCATCACCTAGTGATCAGTTAGCTGAGCAGGGGGTGACTAAACTAGTACCAGCCAAAACTCTTATGGAGCTGGGTGTGATTACGACTCCTAGACCGGTTGAAGAAGCTCGACGACAGCCGGTTGATAAACAGAAAGAAAAGAGGCCCCAGGAGGTTCAGAATCCGAAGCAGTCTCGTTTCAATCGTCCGATTGGAAGAGATAAACCGGAAAGCTTGAACACTCCGCACGTATTCGATATTATGGCTCAACTAGCTAACATTCCAGCACAGATAACATTGTATGAGTTGCTACGGCTGTCTAAAGAAACCAGGGAAGCCTTGCAAGAAGCCTTGGCCAATTCAGAAGTGTTCCTTACTCAGATCAAGACGGTACCTGAAGAGCCAGAACCGTTAATTCAACACTGCAATATAGCGGCTAAAAACCTTCCCTGCATTACCTTCACCAAAGAGGATATGCAGACGAAGAATTCGAACCATGATCAACCCCTATATTTCATTGGGTACATTGGCTCCAGCAAAGTCTTGGATCCATAGTAACGTTATAATCCCCTCCACTCTCCATCAGTGTTTGAAATATGTCGACTCTGATCATAATGTTAGGACGGTGGTCGCGGATAAGCAACCATTCAAAGGGTATGAGAATTATTTCACTGATTCTCTCCTTTATGGTAATGAATCCGATACTGAATCATCGGCCCATGGCACAGACAGCGGAGAAGAAGCTGATACCAAAGCCGGACTTGATTACAATGGAGGTTATGTTTTAAATGACATTGTACCCTTTGTAATCAACCTTGACGATGAACAATCGTCAGATGGCTGTTATAACTGGCAACTTGCCAATAATAAAATAAATAACGATTTGGAGTACTCACTGTCTCTTGATGATGTGATAAAAGAATTGTATGATAATCCCGATTTATATGAGCCGCTTCGATCGTCCTATATAACAAAGAAACGCCTCCATCATTCTTTCGGAACGACCCTGGTCATCCCTACCAAAATAGGAGGCCAAAGAGAAGTGATTTACGGTAAAGGAGAGGGTTTTCCATTACCAGATCATTTCTTAAGGGAAGATGAGAATGATGACAAACCTGGTCGGCATTTATCTAAGTATAGTCCGGAAGCACGCAAGCTCATGGAAAAACAGGGATATGATTTTACACTTGGAGAAGGTCTATACTTCGATCGAGGTCCTCGTATTCCAGCCAAAGCGGTATATGTACCAAAGGGGAAACTGGATGATTATTATAAATTCAGACGAGGGTTAGGGTATGAATCTTCTTCAGAAGACGAATGTTGCTGGTTAATCAATAACTAATCATCTGAGCAATACAAAGATGGGTACCCGTCAGATTCCTCAGAATGGGATTCCGATACAAGTCTAGGGGAAGCATTCAAAGCCCTAATGGCGAACATGGCTACAGCTGATCCGTCCACAATGGAGAACAATGATCAAATGCTGACATGGGAAGACCCATGGGTTCATCACCTGAACATGTAGTATGGTGACAGGTTCGAACGGAGAGAACCCCCCACTGAAGATAAAATAGTCCAAGTTAACATGGGTGACGAGGCCAACCCAAAGCCTATATTCATCAGCGATATTCTTCCCTCATGTGAGAAGGAGGAATTAATTGCTCTCATCAGGGAATATATTGACGTCTTCGCTTGGAATTATGAAGACATGCCAGGGCTCGGCCCCAATGTGGCGATGCACCGCCTCGATATCAAGTCGGATGCCAAACCTGTCAAACAACAGCAAAGATGGTTTCGTCCGCAGATTATGGAAGCCATTGAGGCAGAGGTTAAGAAATTGATCGAATCAGGATTTATCCGAGAGGAGCAACATCCAGATTGGCTAGCTAATATCGTTCCAGTCATGAGGAAGAACGGTAAAATCAGGATTTGCATTGACTTCTGGGACCTGAATACGGCATGTCCAAAAGACGACTTTCCTCTCCCAATCACAGATGTCATTATCGACAATACGTGCGGGTTTGAGAGAATGTCTTTTATGGATGGCTTTTCAGGATACAACCAAATCAAGATGCACCCAGATGACGAGAAGCATACAGCGTTTAGAATGCCCCTCGGTGTCTTTTGCTACACGGTGATGCCTTTCGGTCTGAAGAATGCAGGTACCACATACCAGCGAGCAATGACTAAGATTTTCCAAAAGCATCTCAGGAAAACAGTCGAGTGCTACGTTGATGATTTGGTTGTAAAAAGTCGCAATAAAGAAGATCACATCAAGGACTTGAAGACGATGTTTGATCTCATGCGAAGTCATCAATTGAAGATGAACCCCACTAAATCCTTCCTTGGAATGTCCAGCGGAAAATTCCTTGGATTCGTTGTTACCACTAAGGGTATACATATCGATCCTGATAAGGTGAAGGCGATACATGAACTGCAACCCCCTAGAAATCTGAGAGAACTCAGAGGATTGCAAGGGCGGTTAGCTTACATCCGGCGGTTCATCTCAAATCTTTCTGGGAAGTGCCATTCTCTAAGCTAAACAAGAAAGGTGTATCATTTATTTGGGACGACGCCTGCCAAAAAGCATTCGAAGATATCAAAACCTATCTGATGAATCCTCCTGTTCTCGTTGCACCAAAATCAGGTAGACCGTTCTTGATTTACCTCAAGGCGATGAACCACTCGATAAGTGCTTTACTAGCACAAGACGATGATAATGGTCACGAACAGGTAGTCTATTACCTAAGTCGGACCTTGGTAGGTGCCGAGTCTTGATATCCGATGATTGAGAAAGAATGCCTCGCATTGGTATTCACAATGCAAAAGATGCAGCATTATTTGATCGGACAGACGATTTATGTCATTTCTAACGTTAATCTAGTACGGGTATTTATGACGCAACCGGCTTCTATGAATTGGCGGTTAGCGAAGTGGGTCCTTCTCTTGTCCTAATATGATTTGCACTTCAAACAGCAGAAGTCGATCAAAGGACAAGCAATTTGTGATCTCTTGGCGGCAAACCCGACCACGGATACGGCAGAAGTATATGATGACTTGCCGGATGAAACCCATGAGGTTAACACTACATCGCACCAACAAGTATGGAAATTATACTTCGATGGTGCTTCGAGGGCAGTTAATAGGGCAATAACCCCGGGATGTTCTAAAGTCTCCTCCGGAGTTGGAGTTGTCTTAGTTTCCTCGGGGAAGCATGTGATGCCTCGGGCTTATTCACTGACTAGTCCATGTTCCAATAACGTAGCCGAGTACAACGTGCTTCTCATTGGACTCAGTTTCGCCAAGGAGCTGGGGGTCGAATATCTCGAAGCTTTTGGGGATTCTCAATTGATAGTCAACCAAGTCCGTGGAGAGTATGAAGTCAGGAACCAAGACCTGATCCCGTACCACCAGGAGGCCATCAAAATGGCAGATTCTTTTGAAGAATTCTTTATTGAATACATCCCTCGTCTCCAGAACGCTTATGCGGATGCACTGGCAGCACTAGCAGTATCACTTGCGCAGCCTCCCGAAACTGAACTATTAGTCACAGTAAGGACGCATCAACTCTGCATACCCATATACGATTCAATCCGCCGAAGAGCTCCAAGATTCTTCTATAATACTGAAACCCATACATTATACCGTAGAGGGTACGACGGTCTTTTACTCCGATGCCTTTCGAACAGTGAAGCAAAAGAAGTTCTTAAGGAAGCACACGAAGGAGAATGTGGTGCGCATCAGCCTGGTCCCAAACTGTATGATCGCATCAGAAGAATGGGGTATTTCTGGCCAACGATGGTTCGTGACGCAATCGAATACGCACGAGAATGCCACGCTTGCCAGATACATGCGAATTATATGCATCAACCGCCAGAGCAGTTGCACACGTCAACCACGTCATGGCCGTTCGAGACATGGGGTATGGACATTGTTGGTCCTATTTTCCCCCCTTCAGTCAAAGGTGATCGGTTCATCCTCGCGATCACAGATTATTTCTCAAAGTGGGCTGAAGCGATTCCGCTTAGAGAAGTGAAGACGAACAACGTCGTCAATTTCATCAAACATCATGTCATATACCGACACGGCGTGCCAAGACGGATCATTCATGACAACGGTCCACAGTTCATAAGCAACGCTTTCGTCAGGTTTTGTGACAAGTTCAAAATTTAAGATATTTCGTCAACAGCTTATTATCCCGCTATGAATGGATTAGCTGAGGCATTTAACAAGACGATCATTAAGATCCTGTCAAAGCTCGTGAAGACCAACAAACGAGACTGGGATGGTAAACTCGGTGAAGCACTCTGGGCTTATCGTACCACCATACGTACACCTACAGGAGCTACCCCATATTCGTTGGTATACGGATGTGAAGCTTTGCTACCATTAGAAATCCAAATCCAATCCCTTCGGATCGCTCTCGCAACTGAGATGACGACAGAAGAACAATATCAGAAACGTCTCGAAGAACTATGAAAAGCGCTTGGAAGCTCAACAGCAAATTGAGTTTTATCAGGCCAGGATGTCTAGGGCTTTTAACAAAAGAGTCCGACAGAGAAGCTTCAAGGAAGGAGATCTGGTCCTCGCTGCTCGCCGACCAATAATTCTCACCTCCAAGAAGAAAGGTAAATTCGAACCCAAATGGGAAGGACCGTTTGTGATAGACACAGTCTACTCAAACGGCGCATATCGCCTGATTACTCAAGAGGGCGCCAGGCAATTAATGCCAATAAATGGGAAGTTCCTGAAAAAGTACTATCCCTAGTATATTCAGGATAACTCATTTACCGGGAAGTTCCTTGAAGAATATTACACTTAATATTCTAGAGGATAACCCAAGATCATTTTCACCACCAAAATTCCTCACTGATCAATTTCAATTGACAGTGAGTCCAACAAAAGTATCTTTCTGGCCCTTTTGACTCTTTCCATGAACAAGAGGTCCACTTTTAGTTCGGAGTCCCCTTTCGATAAATGAAAGAACTCCCTTCTTTTTATCTTTGGTTAAGCCTTCTCATGGTTATAACCGAAGTTGAAATTTCACTTCGATAAACGAAGAACTCATCTTCAAATTAGATAATCAATCCTATAAAAGGTAAGTTTGTCTAGATCTTCCAGATTCTCGGAGTGGAGATCCCACTTCTAGTTTCTTTTGCGCTGGAAATAGAATATAAAATTCTTCCTTTCCAGAATCAAGGAATAGAATATAAAATTCTTCCTTCCTTGTATTAGGGTTTGCCTTCACCCTAAAATAAGACCGGGAAGTAGAATATAAAATTCTTCCTTTCCCACACCAACCTTTTCCAAGAATTTGTCAATCTAGTATTCATCCTAGGAAGTTTATCCCGAATCCTAAGCAGGGATAAGTCTGCGCCTAATACGCGCTGCCGGTTTAGTCTTTCTCCGTAGAAAAAGACACCAGAGTTCGATTCTGGGGTATCCTATCCTGAAACCTAAGCAGGGATAAGTCTGCGCCTAACCTGCGCTGTCGGTTAGTTCTTAACCGTTAAAAAAGAACACCCGCTCCCATATTCAACATTGTGGCAGGTTGTTATTAATAACACCAAAATCCATGCCTTACACGCATGGGGAATCTCATCCTGAATCCTAAGAAAGGATATGCCGACGCCTAACACGTGTCGTCGGTTTAGACTTTTTCCGTAGAAAAAGACACCAGAACCTGATTCTGGGGACTTTTATCCCGAATCCTAAGTAGGGATGAGTCAGCGTCTAATACACGTTGCCGGGTAGCCTATTCCCGTAACAATGGCGAAGTCTACATATTCAAATTCGTAGCAGCGAGTCTCAGAGAATTCACTCTCTTAGCACAACGTTACTTGCGGAACGGATTTAGACAATCCGCATGCTAGCCCGGTTCAAACGGTAGTCGGTAAAGGCTTATCAAACCCGTTGAAGGCTGGGGGTTAGCCAAAAATCCTAAAGTCAACACCTAATACGTGTCGCCGGGTAGCCTATTCCCGTAACAAATGGCGAAGCCTATGTATTCGACGTCATAGCACAAAGTCTCAGAGAATTCACTCTCTTAGCACAACGTTACATGCGGAACGGATTTAGGCAATCCGCATGCTAGCCCGATTCAAATGGTAATCGGTAAAGGCTTATCAAACCCGTTGAAGGCTGAGGGTTTGCCAAAAATCCTGTGAGTATTATGGTCAATCATTCCAAACAGAATGAGGAATCATAATAAAGATAAAGATAAAACCATTTCCACTAAGAGTATAAAAAGTCAAAATATCCAGGAAATGGAATCATACATCAAGCCTATGGCTAAAAATCTGCTGACTAAACTTAGACAGCTTCTCGTCATAAGCTTGCCTAAGCTCATCTTGCAACTCAGCTCTGAGGGACTCTTCAGTGGTGGCTAAAGTCTTCGTAGCAGTCTCCTCCGTCTCGACCAGCTTCTGCTTCAAGGATTTCAACTCCTCAGATAAGGCTGTGTGGGCTTGCTGATCTTGTACCTTCGCCATCTGAAGTATACTCAAAGTCTCCTCTGCTTCACGAAGTCCTCTTCGAAACTGTTCTATCTTGGTCTGGCAAGAGGCAATATATAAGTCAAGATCGTCAAGTGAAGATGATCTAACAGCAAGGTTAGCCTCAACTCGGTCTACCCGATCCCGCTGCACCTGAATCTCGAGCTCAGCAAGAACTCGAGTATCGCGCCATGTTTGTAAACGAGTATCCAAATTGGCAGCAATGAATGAAGAGGCACCTGCATCCCGGAGCTCACGTAACATCTGAAATTCGTACTCTAAGCAATCAAGGTCATCAATTATAGCCTTCGCCAGATCCGGATATCCTGCATCTCTTATTGAATTTATTCTGGGATCAAGGAAAGGCTTAAATTAGTGAAGGAAAAGTCCGTCGTGGAAGAGCTTGCCAATCATAGTATTCACGAAGGAGAAGAAGGAGCGGACTTCTATGCAGATGACGATCTTCTCAGGGTCGTTGTCTGATAACAACTCCTTCACAAGGACATGAAGCCGAGAAGAAAGCCCTACACAAAAAGGAGAAATCTGTCAAAAGCCTTGATGAGGAAATAAATAACATTTCTCAGTTGCTTAATTTATACCTTCTTCCCCTTGAGTCACTGGGGGTAGTGGAGGTGTAACTGCTGTGGATGTATTAGCTGATGTAGCTGGTCTCACAGCCGGCTCAACAGGATCAGTCTCAACAAAAGCTTCTGTCAAACACAAAACGGAATTCTCAGATGCATCACATTATAGCTGCATTAGTCAAAAAATGGCTAGTCCTATAATTAACTTGAGAAGAGGCACGTACCTTCAAAAGGACCATCTTCGGGATTCTTAGGGAGTGTAGACTCAGGTAACATATCTTCAGGCATTTGGTCATCAATCTAAGGAGAGCCATACATGAAGTGGAGCATAGGAGTGTCCACGAGCAAACCTTCCTCGTCGAAATCGTCAGTCGAAAAATCTGACACAAGGAAATATAAATGCAAAAGAAGAATAAAGAGACTACGACCAATGGAAATGAGTTACCTCTTATGGGTGTATTAGCCTCTCTATTCCCAAGATCCACGTTTTCCTCCTGCAATTTATCTAAAAGAGCAAGAAGTATAGAGACAATTAGGGGAGGCACGAATTCTGAATCGTTCAACTCCCAATTTATCTAAAAGAGCAAGAAGTATAGAGACAATTAGGGGAGGCACGAATTCTGAATCGTTCAACTCCTTTGTGTGCCATCTAAAGGGTACACGAATTCTGAATCGTTCAACTCCTTTGTGTGCCATCTAAAGGGTACATTGTCAATGGTAGATGTACATGGGTTCACTGAATCGGGTCCTACACTGATGGTCTCCCTAACGTCGGCAGCTTCTGCAGGCCTTTCTACCTGCTGTGGTAAGTCAGGCTCACCAGAAGATACAAAATCATGAGGAGCAGGATCGGGACTCATCTCGCTTTCCCCACGCTCTCCTATATAGAGATAGAAAAGCATGAGCCCGAAGTTCTGAATGATCAAGAGGATGATCTACAGGGTAAATGTTACCTCCGTCGCTAGCGGAATCATCACCAGCCAAATCCATCTCAGATACTCGCGGATCTGTACGCAGATCTGCACACGACTTGTGGGCTAGTCTCTTCCTCCTAGCAGCTGGGGCAACAATCGAAGGTCTCACCTGAGTAAAAGGACAGAATTCTTCATCCTTGTCAGCCGCGGTCCCTGAAACATCAAACAATTGTTAGGATTAATAATTCTGGAAGACAGAAGGAAAAGTTAGGTAGTTAACCTCGCTCGGAACAGTCCTCGTAATCCTCAAGATCTCCGCCTGAAGCCTCATCAGAAGAATTGAAGATCTTCTTTCCTTCTTCGTCAATCCGACGAGTCTTGCTCCGCGTCCTCTGTGACCGAGCATTTTCCCAAATCACACGAGAATCAGCCTGAGAAGCCTCCTCAGCCACTAACTCTGCAATCGGCTTCACGGGGACGGTTTTGTTAGCTGCTAACAACCACCTGCAGCTTAAGAAGGTGAGCTTTAACTGACGCTCAACACTCGGGAGACTGAACTTAGCACCAGTACAGCCCGTCACGGTCCACAGCCATGCCCGGAGACCGTCCACGCCCAACATTTATGGACCTGTAGCTGCTTTCTGATGTCAGGGAATCCTCGTCCCTCCCACCTGCCATTCTCAAACAACTGTAGTAGGGGAACAGAGCGATCTACGGTGCTAGGTACCGACATCATATCAGGATGATGAAGGACGAACCAAGCCATCAAATAAGTGTATGGGAGCTCCACCTTAGAAAGAGGAATCTTAGCCGACGGTGCATCTTCTTTCTGAGTGAAGGTGCTAGAAATCTGTCGAAGCCCTCGATGAATGTTAGCCACCATCACCGGAAGAAGCGAAAGTTCCTTCTTATAGGCAAGCTGAACCGCTGGGTAGAGCACTTCCAATGGCAAAATGTCACCGGACTGATACGAGACCACGCATTTCTTTAACCAGATAGCGAGGTAACCAGCAAGAAGGGTCATCGGCTGAATCGATGCGATCGCATGCCATAAGAATGATTTAAATTTAGTCCCTGCAGGAAAGCCACTCTCGGGACTGCTAATGGTATAGGAATGAGCGTCAATCTTCTTCAACAGACCATTGACCTCTGAAGGAGTAAGCGTTGCCAGCTCACAAATAGCCTCGCCAGAATTGCTCTCTAAATTCCTGAACAGATAACACGCAAACTGCTTCAGGCTCACATGTGACTTAGTCCTCTTCGCTAAAGGCTCAGACTATGCCAAAGCAATATGGTAGTGACATGTAAGATCCCATAAAGTCTCATAGGGGTCGGGCATGCGGTCCTTCAGCTGACTCAACTCATGGTTGGAGGGAAAGTACTCCTGATATAGCATCTGACCCATGGGCAAACCAGAAATCCTGTGCATCTCATGGAGAGCCAAGCCCAACTCCCCATGCCTGGTCTGAAAAGTGTTCGAATCCGGGTTATAGAGCTCGTACAAAGCAAAGAAATGTTTAGCACTGACGGGTAAACCATACATGGTGGAACGAACAGCTGCATATAGATCACAAGCGTGCAACTCCTCGCTCCATCAGCTTAAGACGTACTTCGTCATACGAGCCCACCAAAGTTTTTCTAAAGAATGAACCCAGCCATAGAATCTATGGCGCGCCGCAGGCATCTCCCATCCTAAGACGGTGAGACGATTCTTCAAAGTAGAAGCAGAAGCAAGAAACTCGTTACGCGGCGGTGTATCCAGTCCCAATACTCCAGGACGCAATCCAATGATATGACTCCTGCTCGAACCAGGAGCTGCCTGATGAGTAATATAGCCACAGTGAATGCTCTCGTGCTCCTCCGTCAAGCGCCACGACATCTCCCGTGTCACGGCCTGACGCCTGAGCTCAGTCAATGAGCGGTGTCGAGGAATCTTAGGCAAATATAGAAAACCACCGTCATCTTTATGAAGCCACTGCTCGGCGTCAATAAACACTACATCAGGATCTCTAACAGAGTCGCCAAACAAAAAGTCAGTCTTCTTGAGAGGCTGAACAGAGCTGGTATCCTTCACGAAAGGCGCATCAGTGATCAGCTGTCGAAGAACTTGATGTCCACCTTCCTTCACCACCTCGGCAACCTCTGTCGACATGCCCGAAGCAAACCGAGGAGTAAGTGGAATAGGCGAAAAATCATCGGAGATCGAATAATACTCGTCACGACGCCCGTACACTGCATGAGATGAGAACGCTCCAGAAGGATATCCCACTGGAAACAAGCAATTAAGCGTTTGTTAGTCTCAGTTATAAAAGGAAGTTGAACTCATCTTACGAATGGGTAAGATAGAGTCACTACTTTATAAAGGGTGAGACGATTTGGCCACATTGTGCATTCATAAGATAGGGTATATCAACAATATATCCCTGCCTTATAATGCACAATGCAGCTTCAAAGCGCCCCCTTTATTTATTTTGAGATATGGTTTTGACCAAGCAAAACCTATCTTTAAAGCGTTGATCCTCACCAAGGAGAATCAAGGCTCTTCCCACCAAGGAAAACAAAACGGGGAAAGAGGATTAATTTACAAATTTTGAAATACGCCAGAAAAGAGCTCACCAGCATACGAGGGAAGCACGCCATCAGCTGACGCAGTAGGGGATCGACCTCTCGGGATATGCGACATGATGATCTGCAAAGTAAATCAAGGAGTCAGATACAGAAAAAATTTTAGTTAGGGTGACAAACTCTAACCCTAAATTTTATCCCCTCTTTATTATAATTAAACCCCTCAGATCTCCAAATTTTACCCCCTGAAAGATGAGCTCCAGGCGTCAAATCACAAACCCTAACCTTCATATGCAATCCCATAAATTCATATACTGAATTAAACATGAAAAATGCCAAAATTATAGAGGATTTACCTGAGGAAAAGCTTGAGGATCCAACAAAAAATAGATCTTGAAGGAAGCTTGAACCACATGCTCGAGGGGCCTGAGAGAAATTCTATATATGGAAATTTTGAGGGATTTTTCAGTCTAAGATCAAGAGGAATGGTAGATCTAAGACAAATTTGAAGGTTTGAAGGAGAAAAGATGCACGAGGGAAGAGAAAAATCCAAAATAGGGGAGAAAGGGGGCCAGCCCTAAAAGAGGAGAAAAGGGGTTCTTTTATAGTGTGAACCAGCCTTGAACCAGACTAGACCAGGTTGAACCAGACCAGACCAGGATAAATCAGTTCAAATGAGGCTGAACCAGACCAGACCACCAGGTTGAACCAGACCAGACCAGGATAAATCAGTTCAAATGAGGCTGAACCAGACCAGACCAGGCTGTACCAGACCAGACCTAGCTGAACCAGACCGAACCAGGCAGAATCAGGCTAAACCAGTCCTGAACCAGTCCTGAACCAATCTTGAACCAGGTTGAACCAGTTCTGAACCAGTTTGAACCAGATTTGGACCAAAAATTCGAATTGGAGCTGAACCGAGTGTCGAAACGACTTCAAATCGACCGACGGTTCAGTCCCTTATTTATTCATTCCTCTCCCATATATTCGGAAGGGTCGAAGGATTTTTTCTCTTCCACCTAGCAGCTGGGATAACAATCGATGGCCGGTTCAGCTCATTCTTAGTACTCCAATAAGGTATATGAGTATAAACTATTCCCTATTTTTGTTGAGAAGTTTCTGGAGAGTATTTTTCTAAAAATATTTTTAAGGATAACTCAACAACACTCCAAAAAGTATAAGAGTATAAACTACTTCTCAAGACTCCAGCAGACGTACGAGTATAAACTATGTCAAACACCGGACAACGCGTTACAAATGAAGACTCAACGCCAACAATCGATGGTCGGTTCTATATTGAAACAGCAAACACGAGCTAAAGATCAGAAAATCAGGAATTGACTTCAAATTCAAAATTCCGACAACGGTCAGACAATAAATGCAGCACCGGAACCCTTGCAGACATTCGACAAAGCACCGAATAGCCTAGAGGATTGAAGGAATCAAGAGTAGAAGCCATTCCAAAGTCCCGTTACACCGACTGAAGGTTGGAACAATCATATCCAAAGTATTCCAGACTCTTCTATAAAAGAATGAGGCTGAAATATTTTGGAGGGGGTATCTGTAGGCGTGTAAAACTGCTTATAGGTCCCTTAACACAGCTCGGACATGGTGATTCGACAAACCAACGAACCATCGGGCGACATATCCAAGCATGATCGTTAGACCACAACACCGAAGCCAAGTGACACGCGACGAAGCGGATTAACGAGGCGACGAGGTTAACGAACCGCACGCAAACAACGGAATACATCCAATCGCGTGCGGAATCAAGCTAACAGGTCAATGAATCAACGAGTCATCCAACCGTAGAGTCCACCGCATCAAACAACAATCGGGAACAGACTTGAACTCTAAGGCGGATTTACTACCAAATCAGGATCCGGACTGCCAAATCAGAGTCCAGATCAACAATGAAGTTCGGATAAACCGCGAAACCGCAAAACTGAAAAACGGACAAAACGATACCACACCCGGAGGGCTCGGCCAAAGCCGAGCCACCAAGGTGGCTTCGGGGGCCGAGCCACCCAAGTGGCGAGCCACAGCCCAGATCTGGGCCTAGATCTGAGCCCAGATCCGCTTTGAGATGCCTATAAATAGAGAGGTAGGCTCATTGTTTGAGGGGGGACTTTTTTGAGGCGAAACTCTGCTAGATTGAGAGCTCAACTTCGGAATCTTGAAGCTTTGAAGACTTGGACTTTTCAGATCTGGTTCTTGGCGATCATCCACGTCAGATAAGGCAGGAGTTCGAGAGAGATCAGATCTGAGATCCACACGGTCGTCCTCCGGATCAAAACTTATTTTTTTTTTATCCCGAGAAGAGTATCGTTTTCGCTTGGTCGATTTTGATTACTAAAGGCTATTATTTCCTTGGTGAAATAGTACCCCCGGCTGTTATCTGTTATTTCCTTCGTGAAATAACACCCATCATACCGTGTAGATCCGACCGGATCAAGATCGCGCAGTGGTCCACGGATTAACCCCGGCGCAGGCAAAGAACCCACACAAGCAAGAGACCGCAAAACAGGATCTTGCGATTTGTTCGAATCAAGGAAAGTTGTAATTTTTCTTTTTTTCTTTGATTTCGTTGTAACCGGATCTTATAAAAAGACCGGATCTTTTGTAACCAATAAACTGTTGCTGAAGAGAACAATGACTTCAATGAAAGCAATTTTCCCCGCGAACACTATGTGAATTCAAGAGAGAGGAAAGCTCTTTACATACCCCTCAAGAAGTTCATTGTAAATTAACTCATAGGAAAGCCTAGGAGAGTTGTATATTATAATAGAAAAGTAAAGAGAACTAAGAAGAAATTTTTTTAATTTTGAGAGGTCTTTTAGTGAGATTTCGAGAATATTTATTATCAAATCCTTAGAGATAACAAGAAAGATTGTATATTTATAATCTTTTTGATATAAAGAAGACTTCCATCTCTCGCCGTGGATTTTGACGATTGTCGAACCATGTAAATCTTGTGCCTTTGTCTCTTGATCTATTTTTCTCTTTTGTTCATATAAGTAGTTTCTTGGAGTTTCTACATCGTTAGGTGATCGGTTGCTTTACGAAAAAATAGGAGTTCTAATCAGGTGGTTTTGTGATGCGTCTACAAGCTACACTTCCGCATAGATCACCAATTAGTGTGCAACGATTGTTGTCAAGTTGCGGGTGGCATGCATCAATAAATGATGTCAATGTCTTAGGTGATACCAAACAATTAGTATCAAAGCTGGATTTCTATTAGATTAGATTTTTCCTTAAAGAAATGTTCGATCTTTACAAAATTCAATTTGAATTTCTTTGGTGGTGAAGTCCAAGATTGAAAAGTTTGATGATGAGAGAGAGTTTGGGCTTTAGCGGAAAAGGATGGAGGATTCACGACCTAGATCAAGTTATGCTAGGAGTGGACAAAAAGCCAGAGAAGATGACAGGTGACGAGTGGAGCATGATGGATTGGAAAGAACATAACACCATCTTACTCACTCTATCTTGAAGTGGGGTATTGCGTAATCAAGAAGATAACTAAATTTAGTATGTGGAAGAAGCTCGAGGAGTTGTACATTGCCAAGAATCATCCACCTCGTATCAGAAGAAGTTATATGGGCTATGAATGAAGAAAGGTACAACAATGTTAGAGTATTTGAGAAATTCCAATATGATAGTAACTGAGTTAGTAGTGACAGGGTCAAACTATAAAGATGGTGGCGAAATAGTAATCTTGTTGAGTTACCTTCTAGCAAGTTACTAGTATATGAAGATATCACTAACCATAGACAAACTACAATTACTATGGATGAGGTCAAAGCAATGCTCCAAATGGATAAATTTAATCAGGGATAAGGTATTGGTGAGAAAAAGATTTCTAGGTTGGAAGGGCCATGTTAATAAAGACTGCTTCAAATAGCAAGTGTAGTTGAGGAGAGCAAAAGATTGTTAGGTCTCATGTTTATGAGCCTACTATCTAATCTAGTTTTGATGATTAACAAATAATTCCTAATATTATTTGCCGAGTGTTTGTATTTACTTGTTAAGAATCCTACACAAAGATCCGTGTTAGAGGTTGGTCAGATTTGGGTGTTCACGATGATATTCAAAGGAGGTTGGAAGGAAAATAGGAATGAAGCCGTCGTAATTCAAGTTAAGATTCATCATCACTTCATCCGTAACCAAGATGAGCTTATTGAAGATCATTTGCTTAGGTATATAGTTTTGTAGTTTAGGCTTTACTTTATGTGTTTATTACTTTAAAGCTCAAACTACACACATACACGTTTCATTTTATCGTATTATACTTTTTGGGAAAATAATGGGTTTACATATTAAATACTTGATTATAGTATTTTACATCTTTTCTTGAGTCTATAAATCTATTTGAAAGTATTTCAAAACTTGTTTAGAATGAATTCCTCAAAATTAAGTTTGTTTAACAAGTTCTTATTTTTGACCGATTTGCAAAATAAATAAGTTTTCAATAATGGAAAATGCAATTTTAGAAATTCATTTTCTAACATGTTCATCTTCATATATATATATAACATTTTCTTAAGTTTTACTAATTTTGGAGTTGTTTTGTTATTTTAAATTAAATTTACAAAAATAAGTTTTCATCAATATTCAGAATCTAGAATATCTGTTTTAAAATAGTGAGTTTTCACAAACACAAAGTTATATTTTAGAAATTTTTTATCTAACATGTTTATTTTCATGTGTACAAATGTTTTCCTAAATTTTACTATTTTTGGAGTTGATTTGCTATTTTAAATTGAATTTATAAAATCAATTATGCAAAATTTTAGAATTTGTCGTGCATGTTTTTTGTGGACCGTGAACAGTTTTATTAGTCGACCGACATTGTTCATTAGTCGACTGAACAAAGGTATTTTCATCCTTTTATTTTATAGTTGAATCAGTCGACCGATGAAATTCATCAGTCGACCGATGAAATTCATCAGTCGACCGATGAAATTCATCAGTCGACCGGTAACGGTCCTTTTGGCCAGTAACAGCTAGTTTTTGGCTAAATTTTTTTTGAGGCTATATATATGCCTCATAACTCATTTGTTTCACTAAGAATATTTACAAGATAGTTTTGGTAGTTTGTTTTAAAGGTTTTTTAGAAAAAACAAATTTGTTTTATGTAAAGATAGTTTCATAAAGAGGAGAATCGAAATTTCATCCTTAAGGAGTTCAACCTCAATTCTTCCTCCCTCTTTGTTTAGAGAAGTTTTTTCTTACTCATTATCTAGCTTATTTTTATTTTGATTCTTATATACATTTGCTACATTTATTTGAGTTTAAATTTGTTATTACTCATTGTTTTCACACACAACCACTTGAGCTTAAGTAATTCACATATTGTATATTTTGGGTTGTGAGAGTGTTACAATTGAGTGAGCTTTCATTTTTATTCTCATTTGTATTGGATATATTTTTTTTCATTCTAGTTTTTTAGAATATATTTATTAATTTGTGAGATGGTTTTTATCCTATTAATTTTCTTTTCCTAATAGAAAAATCTTTGTTCATTCTATTGGGAAAAGAAAGTTGTGATGATTCTTTTCCTAATAGAAAAATCTTTGTTCATTCTATTGGGAAAAGAAAGTTGTGATGAATATTGAAATTTGTTTTATTTAGAAATTTTGTACATTGTTCATTCTATTGGGAAAAGAAAGTTGTGATGAATATTGAAATTTGTTTTATTTAGAAATTTTGTACATAATAAACTATTATATTAATAGTTAATTAATACTTTATGATACTAAGAAAAGTCTTGAAATTGTTATTCCTTAAATTGAACAAAAATCATTTACTTGAGTTTATTGGTAAACACATTGTAATACACAAAGACACTTAGAGGAGTGGTTGGGAGAGATAGGGTCAATTCCAAGAGGAGTGGCTTAGTTGTAAAAGCCTAGAGAGAGGTAGTAATTCCAAGTACTTGAGGAAGGTAACACGGGCAGCCAACACTTAGAGGAGTGTATTGTGGGATTGATAACGTGTGAGATTGTAAAAGTTTTCGGTGAACTTTGAAAACTGATTGTGTAGTGAATTTGTGATTAGTGGAGAATCTTATCAAGGTGAGGAGCGGAGACATAGGTTGAGGGTTGACCGAACTCTGTTAACATATCCTTGTGTTTGTGATTGTTTTGGTGTTCTCTTATTGTCTCATTGTTTATATTGCCCATTATTAATTATATATATTTGCATATATCACTTGTATTGCTAGGATATTGTTAATAAGTTTTAATTTGGTATCGTAATCGGATTAGATTAGTAAATACCCTATTCACCCTCCCCCTCTAGGGTACTTTCAAAGATGTGGGGTCGGGTTGTATGCATCAGGTACTGAGGAAATGCAACAAGTGGACCCATTGGTGGTTTCAGAGGATGAAAGTTAATTCATTGATGTGTTGATATTTTTCATGAATAACACTTGTTGTGATGGTTGGATATTTGATTCTACAACAATGACTCATATATGTTCCTAAACAAGCATGTTTTACTCTCTGGTGTAAGGAGTCAAGAAGATTGTCTACACGATGGATGATAGGAGGTGCGACTCATGGGTATAGAAACAATCAGGGTGCTAAGAAGAAGAAGGAGCATGGTCACCTTGGAGAATGTCCAGTTAATCTCGAAGTCGAGGAAGAAACTGATATCCTATAGAATGCTTGATTCTATAGGCTATCGAACCCAGGTCTAAGGAGGACATTACAATATATCATGATAGGAATCTCATCCTAGTTGGGAAGAAGCGTGGAGATGACTTGAATCTAGTGTTAGAAGGAACTAGTGTTCAAGGTGAAGCTTCATCTTCAAGAGGGTGTTGTAGGCGTAAAAAATTACCTATAGGTCCCCGCACACAGCTCAGGATGGAGAGGAGATGATGAAAGTTGCTATTCGAGTCACAGAAGCTCATTTGATGATGACGAACGCATAAAGTGAGTCGACGGATCATGCGAAGGAACGGAATTTTGGAATAATAGAAACACGAATGAATCGGGAGCTGCACGTCGCTTATGAAAGACGAAGCACCCCTCGTGTCCTATTTACTCCACACATGATTCAATCATGAGAGCCTGTAGATCTCCTTGTCGGCTTTCTGATACATTCTAGATCGCGTGATTCCGAGTTTGGATGATGAAAATACAGCGAAAATGGACGAAGCACATGAAACCAAGCCATGAGCCAAACTGAGACACAAATTAGTGTCTTCAGCATAAAGAAGAGGAGTTCATCAGATCTACAGCCCAGTTCCTTCCCTTAAGATTACCCCATTGTGGTGATCTCGAGAAGTGTGATTATCTCGCTGTTACCGAGATAATTACTTTGGTTTCTTGATTCCTTCCCGAATCAACGAAACTTCGGATCTGATCTGATCGTTTGGTGGTACACGGATATCAACGTCCCCATCATAGGAAAAGATCTCACGCAAGCAGCGGGCGATAAACACCTGTTGTGCTGTTTGACGAGAGTTGTACTTTTTTTTTGTTTTCATTGTGTAAGGGTCTTATAAAAAGACTATCTTTTTTTGTTATCATTGTAACAACTAAAGTTGTAATGAACATAGCAATGAAATCATCAACTTTCTCCTCAAACAAGCTGGCGACCACAGTGGGAGCCAACAACCTCTCTGCAGAGGCTGTCGTGATGCAACCAGCGATCAAGATCTCGATGAACGAAAAGGTTGAACACGAATTCAATCAGTAGAAGTTTGAAGAGTATCTCTCTTCCTCCTCTTCCATATCCGCCTCTCCCCGCAGGCGCAGGAAGGCCTCCTCTTCTAGGAACGCTCGCTGGACTTCAGGCTTGAAGATCCAAGATCCTCTTACCGCCACCGCATTTACACCTCACAATGCCCCTCCAGCATCCAATGAGGTCCAAGCTATAAATATGGGCCTCCCCCCAGCAAAAGATTAGCTGGTGAAGATGTGCCAAATTTGTCGAAGAGGGCTCATCAAAGGCGTCGTCAACGTCTTGCCCGTCAATTCGCCAAGACTTTGGATTAGGTGGATGGACTCCGTTACCAAGTAGATCTGGAGTTCAGAAAGCGCCGAGTGGATAAGCCATCTCCACAGCAAACTTCGGGAACCTTCTCCTAATCACCTACTAACGAATGGGTTCATGTTAAAGGGAACCATTCTACTCTTGAGGAGCGCATTCAGAAGTGTCGCGCACTTCTTGCGCATGCCCAGATTCTTGTGTGAAAAGCACAAGAAATGCAAAAAGAAAGAGACGTTTAAGAGATTGCCGAGATCCAAATAAATTTGGATGCCAAAGGCTAAATCAACGCCTAAGGCAAAAGCAGGCGACGTTGCTCCCCAGCCTTCGTCAACTTCGGATCCCGCCCCTTCCGCTCCCATGCCTCCGATAGAACCCTACAGCGGTGTGGATCTCTCTAGAGTTAGAATTCCATTGAAGGATCGCCTCAATTCTCTACCCGAAGATCAAGGCAGAGCGCCTGTTAAGGAACGCTTGGGACCGTTGAAGGAACCTCGAGCAAACATCTAGACTGGGGGTCGTACACGATCTTAACAAGTTGATTCTTGTAACCACCCATTTGGGGGTGCGTACAGAAGGCTAGGAGCCTGTTAGGGTTTCACCCTCAGAAAAGTGTGATTCCAAACGAGTGACTCCTGCAGACGCTAATAAGGTGTTGTTTACTCAGAAGAAAACATGTCAGACAGACGAACGCGTTATACCTGAGAATTCAAGTAAACAGCAGATAGATTGCTCTGGGCATAATACCAATGAGTTGTACTATCGGGCTGGGGGTACGAGTAAACCTTGAAAGAAAAGTACCCGGGAAGCGGACTCTTACTATTCGTGCACCAAACTTATCAGGGCAGTATTATCAGCGTGTAGCTGCCCCAAGACCGCTCCACAGAGGGTCTCAGTGTTCCAAAGGCTTTCCTCTGAAGTGTCGAAACCCAAATCAAGACGTTTTCACAAAAGAAGATCGGTCGTTCGAGATGACGAATTCCCAGAAGTTACCAAAAAAGTCTCCGATGGTTTCAAGTGGATCTAGCCCTAATGTTTCTCCAAGAAGAAGAGTCAATTCGGGAATAGCTCAATTAATGTCTCAGCTCTAGCTAGAAGCTGTAGGACCTAAACAATTCGTGGTCATCATCAACATGGCTGATAAGGGAAAGTCGATTCAACCTTCTAATTCTGATCCCGTCATATCGCATCGTCTGACCCGTTTGCGATCGGGAACCACTAGACGCAGGGTTTATCAAAGGATGAATAGAGGATTATCCTCAGATGACGAAGCGTCAGACGCTTGCTCCGCAATTGCTTCAAATGCTACTATATCCAGCCCAGGGCAATCCGGTGAAGCGCTCACCATCACTCCTGACCAAATAACTCAGATGATCGAAAATGCTCTCACTAAGCAGAAAGAAGAGTTTAAGGTTGAAATAGAACTGAACATACAACGGATGAGGGAGTTACATGACCTGCAACTTCAAGTTTTAGCAAGACAGATTGGCGAATCCAGTCATCGCAACGTTGCAGTAGAACAAGTCAATACAATAGATAGTGATCCAGAACCGGATGAGACTATCAACATTGATATCCCACTCGATAATAATAACACTGGGGGTAGTCAAACCGAAGATAACAATGCTGGGGGTGGTCCCATTGTTTCTCTCAGAAATCATCCGAAGCATGATACAGATGTGGATGAAAAGATGAAGGATCTCGAGAGCAAAATCAACGCTTTGATATCTGCTCGAGAGGTAAAGAAGATCGGCATTCTGTGTCCTTACCCGAGAGAGTGGGAGTTAATCCCATATCTGGCCAAATTCAACCCACTTGGCATGATATCCGTTCGACGTGAAGGGCTCTCCCACTCAACATTTGATCTACTTAAAGTCCCACTTGGGCATAATATCCAGCAATAAAGCATTGATGGTTCGGTCATTCGTTGGCACCCTTCACGGGCCTGCCTTCGATTGGTACCACCGTCTTAAGCCTGGAAGCATCAACAGCTAAGACGATATAGAGAGCTCATTCCTCGGCAGTTTCTTTGATGATAACGCCGAGGTATCCATCAGGATACTCTTTGATGAGAAGTAAAAAGATGGAGAAATAGTCGCCGACTTTGTTAAACGCTTTCGGAACAAGGCGATAAATTGCTGAGATCCGATCACAGAGGAATTCATCTTACAAACTTGCCACAACAACCTCTCTTTGGATGTGTTGGGAGTTATGGGATTAAACCCATCCAAGACTTGGAAAGATTTGAAGATGCACGGTGAACAAGCCGAATGCTTCCTCATAAGGAAGAAGATCGAAAGAAGCCAACAGTCAATGCCTGCGGTTGCTAGTGATAATAATCAGATATCACAACAACAACCTCAAAAGCAGCAAAGGGCTCTAGATCCGAGACACCAAAAAGAGTACTCTTTCAAGGATGAGGAAGTTCCGGATATTTTCGAGTACCTACTGAATAACGGTGAGATTGAGCTACCACCTATTAAAGATCAGGAGGGAGCTAAGAGGATTACAGACCCAAACTACTGTGCGTATCACAGGAGGGTTCTCCATCCTACTGAGATTTGTTTCGGTCTAAAGAACAAGATTCAAGCTCTAATCGACTCTGGCGCTATAAAGATAGAATAAGCTGAATGACGGTGCACCACTTCAAAGAGTATACGAGTATAAACTGCTTCTCAATCCTCCAACCGGTATAAGAGGTTAAACTGCTCCCTGACACTCCAATAGGTATATGAGTCTAAACTATTTCCTTTCTTTCACGAGAAGTTCCTGGAGAGTGCCATGCCTGGTCTTCATAAGGATAACCCGGTCATGCAACTAAGTGCAATGTTAGACCCAGTTTCTCGAAGAAAGCTGGGGGTGGATAATTCATGTAATGGGAAGTTCCCGAGAGAATTCTATATAGTGTATTCTTAGGGATAACCCGGTCACTACAAGAAGGTGATGAATAAAAAACTCCCACTCAAACTCCCGCTATGTCTGTGCACTCAACATTCTCATTGTTAGAGTTCGAACATAGTATTCAGAATTTTAATCTCCTGATCATTAACGATTATCAAACCCCTCCATGATAAGTATTTGTCATTTAACACCAGGAACCCCTCTCTGAGTGACTTGTATGAGTCAACACTCCCACTGTGATTTGTACTCCCACTCCCACTATCTACTTGGTCAAACCTTTAAATAGTTAGGATCACAACCAAAATCCCCTCTCGATTCCTTCCATGAACGAGAGGTCCACAAATTGAACGATCAAACCTTTAAACAGTTAGGGTGGTCTCAAATTCCCATCTTGATCAAACCTTTAAACAATTAGGACTACAACCAAAATCCCCTCTCGATTCCTTCCATGAACGAGAGGTCTACAAATTGAACGATCAAACATTTAAATAGTTAGGGTCATCTCAAATTCCCATCTTGGTCAAACCTTTAAACAGTTAGGCCCACAACCAACATCCTCTCTCGATTCCTTCCATGAACGAGAGGTCCACTTTTAATTTGAGCAATCAAATCTATAAAAGTTAGAGTTGCCTCCAACCTCACTAGGTCGAACTTGCAGATAGTTAGGACTAAGACCAGAATGCTCCTTTCGATAAACGAAAGACTTCTACATTTTTCTATTCGACCAAACCTATAAAAGTTAGGACCGAAATTGGAATTTTAACTTAATAAATGAGGAATTCTTTTCTTGGATCAAGCAACCAATCCTATAAAAGTTAGGGTTGCTTGAATCTTTCCGATTCTCGGAGTGGAGATCCCACTCCTAGTTTTACTTTTTCGGATTCTTAGGGTGGAGATCCCACTTCGAGTTTCCTTGGCAATTGGAGATAGAATATAAAATTCTTTATCTTTAGTTTTGGGAGATAGAATATAAAATTCTTCCTCTCCTATTTTTCGACACCATCCTTCAACTCCGTAATCCGTGCCTTATATGCGCGGGGAATTTTATCATGAATCCTAAGTAGGGATAAGTCAACGCCTAACACACGTTATCGGTTTAGTCTTTCACCTATTGAAGAAGACACCAGAAATCAAGTCTGGGGACTTTTATTCTGAATCCTAAGAAGGGATAAGTCAACGCCTAACACGCATTGACGGGTAGTCTATTCCCGTAAGAAAGACGAAGTCTACATATTCAATATCGTAACACTAAAAGAGTTAACTCTTTTAGCACAACGTCACATGTGGAACGGACTTAAACAATTCGCATGCTAGCCCGACTCAAACGGTAGTCGGTAAAGGCTCATCAAATCTGTTGATGGCTGAGAGTTTGCCAAAAATCCTATAAATGTGAGAGTCATTGACGCATCAACTCCATTAGTTGGTCTCATGACCCGAGCATCTAATAAACTTCAAGATAAGATCCATACCTACAGACAAAACAACTTTAATAGTTGGTCTTGTAGCCCGATATTTAGGACAGTCATGCTCCAATACCTTAAGAGCTTAAACTGTGTTATACTCCAGCAAACATACTAGTATAAACTGTGTTAAGGGTGACCGATCCAAAACCCTAGGTTAATGCCGGTCAACGTGTAACCCTAGGTTAACGCCAGTCAACACGTAACCCTAGGTCAACGTCAGTCAACGTGTTGCGATGAAAGTCAACGCAAGTCAATATATTGTGATGGAGATGGTCAGTTCAAAGTCAACTCGATGATACGAGTCAAAATAAATTTACTAGTTTTGATTCAAGATTTCGACGATAGCCAGACGATAAACGCGGTGCCGAGAGAACTTCAGCTATTCGTCAAAATATCGAATAGATTAAAAACCAAAGGGGTCAAGAATAAAAGCTAACTACAGGTCCTTTTACACCGACTGAAGGTTGGACCGATCATATCCAAAGTATTTTAGGCTCATCTATAAAAGAAACGAGACTGAAACACTTTGGAGGGAGTATTATAGGCGTCAAAAATTACATATATGTCCCCACACGCAGCTCGAGATGGAGAAGAGATGATGAAAGTCACTATTCAAGTCACAGAAGCTCATTTGATGATGATGAATGTAAGAAGTAAGTCGACGGACCATGCGAAGCAACAGAATTTTGGAATAATCGGAACACGAATGAATCGGGAGCTGCACGTCACTTACAAAAGATGAATCACCCCTTATGTCCCATTTACTCCACACACAATTCAATCATAAGAGCCTATAGATCTCCTCTTCGGCTTTTCGACGCATTCTGGATCATGTGATTCCGAGTTCGTATGATGAAAATACTGCGAAAACGGACAAAGCGCGCAAGACCAAGCCCTAAGCCAAACTGAGACACCAATTAGTGTCTCGGCCAAACCGAGACACCCATGAGTGTCTTGGCTTGGCCGAAACACTCTCAAGTGTCTCAGCTTGGCTGAGACACTCACAAGTGTCTCGGCCACGGTGAGACACCCGCGAGTGTCTGCAACCCGAAAAAGATGATTTTTGACAGTTTGGCGATTGTTTTTCGACCGTTAACCACCTGAATTTGCCCTAACTAATAAAATATTATCCATGAACATGGTTAAGTGGTTACAACTAAGGATAAGAGGGAATCAGCTATTCTTATCCGAAAATAGGGGTCCCGAAGCCTATAAATAAAGCCTCAGGGCCTTCATTTTTACAGATCTAAAATTCTCAAGCGTTGACGAAGCCCTGCCGAACTGAGGACTGAAGAGCCATGAATTTTAGAGAGGAGGAGGAGATATCAGCAAATTCTTTAGCATAAAGAAGAAGAGTTCGTCAGATCTGCAACCTAGTTCCTCCCGTTAAGATTGCCCCGTTGCAGTGATCTCGAGAACAGTGATTATCTCGCTGTTACCGAGATAATTACTTCGGTTTTTTAATTCCTTCGCTAATCAACAAAGCTCTAGAACTGATCTGATCATTTGGTGGTCTACGGATATCAATATCTCTATCACAGGCAAAGATCCCATGCAAGCAGCGGGCGATAAACACCCATTGTGCTATTTGACGAGAGTTGTACTTTTTTTTGTTTTCATTGTGTAAGGGTCTTATAAAAAGACTATCTTTTTTGTTGTCATTGTAACGACTAAAGTTGTAATGAACATAGCAATAAAATCATTAACTTTCTCCCTAAACAGGTGTACGATCACGAGGAAGAGAAGCTTGAAACGAACTTGGGTTTTGAGAGTGTGCCAAAATAGGAGTTCGGTTCTAGATGGAGGAGTCAAGTTAAAGAATGATACAAGTCTACAGTTGAGATTGGAATGTGTAGCAATGAAGCTTTGTTTCTAGTTGTTATGGTGTTTATTCACCTAAGATATGAGTATTTACAAAATGGTACAATAAGAGTCATAGAAAAATGTCTTCAACCCACTTAAGTGACCTAAGCCCAACAGAGACCTCGACCCCGCCGACTCATCAAGTCGATATTCTTTCATGCTGATGAGAAAGGCAGGATCAGTCGACCCTATCGTTGAGGACGACCCCCCTAGGGTACTTGACCATTCACTTGGCAACTCACGGAGATGACTTGATGGACATTCCCTGCTATCGGCTAAGCTGATGACTCGACCCCTACCTCAAGCCTCTCCCCAGAGCATATGCTAATATTTCAATCCACCACGGACAAGCCTTATCCAGATTTTAGCCTGATGGTCTCTATGACTTATCAGCTGCCCACGTGCCTCGTACCACGCTCTCAACCACTTTCCGAAAAATGCGAATACACCCTCTCCCATGCCGAAGTGACTTCCCCTGTAGTCGCCAGCCAACACCTGTAAAGTAAGGAATGATTCAGGATGCTAGCTGCCTTCTGCCACGCTATCAATCACTTCCCAGAAAATGCAGAGACACCCTCTCCCATGTCGAAGTGACTTCCTCTTAAATCGCTAGCCGATACCTATAAGCGAGGGATGACTTGGCTCTTAGTCCACCCTTCATCACTGTCTCCCTATTCGGGGGTAGTGGTGACCTATTTGATCCTGAAGATGAAGATATATACAGGGGACTCCTAACCTAAAAGGGGACAAGACCTAAGAAAAAAGCGTAGGCTAAGGCTTCCTCTCTCTCTCTCCCTCTCTCTCTCTCTGAAAAAGGAAAAAGAGCCCACTGTTCTTCATCTAGACAGAGGAGCTCACGTAGATCCTCTGGGCATGCACATTGCCACTTTAAGAACCACTTCGGTTCCTTACCCTCCCCTTCTCTACTTGAGTTTCACTAAACTTGACCGTCGGAGGAACCACAGGGGAACCAGTCCTCACCCTCTCACGAGTTCTTCCTTTCTGTGAAGCTTAGACATCAAGCCCCTATTCGAGAACGAGGCATAAAGTCAAAGAAGGGAGCGACCCCTACATCTCTCTTCCCTACCCTATCCTAGCGAGGACTCAGGGAGGACCGATCCAGTTCCGGATCAGAATCGATCCCAGCCTGGATCCGATTGACTGTTTGGTCGTAGTCATCAACACTACTTATCAGAAGTCTTGATGTTAATACGCAAGCGGTTATCACTCTAGTGCCCTTTAAGAGAGGAGACTTAAGGCAATTTCTAAAAGGTGTCTATTTTCTACAATTTTATAAATTTATGATGGAAAGTTACAAGGAATGATTGACATTTCCTAAGGTTGATTCATACAAGTCTAAGGTGGAGATATTGGAAATGGCCTTGTATTTCAGGAAATTCTTGTTAGACATGGATTGATGATTGAATTTTTGGAAATAATCAATTTACCATTGAAATTAAATTTTAACTAGTAGAGAATTAGAATTGCTAACCCAAGTAAAAAAAGAAGTCCTACATGAATTCAGGAGAGGAAAGATTTCTTTAAATACCCCTTGAGATGTTCAATGTATATTAAGCCATAGGCTAGTCAAGGAGAGTAGTATATTGTAAGAAAGAAGTAGAGAGAACTAAGAAGAGAAATGTAGAATTTGGAGAGATCTTTCCGTGAGATTGAGAGAGAATTTCTTCTGGAATATTTAGAGATTACAAGAAAGATTGTATCTTTGTAATCTAACACTACTTGAATAACTTGTAATAGAAACACAACTAATTGCTAAGTGGCCTGAAGAGGAGAGAATAGAGAGAACTAACAAAGAGAAACTTCATTAATGTAATTTAATTAAAGAGGATAGATTTGACATCCCTCCTATATATATAAAGGGGAAATGGTGGTTTATTCTGAAGGCATAAAAATCGCCAAGTGTCATATCGCAAAAATAACATGTTTCTATCCTTAACTTATTTAATATTTTCAAGAAAAAATATAAAATATAAAATAATTACAATTCTTGATAATGTTTCTAGTAAATTTTCTTAAAAAATTCAAATTAGGACATAATAAAAAAAGATACAAAATTTTGAAAGGAAAGAAAAATCATATTAATCAGTTAGGAAAATCCAACCAATAACGTCAAAAATCATTGTATTATTCTAACTGTTCATAAAAAGATATTCATTTGTTATATTGACATAAACTAATTTATCGCCCTATTAGAATACTTGAGTCTGTTTCTAAGGAATTTCTCTTTCGAGACTTGTTAGTACCCCTAGCCTGATAGTACAACTCATCGGCATGATGACCGGAGCAACGTATTATGTGTTAGCACGACTTTCCTGGTGTAACGTTGTCGTCTGACGAACACGCTTTCTTTTGGGAATGTGACACCTTATTGTCATCCTTAGGAGTCACATGTTTGGAACCACGCCTTCGTGAGAGTAGAACCTTAATGGGCTCCTAATCTTCGACATGCACCACCAAGCGGGCAGTTACATGAATTGACTTGTTGGGAGGACATGTACAACCCCCAGCCTGAAGAGTCACTTGGAATTTCTTCATTGTACCCAAGCATTCTTTTATTGGGGCTTTGCCTCAATCTTTGTGTAGAAGACCGAGGCAATCCGCCATCGTAATCTTGAGTTTGGTTAAATCCACATTGCCGTAAGGCTTCGCCGGAGGTACGGGAGCGACCGGAGCAGGAACGAAGGTCGATGGAAGCTGAGAAACACCCGTGGGGTCTTTGGTTAGCGTGAGACAGTCAGTGCTTTCTCAGCCACGTGCGAGATAGTCTATACTATCTTGGCCAGGTGCGAGACAGTTCAGATTATCTTGGCCTAGAGGGGCTGATTCGGTGATTGTCCGAGTTGATTTCGGCGTTGTCTTAGACTTCGGCATCCAGACTTGGCACAATTTTGGTGGTTCTTTGGCCAGTTCTTCCTTCTGCTATTCCTACACTTTCTTCAAGAATTCGTACGTACGCCAGTAGTGCGCAACACTTTTGGATGCGCTCCTTGAGAGTTGAGCGAGTCCTTTTGAGCTGGACCTACTTGTTGGTTGATGGTTTGGAGGACGAGTCAATTGCTTGCTTTTCTGGCGGCTTTGTCGCTTGACGCCTCCTAAACTCCAGATCCGCATGATAACAGATCCTGTCAACCGGTTCTAAGGCCTTGGCGAATTGACGTGCGAGACGTTGGCACTACCTCTGATGAGCCCTCTTCATCAGAACTGGTGCACCTTTAGTGGATAACTCCTTGACTGAAGTGGAGTTGTTAGGAGCTACAGATCTGGCTTCATTGGATGTCGAAGAGGCGTTGTGAGAGGAACCTTCAATAGTAATTAGGCGAGAATCATCACCCTAGGTCTTCAGATCTGAAGACATGCAAACCTTCTTCAAAGAAGAGAACTTCCTATAGTTACGAGAAGAGGAGGATCTGGAGGAGGAGGATAAAGTGTACTCCTTAAACTTCTGTTGGTCGAATTCGTACTCAATCACTGCATCAACCGGGATCTCGATCCTTGTTTGCGACAAGACAGCCTCGACAGAGAGGCTGTTGGCTCCCACTGTGGTCACCAGCGTGTTTGTGTCGGAAATCTTTTTCATTATGGAATCCATTACAATCGTTTATCGATTTACAAGATTCAAAAGAATGAGCGTTTTTATAAGACTTTTCTTACATGAATAAAAATAAATGAAGACTTCATAGAAACACACGCAGGTTTATCGGTCGCTATTTGTGTGGGATCTTTGCCTGTTCCGATGACTCTTTGATCTGTGGACCACCGAGTATCAGATCCGGTTGATCTCGTTTAGTAGAGGAAATAAGAATTGAAGTAAATATCTCAATGAGGTGAGATAAGTATTCTTCTCAAGATCACAACGACAGTATGATCTTAAGGAAATTGATGTGGGGGTTGTAGATCTATCGAACTCCTCCACTTTATGCTAAAGAACTTGCCAAGATCTTGTCTTTAGATCTAAAATTCGTGGCTCTCCTCTCACAGGGTCAGCAACTCGCCTCCAAGCTCCGAAATTCCAGATTCCCCATGTATAAGGGCCCTAGAGGTGTATTTATAGGCTTCGGGTGTCCTGTTTTCAGATAAGAATTCATGATTTAGCCTTATCTTCAGTTAATAATAGCTCTCTCACTTTTAAGGATAGCCTCAAGGTAGATAGGGAGGCTCCAAAACCATCAAAACCGATCAAAAACTATCGAAAACACATCCCAGGAGGCTGATCTGTGTGAAACAATCATGTCTGTTTCGTACATGTGCGAAACACTTTGGAATGTTTCACATGTGTGTGTTTTGCATGTACGAAACAGTTTGTACTATATTCGGTATTTTGGTTTTAATTCTTTTGTCCAATCTTGGAATGAGGTGATCAAGTTTTGTTGGAAAGCTAGTGAAGCGACCTACGTCTTTTGTATTTTGAGTTCTTTTGGATTTGGATTACATCATGGTTGAAATTTCAGTTCTTCATACTCATGCATCCTTTTTTTTCTCGAACCATGCATTCTAAATCTCGTTGTTGCATCATCACTTCATCGTTTTGTGCATTCATTTACTTCCCCTTGGCATCGAATAATCCTCTTTGACTTGGACATCAACGTTCATCACCTTCTCTTCGTCTTGAGCTGCGTGCGGGAACCTATAGGTAATTTTTGAAGCCTACAATGTGTACGCTCGGTATCATTCTTTTTTAGGGGTTATCTAGCAAGGTGATCCTCTCTCATCCTATTTATTTGTTATGTGTGCACAAGTTTTATCTAGGCTCCTCTCTAAAGCACTATCTGAAGGAAAAATTAGTGGAACACTAGCAGATCAATCATCTCCAATTGTATCCAATCTTTTCTTTGCTGATGTTAGTATTTTATTTGTAGAAGCAACATTAATTTAGGCAGTGAATATTAAGATGTGCTTCGAGCACAAGGAGATGTGTAGCGATAGAGAGTAAAATATGGTAAATCAATATTATCTTTCAGTCTGAGTGTCCCACGAGACATACACTCACTCTCAAAGGAGTGTATTGAAGTCAGTGAGGCGAAGGGTCATTCGTCATATTTAGGCTTGCCATCTACTATTTGGAGGTCCAAAACAAGAGCTTTTTGTCACGCCCTGCTTCCTAAAATACCCGGGAATCGGAACGTGAATAAGCCCGTGACGTATTAGATCAAGGAGAATAAATAAAAATAAACATTTCTTCTCAACCTAATACGCTAAGCGTCAAAAAATAAATGCAAAGGCACAAGTCCCCGATCACTGTAGCGAGAATATAATGAACAACACAGAATAAAATAATACATATCACAAATGAATATCATCCAAGACATAATATTCGTGTCAATATGCCCTTATACAAAACTATCTGAATGAAATACTAGAGAATATAAAATAAAATGATCAAGCGAAAAAGGAAATACTACAAAAGTAAGCTATGACCATCGAACAACTAGAGGGAATAACTGTGAGCACGTGATAAGTGGGGGCCACTTACAAAAGTGAGGTGTTCTCGTGAACACCTGTAGACCCACCCGATTGTGAGTGGAGAATTGTCCGCTGGTTCTTTTGATGGCCCACCCGATTGTATGCTATATATATATTTTCATGTGTGACCTAGGGATGTGTGCAAGGTTGGGCAAATTTGGTTTTTGTGGCTGCAGAGAGGGTTCAAGGACGATTTCTTTTCAGCTTTGGAGAAAAATCGTGCAAGGCTGTACGAGAGCAAAGGCAGGGGTTAATTTGTTGTGGCTGCGGGAGAAAACAGTTGTTCTTTGATTTGTGCATCCCTTTGAGAGAATATTTGTGTGAAGGATCTGAGAGTTTGTAAGAGGATTTTATTTGTGAGATTGTAAACCCTAATTGTATCTCTCCCTCTATTAGTAGATCTCTCCCTCCTTGCCCCGTGGACGTAGGCTATTTGCTGAACCACGTAAAATTTGTGTTCTTGCCGTGATTTGTAATAGCTTGTAGGTTCCCTCGACGCGCAGTCCTAGAGCTGACGAGAGGAAGAGCTGATATCTCTCTTTGATGAGATATCTGGCTTTTGGTTCTTGTTTCCTTTGAGAAACGAGAATTTCATTATGATCTAATCTCTTGTTGTGCACCTTGCGCACCGGAGGTGCTGCCGAAATTTTTGTTGCGCACAACAAGTGGTATCAGAGCTCCGAGTTGGACTTGGGAGCTTGTTTGAAGGATTCACTGAAGGATTCTTATTTGAAGATTAGATCGACAATATGGGTAAAATAAGCACATCGGGATCGTCTCTTACGAAGACGATACATAGTTTGAGCATCAATAACATGAAGATTGATGTTCCGAAGTTCGACGGCAAGATTAATTTTGGATTGTGGAGGTGTCAGGTGATGGACGCCTTAGACGCTCAGAATTTGGGGGAGACTCTTGAGTTACAAGAGAAACCTGCCGAGATGGAAGCTAAGGTTTGGAAGAAGATGAATAGTAGGGCGTGTGGAGTTATTCGGTCATGCTTGACGCCGGATCTTATTTATGACGTGATGAATGAGACGTCGGCGAAGAAGATGTGGGAAACACTCAATGAAAAGTATCTTACTAAGAGCATTGAGAATCGGCTTCACTTGAAGAAGAGGTTTTACCAGTTCAAGATGAAGAGGGGAGTTTCCATTAGGGAGCATGTTAACAACTTCATAAAGATACTTTCAGACATGGCCAATGTGGATATCATGTTTGAGGATGAAGACAAGACGATGCTACTTTTGTGTTCGTTGCCCGAGGATGATTATGATACTTTTGTCCTAACTATGATTAATGGAAGAACTACTGTTAGTTACAAGGAGATGACCTCAGCGTTAGTGAATTATGAGTTGAGGGAGAGTGTGGATGAGTCCTTCGAGAAGGCATCGGGAGATGCATTAGTAGTTCATGGCCGTGGTTCAAACCGAAGCAGAAGGTCACAGTCTAGAGGTGCACATCGTGGGATTCGTAGGAATCAGTGTGCCTTTTGTAAAGAGGATGGACATTGGAAAGCCGAATGCCCAAAGTTAGATCGAGCCGAGAAGAATAAGGGGAAAGCTGTACAAGCTTCAGAGGTGAATGTTGTTAAGACTAGTGGCAACAATTCAGATTCGGATTCTTCGGGCTATTTGTTGTCTGCACTACCGTCAGTTTGTGTTGCCAACTCTACAGAGTGGATGTTGGATTCGGGTGCTTCATACCACGTTTGCCCTAGGAGGGATTGGTTCTTCAGCTTTTAGAAGTTGGAAAGAGAGGATGTTGTGCTCATGGGTAATGGACATGCATGCTCTATTGGTGGTATTGGTACCGTTCGTATTCGGATGTATGACAGAGTGATTCAGGAGTTGGATGAAGTGAGGTTCGTTCCGCAATTGTCGAAGAACATCATTTCACTAGGAGCTTTGGTGGCATCTGGCTATAAAGTGACATTGGTGGATGCACGTTTGAAGTCACATCGGGGTCCATGATTGTGATGAAGGGCATCAGAAGGAGCAATTTGTATTATTTACTTGGAAGCACGGCGATTGATAGGGAGATGACGACTTCATCAGATTCGGCTAGACTGTGGCGTTGTTTGATGCTGGGTTATTTGATTGGTAATGCTGTGCATAGGTTGTTAAGGAGTGCTATGACCTGCAGTTTGAAGTCCTGTGAACCCATTGGTATGAGCGAGAAGACCGAGGTGGAGTTTGGCACTTCTATCCATCATTCGAGGGGTCTTCTGAGGGGTGTTCATTTAGGTATTCGGGGGCCTTCCAAGGGAGCATCATTGGGAGGTAATATGTATGTGGTTTCCACAGTTGGGGATTTCTCTAGGCATTGGTGGGTTGCAACCAAGTCCCGTTGGTGTGAAGTCCTAGAAGCCCGCAACAAATTGAGGAAGTGTATTGGCAGAAAGGTAAAGGTACTTCAGTTTGATGTTAGAGGGGGGTACAAGAGGGATCGATATCTGTATTTGTGCCGATCTCACGGCAATAGGAGACACTTCATTGGTGTGGAAACTTTGAGGCCACGTGATGAGATGGCAGATTTGGGGAGCTGTTCCTTTCTGGAGGAGGATAGGCATTTGATGTCGAGCATTGGCATTGGTGTGCGGGCTACGACATGTTTGGGCCACCTTATGTATAGGTTGTCGACTGCTGCATGTAAAGATTTTAGATCTGGTGGAGCTGCTTCAGATTTTGGGTTACGTCGGATGTTTGGCTACCCAGCACTTGGTCACATCGTGGATGTGAGATTTGATCCGATAGCACATTTGGGATTCAGAGGCATGTTTGATTATCAGGTATTGGCTTCTGACTTTGTTCTGAGCAGATATATCATGTTTGACTCTCGGCAGGTGGAAAGTGGTGATCAGATATTTGGGACATCGCAGCGGGTGGAGAGTGATGCTACTCCACGTTGGGTGGAAACTCCAGATCATACTGCATCATTTGAGATTCTAGCTGATGTGACACAGATTGGGAATCGTGTTGATTTGGATGCAGATGATAGGTTGATTGATTCGAGTACAACTGATAGATGTAGTCTGGATATGGCCATTGGTTCATCTCAGGTGGAGATGTTTGGATTATTTCAGTTTAGGGCCATTAGAGGTGCTATCAGCCTTAGACTTGGTCGTGATGTTGGAGAAGGGTTACGAACTCTTCTATTGGATTGAGGTCGTTCGTGGCCATTAGATGAACTACGGGAGGCTTGATTCCTTGGGCAAGAGGATATGTAGGCAGTCTTTACGATGCAGCCGGTTTGGATTAGTTGATTTTGATGGGGTGAGATCGATTTGGTGAGTAGATATCGACGTTTGGGTGAGTGTTCGCACTCCCGTTTGGGTCTCGATTTGTTGAGGATTGAGAAGCAGCAAGTGAGACATTTGGTTTGGTTGGTGTCGGCTCAGTTTTGGAAGAAACTTCACCGAGGTGGAGAATTGTGAGCACGTGATGAGTGGGGGCCACTTACAAAAGTGAGGTGTTCTCGTGAACACTTGTAGACCCACCCGATTGTGAGTGGAGAATTGTCCGCTGGTTCTTTTGATGGCCCACCCGATTGTATGCTATATATATCTTCATGTGTGACCTAGGGATGTGTGCAAGGTTAGGCAAATTTGGTTTTTACGGCTGCAGAGAGGGTTCAAGGACGATTTCTTTTCGGCTTTGGAGAAAAATCGTGCAAGGCTGTACGAGAGCAAAGGCAGGGGTTAATTTGTTGTGGCTGCGGGAGAAAACAGTTGTTCTTTGATTTGTGCATCCCTTTGAGAGAATATTTGTGTGAGGGATCTGAGAGTTTGTGAGAGGGTTTTATTTGTGAGATTGTAAACCCCAATTGTATCTCTCCCTCTATTAGTAGATCTCTCCCTCCTTGCCCCGTGGACGTAGGCTATTTACCGAACCACGTAAAATTTGTGTTCTTGCCATGATTTGTAATAGCTTGTAGGTTCCCTCGACGCGCAATCCTAGAGCTGACGAGAGGAAGAGTTGATTTCTCACTTTGATGAGATATCTGGCTTTTGATTCTTGTTTCCTTTGAGAAACGAGAATTTCATTGTGATCTAATCTCTTGTTGTGCATCTTACGCACCGGAGGTGCTGCCGAAATTTCCGCTGCGCACAACAATAACTAAACTTTAGCTTTTTCTACTCGGTCTACAAGGCACTCCTGCAGAGAATATACTGTCTCTGGCACATCTCCAAGCTGGACCTGTTCTTCCTCTAAGTCTGATGTATACCAGAGAAAAATAGGTGTACGTCAGCGTGCATGGCACACGGCAAGATCCCACAAAAGAAATAGAACGATCGAAAAACCCAAAGCGTAAAACGATATGATAATAGAAATAACAAAGAAATGTGCAACTAGAAATCTACAAATCAACATGCGAAAACGCTACTAAAACATGATAACATAAATCTAACTACATACGATAACCGGGTCAAGAACTAACCATCCTAAAACTCACTGGTCCACCTCTCACATAGAGCCAACACTCATATCAACGGATAACTGACTGTTCACAAATCTCCTACGTACATCCAATCTCGCTACACATGCGGCCAGAGCACTACATGTAAACTGTTTTCTGCCTGGTCCGAACTCAAGCAAAACTCGAGTGACGAAAAGATTCCACGGACTAAAGTGATGTACACACTTCACTTTAGCCCTACAAACCAACCCTAGTGGCGACACCAACCATTAGCGCGAACCTGGAAGATACATTAACAGTCACATCCGAACACATGAACATGGACTTCCCCATCCCAACTCTCTTGTATTTTCTAAATTAACCATAATCCTCATTGAAACTCGGGTTCACCACCTAAACTCAGTCAAAGCACACACACGTGTCACTAAGTCTTGTTCATGATGCACAAGACCACTAAGTCATGAACTACTAATGGTTCTCAATCACAACAAGAAGAAAATAAATAAAACTAATTCCATACCACAACATCATGGCATATCGAATACAGTAAAATATTCACAAAACATAAAATGTAATCATGAACAACAACTTTCTAATTCAGAAAATAATTCCTTTTCCAAAATAATTTGTTTTAAAATTATTTCTCATTATAATAATCCAAAATATTCTCTTTTCCAGAATAAACTCTTTAAATTATTTTCTCATATACTAATTCAACCTAAACCCTTTTTCAAAATAATTTCTTTTAAATAATCACTTATTACAAAATAAACTCTTTTAAATAATTCTAAAAATTTTCTTTAAGTATTCTTTTTAATATCCCCTCTTCCAAAATAAATTCTTTTCTCATAATAGTTTAACAATTCAAAATAACCTGTTTTCCAAAATAAATTATTTTAAATTATCTATTTTAATAATTATTCAAAACCATTTCCTTTTCCAAATAATCTCTTTGCTCATCATAATAATTCTAAAACATCTCAAAATAATCACTTTTACACAAAATAGTTATTCCTTTAAATTACTTATCATAATATCATTATCAATATTAATCATCCACAAGCCCACGTAGATAATATCAATGTTCATATGGTAACATAATCAAATCACAGTCAGATCGAAGCATGTAATTAATTTATATTATATCTAAAAAATGAAACGACAAGTCAAAGAGAAAGGGATCTTGCCTTGGGTTGTATCAAACGGATCGACGCTGTCGGTACGACGCATCGGTGCTGAAGGAGCGACGGATCTGCCTGAGCAGATCGGCGTTGACGATGGAGCAACAGCACACGGGTGGGTTATTGGAGGTAGCGGGTTCGGTCGAAGGCCGGCGGCGGAGAGGGAGCTCGCGACGATGGTGGTTGCTAGGGGAGGGATCTGGTGTAGTTTAACAAAGGAGAGAGGGGGCTGCTACGTGGGCTTATCGACGTCGTACTGCGACGGGCGGTCGTGGTCGGCGAGGAGGAAGGCAGCGAGCTCGGCCGGTAAGGGCCAACGCGGCATTTAGTCGTTAGAGTTTGTCGGAGGGGACGGTGGTCGCGGGGGGTGAGGTGAGGCGAGGCCTTGGCATGTGGGGACTCGCGACGTGGGGCAGCTAAGCGCCGCTAAAAGGTTGCGGGTTGGGACTGGGCAGTCGGATCTTGAGGCGCGGTGGCTCTGAGGGCGGTGTGAAGACGTTAGCGGCGAGGGGCAGAGGCGGGATAGGGGGTAAGGTGAGGTGCAGCAGGGGTTTAAGGCTGGACGAGGAGGCTTAGGCCGGTGAGGAGCTCGCAGTGGTCAAGGCGTTGATGGGGGAGACGCCGAGAGAGGAGATGAGAAGGGGTGACGGCTGCGTCGGGTTTGGGAAGAAGAGAAGTAGAGAGAGAGAGAGAGAGAGAGGAAAAAGGAATTAAATAAATAATATATATATGATATATATATAGATATATATATATTATATATATATATATATATATATATATATATATATATATATATATTATATATATATATATATATATATATATATATATATTTATATATATATATATATATATATATATATATATATATATATATATATATATATATACATATACATATATATATATATTATATATATATAATATATATACATATATATATATATATTACATATACATATATATATATATATACATATATATATATATATACAATATATAATACATATTATATATATACATATATATATATATACTAACATATATATATATATATATTATATATATATATTATATATAATATATATATATATAATATATATATATAATATATATATATATATATATATATATATATATATATATAGGGAGTTTAGGTTTTTTTAAATTAACTAAAAATAATAATAATCTTGAAAAAATTAATTAATTACGTGAAAATTATCTACACACCAAAACTTACAAGTTGTAGTATTACAACCGATAATACGTAACAGTAGAAATAATGTAAGAAATTATGTAATTAAATAAGAATAATTAATAAAAAATATAATTACTTATATTTAAAATCAAATAATTATAGGATAATTAGCTATACAATAAAACATACCAGTTGTGCTAATTTGACAGTTGATACGTAATTATAGAAATAATACAATAAATTACACAAATAATACGTAAATAATAATACAACATAATACATAAAATAATACGTAATAGTAACAATAATACAATATATTATTTAAAATAGTACATAATAGTATAGATAATACAACAAATTAATTTTAGAAATTTTTACCGCACGAAATTAATTTATAAATATTAAAATTATTTAAATAAATATAAAACTTAGATTTTATATTATAGAAAATTGTAAAAAATCAAGAAAAGTACAAATACTCTTTTAAAAATAATAATTAAATATTTTAAAATACCAAAAAAAAAATTTAACTAGTATCAAAATTTACGGTCCTTACACTTTTTGATCAATCAAAGATAGGGGTTGGAAGAAGATGCAAGGGTGGAAGGAGAAGTTTCTATCTAAAGCTGGGCGAGAGGTTCTTATCAAAGCAGTAGCACAGGATATTCCTATATATCGCATGTAATGCCCACCAAAATTGTATTCCGAATTTATATGGTTATCGATACCTTTAACCGAGTTGACCTAAAGTACTGAAGCTAACTACCTAGTATCTGGGCTAGACTCAACCATGTTTAAGATTTTAAACTTGAGTTAGGAATATAAGAGGGTCAAGACAAGACTTTAGAGAGGTTAGATTAGAATATAAGTGCTAGATTAACCTCGAGTGGTAATAATGTAAACATTTGGAAGTTTAGAGTGAGTATTAAACTATAAATAGAAGAAATAACTCTCTTCTAAAAGCTTGATTTTAGTTTTAGGGCAGCCTCCATAGAGATGAGTGAGAGAGAGTCGGGGGGATGAGGGGTGAGGAGAGAGAGGAGAGAGCAGAGCGAGATTAGAGAGACAGGAGACTCTTTGATTATCAAGGATATCAATGAAGAGAGAAGAGAGTCTATCAACCATCTAAACCATAAATCCAAGCTAAGACAAGTATCTTTTTTATACTCAACATCCTTCCCTTCCCTCTCTAATCTAATTTCTAACCTAGATTCATTCATGATAGATTCAAGGTGAAAGGTTTGCCTGATTGATGAAGAAAATCTCAGATTTTATAACCGAAATCTCTTAAGGCAAACATGTCTATACCTCCTTGTTAGATCAGCAGTTTAGTGCATTTACTATAATTATATTCTACTACCAATTGCATATTTTGATTTTTGGGTTTGCTTAGATCTAGGTAATTTCTTAATAAAAATTTATATTTTTGGATAGGACAAATTTTCAAAATCCACCTTTTTAGCATTTTAAATAGCAAAATCGACCTCATCTGATTTTATTCAGCAAAACCGACCCTTTTCAGAAGAAAAGGGTCGGTTTTGCTGTAAGAAAATTTTTACGAAATACACGGGATTGCTAGCCCCGTGTATTTCAACCCAGCTTTGAAATACACGGGACTAGCAGTCCCGTGTTTTTTGCAGAGAGTAACATCCCTACAAAAAAGAAGTGCACGGGACTAGTAGTCCCGTGCACTTTATAGAGAGTTACAAAAGAAGTGCACGGGACTGCTAGTCCCTTGCACTTCCTGGGCACAATGAAATGCACGGGACTAGCAGTCCCGTGTATTTCCTGCACATTCACAAATGTGTATATATTTCTGTTGCGGGAAAATTCTCTGTACAAACTCATATTTCAAATGCAACAATCATAAATTACACCATTGCATAAACACATACATCAATTCCCTGTACAAACTCATATGTCAATTCCCTGTATAAACACATATATCAAATCTAAATATCATAAAATACACCACAAACTTATGAATCCAAATCCAACAAATCACGCCACAAACCCACTTACAAATCAATCATAAAATACACCACAAACTTATGAATCCAAATCCAACAAATCACGCCACAAACCCACTTACAAATCTAATAAGTCACACCACAGTCTCGGCTACAAATCCAAAAACCATCTATTGTCCCGAAATACGTTTGTAATGTACATATCAAAATAGGATTGTAATTTATATATCAATACCGATTAGTTTATATACATCCAAGAACTCTTCTCCTCCTCCTTTGTCTTCGGCCTCCTACATCCCGACCTTCGATGAGTTCATGATCCGGTTGCGTTTGTGGTTGTGACGGTCCAGCTCCATCGTCAACACGTTGGGAAGGCCCAGCTTCATTGTCGTTTCTGTGTCGTCCTTGTCTGTGTCGTTGTTGACGTGTGTATACTAATTGCACTACCTCTCATCCATCATGAAGGTCTTCATGAGTTCGATGTAAGGCTTGGTGAAGACTCTGCATTATCGACTGATATATTGATGCATGTTTCTGTGCTTCGGGATATGTACTTGTGAGAGATAGTTCAAAAAAATCTAAAATGCAAAAATTACTTTAAAATTCAAATTACAATATGTAAATTTTATATTTAATTCTATATTACCTGCTCGAGCCAATTCCAAGCCACGATTTGCGTAGCTAGATTCATAAAATCAATTAAAAATAAAAAATCAACTCCAAAAATCATAAAATTTTGATAAAAGCTTATACACATGTAGATACACATGTTAGAGAAAAAATTTCTGAAATACCACTTCCCATTTGTGACAAATTACTATTTTAAAATAGATGTTCTATATTCTAAAAACTGCTAAAATACTTGAGTTTGTAAAATCGATTTAACATAGTAAATCAACTCCAAAAATTATAAACCTTAGGAAAATATTTGTAAACATGATATTGAAAATGTTAGAAAAATACTTTTTTAAATTTTATTTCCCATTTGTAAAAATTCATGTATTTTACAAACCATTCAAAAATACGAAAATATTAAAACTTGATTTTGATAAAAAAATTTCGTAGCTAGATTCATAAAATCAATTAAAAATAAAAAATCAACTCAAAAAATCATAAAATTTTGATAAATGCTTATACACATGTAGATACACATGTTAGAGAAAAAATTTCTGAGATACCACTTCCCATTTGTGACAAATTACTATTTTAAAATAGATGTTCTATATTCTAAAAACTGCTAAAATACTTGAGTTTGTAAAATCGATTTAACATAGTAAATCAACTCCAAAAATTATAAACCTTAGGAAAATATTTGTAAACATGATATTGAAAATGTTAGAAAAATACTTTTTTAAATTTTATTTCCCATTTGTAAAAACTCATGTATTTTACAAACCATTCAAAAATACGAAAATATTAAAACTTGATTTTGATAAAATTTCTTTAGACAAGTTTTGAAACACTTTAAAATAGATTTATAGGCTTGAGAAAAGATATAAAATCATGCCATTAAGTCTATAACCCAAAAACACAATATTTTATCAAAATCATGTATGTGTATAAATTTTAAGCTCTAAGTATAAACACACAGTATAAACCTAAAACACTATACCCAAGCAATTTGATCTTCAATAAAGCTCGTCTTAGTTGTGGATGAAGCTTGGAAGTGCAATTTGACTTTGAATAGTAAATAGTTTCATTCCACCTTTTTACCATCCTCTATTGGATGTGATCAAGAAAGCGCAAGTCCAACCAACCTCCAACTTCGGAACTTTATGTAGGATACCTAACAATCAAATGCAAACACTTAATAAATATTGTTAGGAATTGTTTGTTAATTATCAAAACTAGATTAGATAGTAGGCTCATAAACATGAGACCCAACAGATGATATTTTGATTGCAGATAAAGATATATCAGAAATCAACGAGTTGAAATCTCAACTCAAACATGAGTTTGAGATGAAGGACTTGAGAGCAACAAAGAAGATTTCGGGGATGGAGATTCACAGGAACAAGCGAGATGGGAGTTTATTCCTATCTCAAGAGAAATACATCAAGAAGGTATTGGAAAGATTTGGCATGCTTGATGCTAAGCCTGTGAAAACTCCGCTTGCTGCTCATTTTCATCTTTCAGCAGATTTATCACCTCAAACTAAGGAGGAGGAGTAGTACATGTTTTGTGTTCTTTATGTGAGTACAGTTGGATGCATTATGTATGCTATGGTTTGCACCCATTCAGATAATTCACATGCAATTAGTGTTGTGAGTCGGTATATGGATAAGCCTAGAAAGGTCCATTGGTAGGCTATGAAATAGGTACTTAAATATTTAAGAGGATCTACTAATATTGGTTTATATTTTTGCAGGAATACGAACTTAGATTGCATAATACTTGGTTATTCTGATTCAGATTATGCAGACAATTTGGATAAGAGACGATCCCTGACAGGTTATATATTCACTCTTTCAGGTAGTGCCATTAGTTGGAAGGTGACTCTATAGTCAACAGTTGTTTTGTCTATCACAGAGGCAGAGTATATGGTAGTGACAGAAGCAGTGAAAGAAGCCATTTGGTTAAGAGGTTTGGTTGAAGATCTCGGCTTACACCAATGTGTTACTACGATATTTTATGACAGCCAGAGTGCTATACATTTGACGAAGCATCAGATGTATCATGAAAGAACCAAACATATAGATGTCATATATCATTTTATTAGAGAAATTAAAATCATTAAGATTAAAAAAATTGGAACTGCAGATAATCCAGCAGATATGATGACGAAACTCATAACTTCGCGTAAATTCGAGCATTGTCTCGAATTACTTGGAGGTCATCAAAGCGAAGGTTAAGCTCATAAGAGGCTTTTTGCGAGACAGCACGAGTTAAAAGAAGAATTATCATATTCAAGTCAATGTGGAGATTTGTGAGAGTGACTTGAATAAGTCAACAAAGGCTGCCTTCTAATCTTGCAGCACCTTAGTCAACTTTTGCAAATCTAGCTCGACCTTAGCTCCTCTATTTCACCTGCCAAGTTGTCTCCCTCATTTTCCTTTAAAAAGAGTTGTGAAGTATAAGGAAATGACATTGGAACAGAGAGGAGTTTTAGAGAAGAGAGAGATAGAAGGAATTAATTTATATAGAAAATTAATTTCTTTCTTTGTGTGATTCTCTGGTGAGGTTAGAGAGTGATTTCCTTTTGTAATCTTCTCTTTTGTGATTAGTGAAGTTCTCTGTTGTTCCCGTACATGGACGTAGGTCATACTAACCAAACCACATTAAATCCTTGTATGCTATTCTCTTTGCCTTCATTGTGTTTTTTCAGTGTAGTTATTCTCCATTTTATATAGACATCTATTGTGTCTGTGAAGCCCTCCGCTACAACATTAATATTGAAGGTTTGAATAATGATTCACTTACCCAATGGAATTTGGCTTCCTAGTTGATACGGAGTGACAGGAACAAAGCTCTTTTTGAGTGGATTTAGACTCTTGAAGGAAAGGAAGTGCAGCCTTGCATGAATAGGTACTTGAATAATTGGTTACTGGCTCAAGAAACATTTTAGGTTCAAGTCGAGGTAGAGCGAGTTACAGCAGGAGTGCGATGGTATAAACCAAATTTGAGAATGAGGAAGCTTAATGATGATGGTAGTTTTGATGGCATATTTGATGTTTTTGGTGGGATAATCCGAGATGTCCCAGGTGGTGCTCTTGGTTCTTTTGTTGTTTCAAACATGTAGGGTGTTTCAGGGGAACACTCAAAGTTGCATTCTTATTATTTATGGATTGTGGTTTGTTATTGACAGTGAGATTAAGATTGATAGTTTGGAGTCCAATTGCTTGAGAATTATTTAGCTTCTTCTTTTGAGGATATTTGGTGTTGTTTGTGGGAAAATTTTGGAGTAAAAGAAACGAAAGAATAATCGATTTGTATTCCTTTAATCTTAATTACAATTGAATTTCCAGGTTACAAAAGAGAAGAAAATGATATAGATTCTCCCTTTTGTTTAAAACTGGGTTCTTCACGGTGGCGATGGAGTGCCTCCCTCGAATGCTCGCGTCGAGTTTTCTCTCCGTTGACGATCCGACGTTTTGATTCACTAAAACGATGTCTTCTCCTCACGATTTGACATTATGGAGAACTTGCATGGCAAGTTTTAGAACTCTGAACGAGTTTAGAAGAACTCTGTAAAGATTTGATTTGAACCGAAAATCAGTTAATAAGCCAAGGCCAGAAGAAAGCTCCGGTGGTCGATCTCCAGATCCGAGAATGCTCCAAAGATCCTCTCTTTGCTGCCAAGCTCCAGGGTCAATCCGAGCCAAGAAGTTCCAACCTTTAACTCAGTTGAGTTTACTTGTTTTTATAGGGGATTAAGAGGTGTAACCGCCCCTTAAATCACTCCTAAGTGTGGTGTAACCACCCCCAAATCGTTGGAAACAGTTTTAGAACCGTTCAGGTCATATTGAATGAGTCAAACAACGCCCAAGTTGGCATTCAAGACCCTAACTTCACGTTTTAGACTGGAGACGCGGAGTTGGGCACCCGCTGGATGTTGAAAAATGTGAGGGCCGCCCGCGTTTGGTTTGCTGAGGATTGGAAACGTAGGGGTCGCCTCTGTTTCACGAATTAAAACGCGGGGGTCGCCTGCGTTTCAAGAATTGGAATGCGAAGATGACTTCCGCGTTTAGAAGGGGCTAGTTGACTTGTAGCCTCTTCTGTAGAGCGTTGTAAAGACCATTGTTGAATGATCTTCACCTTGGCTGCTCAAAAATACGAGAGTTGTCAGATTGTAACTCCCGATGTTGATTGTGAAGACTGTTGAACTAGAGCTTTTATCGGTTATTGTGAAGGTCGTCAGATTGTAACCTTCATTAATCTACGTGAAAGTCTTTAAATTATAGTCTTCTAGAAGTCGTCAGATTGTAACTTCCATCATTGGTGTTTGATGGGGGATCAGCTATCTATTTTGATTTTTTAGACAGCCTACAGAATCCCCTCCAAAGTTTTTGAAAGTTCGTGGTTGACTGGGACGAATTTTCAGAATATTTTGGATCTCAACTCTGAACTTGGAGCTGTTGATTCCTTATCGTAAAGGAGTCATTCTCTGCACTCGATTTGAATGCATCTTGGTTGATGAGATTTGCCATGCAGGACCTGTATGAAGGTATGCATCACAATCCTACTTCTAGAATACGGAGGATGAACCCTGCATTTTTGAACTTGAGATGCGGGTCTCACCCTTGCATGTTGAATTTGGAACACGGGTATGACCTCGATGTTTGGTTTTTGCATCGCGGGTCTGACCTCAGTGTTTTGACTTAAGACATGGAAGTGGCTTCCGTGCATTTTTGACTAAGTCTTTGAGACTTGTCTTAAGCTCATCTGTTTTAAGTTTTGGCTCACATCCATTAAGTTGATGGGCCTGCAAACATGCATAGGATTTTTGGCAAACCCTCAGCCATCAACGAATTTGATAAGCCTTTACCGACTACCGTTTGAGTCGGGCTAGCATGTGAATTATTTGAATCTGTTTCACATGTAACGTTGTGCTAAGAGAATGAATCCTCTTAGACTTGATGCTATGATTTTGAATACATAGACTTTGTCATTTTCACGGGAAAAGACTAACCGGCAATGCGTGTTAGGCGTAGGCTTATTTCTAATTAGGGATCGAGATAAAGTCCACCATGCGTGAAAGACATGGATTTTGGTGCTACGATGTTGAATACGTAGGCTTTGTCACTATTTCATCCTGTGTTATATATTCACTTGAAACACTGAAAGAAAATTAGAAGTGCCAGAGGTGTAGTATTAACTTGGCATGAATTTTCACTTAGAGTGAAATTCAGAAATTTTTTTCACTATCACTAGGATAATTCCAGAAAATCTTTAATCCACTGGGGATTTTATAATAAAAACTTGCTATCCTTATTGAAAAAGGATTAACAAGTTCATTAGGGGGTTTGACTGTTAGAGGTGTGATGTTAACCTAATAGTATTTTATGGATCTATCACTCTATTGAAGAGAGTCGATAAGTTGATTTGGTCGTCAGAGGTGTGATGTTAACTTAATGGGAATTTGTTGCGATCGAAGAAACTTTGTGGATTTATCATCCTATTGAAGAGGATTGATAAGTGGATTTTATCAGATGTGTGATATTAACTTGACAGGAATTTGTGGACCTATCGCTCTATTGAAGAGAGTCGATAAGTTGATTTTGTTAGAGGTGTAATATTAACGTGACATGATTTTATTGTGATCGGAGCAACTTTGTGGACTTATCATCCTATTGAAGAGGATTGATAAGTGGATTTTGTCAGAGGTTTGATGTTAACTTGACAAGAATATGTTACGATTGGAACAACTTTATGGGCCTATCATCCTATTGACGAGGATTGATAAGTGGGTTGTCAGAGGTATGGTGTTAACATGACAGAAATTTGTTACGATCGGAGCAACTTTGTGGACTTATCATCCTATTGAAGAGGATTGATAAGCGGGTTTGTCAGAAGTATGGTGTTAACATGACAGGAATGTGTTACGATTAGAACAACTTTGTGGACCTATCATCCTATTAACGAGGATTGATAAGTGGGTTGTCAGAGGTATGGTGTTAACAAGACAGAAATTTGTTGCTATTAGAACAACTTTGTGGACTTATCATCCTATTGAAGAGGATTGATAAGTGGGTTGTCAGAGGTGTTTGATATTAACGTGACAAGAGAATGTGTACTTGTGACTTGCATAATATTTTGGGAATTAACGTCTCGCTGGGGAAACTTTCTAGGTGAGTTTATCATCAGAAGTGATGAATTTTGATGCTTGTGATTTGAATAAGATTTTGAAGACTTAGTGTCTTGCTGGGGAAGATTGCGATTTGCACAATTTTGAGGACATATCATCCTATTGGTAAGGATTGATAAGTTTATTGCCAGAGGTGTATATTGTTAACATGAGAAATTGGGAGTAATGCGAGTTGAATGCATACTCTGTGGGGATGATGATCATCAGAAGTGTAATGTTAACTCGACGATGTGAAAGATTCGTTACTCTTAATCAAATGGATTCCAAGTAACCAACCCCCAGTCTTGATTAAGACAATGGATTCCAAGTAACCAACCCCCAGTCTTGATTAAGACTTAGCAGGGGAATAAAAAGAGGTGGACAAGGCACATCGCCTAGTGGGGCACTATCCATGAAGTCAAAATAGAGGCACATCACCTGGTAGGCCATTATCTGATGAGTTTGACTATCAGAGGTAACTATTAACGTGATAGTTTTATGGTCCTGCCATCCTATTGAAGAGGATTGGCAAGTTGAGGGACTATCAGAGGTAAATGTTAACATGATAGTTTGGGGGATCTGTCATCCTATTGAAGAGGATTGGCAGATTGATGGACTATCAGAGGTAACTATTAACGTGATAGTTTTGTGGTCCTGCCATCCCATTGAAGAGGATTGGCAAGCCGATGGACTATCAGAGGTAAATATTAACGTGATAGTTTTGTGGTCCTGCCATCCTATTGAAGAGGATTGGCAAGTTGAGGGACTATCAGAGGTAAATGTTAACATGATAGTTTGGGGGATCTGTCATCCTATTGAAGAGGATTGGCAGATTGATGGACTATTAAATGTTAACATGATAGTTTGGGGGATCTGTCATCCTATTGAAGAGGATTGGCAGATTGATGGACTATAAGAGGTAACTATTAACGTGATAGTTTTGTGATCCTGCCATCCTATTGAAGAGGATTGGTAAGCCGATGGACTATCAGAGGTAAATGTTAACGTGATAGTTTTGTGGTCCTACCATCCTATTGAAGAGGATTGGCAAGTTAAGGGACTATCAGAGGTAAATATTAACATGATAGTTTTGTGGACCTGCCATCCTATTAAAACGAATTGGCAGATTGATAGACTATCAGAGGTGATCATTAACGTGATAGTTTTGGTAGACTTCGTGGTTGACAGAGGTATTCTATTGAACATGACAACTCAAAAAATTTATTATTCATAATCCAATGAACTACAAATAAACCAACCCCCAATCTTGAACAAGTGTAGGGGGAAAAAGGAGCAGACATGGCACATCGCCTAATGGGCCACTATCTAACGAGTTTGACTATCAGAGGTAATTATTAACGTGATAGATATTGGAGACCCTGGCATCCTACTAAAGAGGATTAGCTTCAATGGCCGTAGTATCTTCCCCTATTGACTGAGAAGATTGGGCTGGGTTCGATTGCTCAGGCTGATCCTGCCTATTTTGTTCTTCAGCTTTGATTCTGATAATAATCTTTTGAGCCTGTTCATCTTGAGAGATTAGTTGTCTCCAAGAACGGCATTCTGCAACTCCTATTCGAGCTAGGAGGTCGGTTTTCAAGTTGTGTCGATAGGTCTCTACCAGTGTAGACTATGTCATACCTGACGAACATCGCAGAGCCATGTTTCGAAACCTCTTGACGAAGGCTTTGACGGACTCCCTCTTCTTCTGCTTAGTGGCGAGAAGGGTATGAATGGAGACTTCTGTATCCTCTTCAAAGAATCTTGATAGGAAGAGTCTTTCTAGATCTGCCCACTTTTGGATACATCCGGTAGGTAATTTTCTGAACCATTCAAATGTAACTCTCTTGAGGGTGCCAATGAATAATCAAGCCAGTATGACATCATTTGATATCACATTTCCAGTCTGTGATTTGAAATGATAGATATGTTGGTTCGGTGATCCCGTACCGTTAAAACTTTGTAATGTTGGGACTTCGAGCTTTGGAGGATAACGGGCTGCATTCCATTCGGCAGGATAGGGCCTGACAACTCCCTCATCTTGGAGCTCGCTTCTATCAGTAATGGCATTGAGGCGGGCTTCCAATTCTTCCATTTTGGTAGACTGGAGATTCTCCTCGTTCTCCGTCTCTCTTCCTTCATCAGAGGAAGATTCTAAGTTGTGGGCTTCTTGGTCAGAAGCTGTGTCATCAACCACTTATCCCTTCCCCTTGCTTGTGGGGATGGAGTGCCTCCCTCGAATGCTCGCGTCGAGTTTTTTCTCCGTTGACGATCCGACGTTTTGATTCACTAGAAGTATTCTCCTCACGATTTGACGTTGTGGAGAACTTGCGTGGCAAGTTTTAGAACTCTGAACGAGTTTAGAAGAACTCTGTAAAGAGTTGATTTGAACCGAAAATCGGTTAATAAGCCAAGGCCAGAAGAAAGCTCCGGTGGTCGATCTCCAGATCCAAGAATGCTCCAAATATCCTCTCTTTGCTGCCAAGCTCCAGGGTCAATCCGAGCCAAGAAGTTCCAACCTTTAACTCAGTTGAGTTTACTTGTTTTTATAGGGGATTAAGGGGGTGTAACCGCCCCTTAAATAACTCCTAAGTGGGATGTAACCACCCCCAAATTATGGGAAATGGTTTTAGAACCGTTCAGCTCATGTTGAATGAGTCAAACAACGCCCAAGTTGGCGTTCAGGACCCTAACTTCACGTTTTAGACTGGAGACGCGGAGTTGGGCACCCGCTGGATGTTGAAAAAACACGAGGGCCACCCGCGTTTGGTTTGATGAGGATTGGAAATGCGGGGGTCGCCTGCGTTTTAAGAATTGAAACACGGGGGCCGCCTGCATTTCATGAATTGAAATGCGAGGGTCGTCTGTATTTCAAGAATTAGAACGCGGAGATGACTTCCGCGTTTAGAACGGGATAGTTGACTTGTAGCCTCTTCTGTAGAGCGTTGTAAAGACCATTGTTGAATGATCTTCGCCTTGGCTGCTCGAAAATATGAGAGTTGTCAGATTGTAACTCACAATGTTGATTGTGAAGACTGTTGAACTAGAGCTTTCATTGGTTGTTGTGAAGGTCGTCAGATTGTAATCTTCATTAATCTACGTGAAAGTCTTCAAATTATAGCCTTCTGGAAGTCGTCAGATTGTAACTTCCATCTTCGGTGTTTGATGGGGGATCAGCTATCTATTTTGATTTTTTAGACAGCCTACAGTTGTCATGTTCTCGGTGATTTTCTTGGGGGAGGAATTGAGCTACTTTGAGTTTGTATATCTGCCAAGCGATGCAAATGAAGTAGCTGTCATTTGGAGGCGCTTGGTCGAGGTTTTCAATTTGCTAGCTTTATACTTGAAGATGTTCCAGCAGAGATTAATTCATTGATGCTTGTTTATACATCTAGTTAGTTGACGGTTTCCTACACACACACACACACACACACACACACACACACATTATATTATATATTAATATATATATTATAGTATTATATAGTTTCCTTGGGTGCATTCTAAGGATGCAACCTCTCAATGTATGAGATTGTGTACTTTTAATGGACGATCCGCTCCATTCATTCATGATCTAAATGTCTTAAAACATCTACAAAATAAAATCTTGATATGCGAATATTCTAACACATATTTTTCATTGCCTCCTTGTGTTGTGTTGTATAAACTTGTTAATTTTACTAATTACCTGAGTATTAGTATAAACAACTCAATATGCCTAATTTGGTTTACATGCATCCAAATCTATAAGGATAAAAAATGAATGGAGTGGACAATACAATGTTGATAGTATAATAGTGGTGGTGTGTGTGGGATCGTGTGGTGAGTGTGTTGGGGTGTGTTTGGAAGGGAAACCGTCGACTAACTAGATGTATAACAAGCATTAATGAATTAATCCTTGTTGAACATCTTCAAGTCTAAAGCTATATATTATATATATAATATATATTTATAATATATATATATATAGTAATATAATATATATATATATATATATATATGGAGGGGTCAATAAACCTCCTTAGCTTTAAAACTAAAAATCCTTCATCAATGGGCTAGGGAT